>NW_027203048.1:30192500-30582500 GCF_024711535.1 Dipodomys merriami
TGTGTATTTTAGTTTGAATTTTTTGAAAGTACCTGAAGAAAAAATTCATGTAACTTTTGATACTAGAAAGAATATTCAGAGATTAAATGCCTGTCAGGCATGTCACCATAAAGAGCAGATATACAGATCTTTTGACTAAATATAGATTAAAATATTCTTCCATTGAAAACATAGAGTTAAGCCAAAGATACAGAAATATACTAAGAAATTTTGGTGAAATCACCAAATAGTGGTTTATGGTTCTCTTTCATTCTTCT
The DNA here is from genome assembly GCF_024711535.1 of Dipodomys merriami. Classification (NCBI taxonomy): domain Eukaryota; kingdom Metazoa; phylum Chordata; class Mammalia; order Rodentia; family Heteromyidae; genus Dipodomys; species Dipodomys merriami. The sequence continues at coordinate 30,192,758 of NW_027203048.1, forward strand.
TTTCCAAACACAAGAGTTCAACTATCATAGAGTATTAGTAATGTCTGAGATTTGTTAATACCTAGTTTATTCACTGACTTTAAAAAAAACAAAACCATTTCAGGCAGACATGGGGCACTGTATGTGAGCACTGAGTTTGTTCAAGCCTGGAGAGACCCAAACAGCATATTCCCATTCAATATTGCACTCTCATCACTGATACAAAACAACACAGTCTTGACTATTCAAAAGTGTACTCTTTTAACTATTTGGAACAGAAATGCTTCATTATTATTGTTGCCATTCAGTGCAATATGGCACTAAATATATTCCTATCTAAAATTTTGTACCCTTTCATTAAATATTTTCTCTTTCTCCTTTCCCCCATTTTCTGGTTACCACCATTCTATTCTCAGCTTTTCCATTCTACTCTCAGCTTTTCCATTCCACTCTCAGCTTTTCCATTGTTTAGACTCAGTGTATAAGGGAGATCATGAAATATTGTCTTCATGACCCTACCATACTTCATTTAGCATATTTCTCTCCAGTTCACCTATTGGTATAAATGACACCCTTTTTCAAGACTGAATAATACTTTATTATATATGTGCACCATACTTTATGCTTTTCATCTAATGATGAGCATATAGATTGCCTATTCCATATCATGCCTATAAGAGTGTAAACATTGCTCTGATATATACTTTCATTTCTATTGAATATATACCCCAAATTACTGGATACAGGATAATTCTATGTTTAGGTTTTTGTTTTGTTTAATATTCTTTTTTTTATTGTGAAAATACCATACAGAAGGGTTACAATTACATGGGCAAGGTAATGAGTACATTTCTTATCAAGCATTGTTGCCTCCTCCTTTGTTTCCCCTTCCCATCCCTTCCCATCATGCTCCCCCACCCCCCACCCCCCCAGCCAAAGTTGTGAAGTTCGTTTTTCTACATAACGACTTGTTAAGTGAAGTAATCCAGGCCCAAAGAAACATAGGTCCCATGGTTTCCCTTATTTGCAATAACTAGTATAAGTCTGAGACAAGCAGAAAAGGTCAGATAAGTTGATGTTAGGTGAAATGAACCCTAAGATAAGTATTCAAATGTTTTTTCTTTCTTGCGATTGTTTCTAACATATTTATAAGATGATTTCTTTGTTGATTTGTATGTCCCTCCCCCACGGTATAACCTCTGCTTTCATTGTATTTGATGTTGGTATAATTTGTGGAGGGGAAGGGAAAAAACAAATCATTTAAATATGTTTAGGTTTCTCAGCAATTTCTGTGCCATTTTCTACAATAGCTATATTAATTTACATTCCAGCAATAGTGTTCAAGGGTCCCCTTTTACTCCACATTCTAACCAACACTTGTTATCATCTTTTGATATGCACCATTATAACAACTGTAATGGATTCTCTGGTTGTGGTTTTAATTTACATTCCACTGGTGGTCCATGAGATTGAGAAATACATTGGCCATTTCACTCTTCTTTTAAGAAATATGCATTTGGGCCCTCATCCATTTTTAATTTTTTTATGTTTTGTTTACTAAGATTTTAAAATCAAGACCTTTTGCTTGCTCAGCAAGCAAATATGTTGCATGAGAGATTTTGATGGTAGCACAATTCAAAAAAGTAGATATTCACTTACGACTAATCCCATTTTTCCAAGGACAAGGAATTACTGTCATTCATGTTACCATGTTAGCTGAGTGATTTTGAATATGAATCTTGGAGTCCCAAGATGGTCTCCCATACTTTTTAGCCAGTAGCATCAGAATGAATCCTCTTCCCTAAGTGTGATGCTTTGAAATCCCTCCCCTTCCTGTTCTTCTACATTCCCCCATAGTTTGACACTGTTAATAATCTTTTCTATAAATACATGGAGAGGAAATAAGGGCTTAAATTCTGTTAGTAAGAATTCTCAGTCAACCAGGTTCCAGTGGCTCCTGCCTGTAATCCTAGCTACTTGGGAGGCTGAGTTCTAAGAATTACAGTTCAAACCCCACTCAAGCAAAAAAAGTCTCTGAGACTCTTATCAACAATAAACTACCCAAAAGCTAGAAGTAGAGATGTAGCTCAAGTGGTTAGACTTGAGCACACACACACACAAAATCGCAGGACCAGCGCAGCGCCCAGGCCCAGTTAAAGCTCCTGGACTAACACACACACACACACACACACACACACACACACACACACACACACAATGCACATGCACACACACACACACACACACACACACACACACACACACAGATGCATGCACACACAGGATCCTCAGTCAAAAATGGTGGTGCACCCCTACAATCCCAAATACTGAGGAAGCAGAGATTGGGAAAACCACAGTTATAAGCTGACCAACAGGGCACGGTGGTATACATATGGTTCCAGTTGTTCAGGAGGCACGGATGGGAAGAATAAAGTCCAGACCAGCCTGGGAAAAACAAACAAACACAAGATGCTATCTTAAAAAATAATTAAAGCCACAAAAGGCTAGGGATGTGGCTCAGGTCATAGAGTATTTGCTAAGAAGCCTGATATTTTGTATTCAAACACCAGTATCTCAAAGAAAAAAAAAAAAGGATTATCAAGGCCATGGTTTTCATTGGTAAAGCTCATATGATTCTGAAGTACAGTATATAAACAGTATCCTAAATAATTGCTATCTTTTATTTACTAAAATTAAAGCTCAGTGAACTTCTTTGATGATGGACAAGAGATCAATTTTAGGTCAGCACAAATTATCAGCATGAATTTTACCAACATTAGGCAAAATATCTATAGTAAAATTATTAAAATAGCCAACACTGCAATACTGAAATAAACTGTGAGCTCCTCTACTTCCCACAGGAGACACTTTTCTCCATAAAACCCATTGACTTGCTCAATAAGTCTTGACACTATTTACTATTTCATAACAAGAATTTATCTCAGAGATTTTCCCAAGTCTAGAATCTATGTCAAGTTATTGAGTGTTCTGAAGTTTGTACATATTTCTAGAAAATAAACAGAAAATAAAATATAAGGAGAAAACACATTAGCATGCCAACAAGTAATCATATCAGGTATTGGATCCAAAGTGTTTTTAAAGGGGAAATACTGAGAATTTAATTTTTCCTAACAATGGAAAATATTAAAAACATTTCCTTGAAATAGAGTTCAACAAAATATCAAATCTAATTTACCTGTCAAAGCATATTCTGTGGCTATAAAAATAGAATTCTGATGCTCTAGCAGTGACCTCTAACAGCAAAACCCAGGGGTACTTACTGCAGATGATGCAAGTAATGGAAAGATGTGCAGAGTTGAATGTTGATGCTTTCATATTTATTATCTCAGAAATACTTTGCTTACCAAGTATTGATATCCTCTTACCTGAAACCATTGTCAATTCCACCAAAAATATAATACAAAATCAATAAAGTATATCAAGCCAATTTTCAAGATAGATAGAAGTCCATGAACCAAAAAGAAGATACATATAAATATAGATATAGTTATAGACATTGTCATCAATAATGATTATTGTATTATTAGGCTTGGAAGAAATAAGGAATGTCAAGGATAAAAATAAGAAAAAGAATGAAAGCCAGAGCAAGAAAGTGGTAAGGAAATGTGAAACCTAAGCTTCCACTGCACACAAATGCCAACATCAGGATCATGGTAAAGACATAGAGCATCCATGAAGGAGAAGAAAGGAGAGTGGAGTGCAAGATTCCTGGTTTTCTAAGATAGCAAATTAATACAAATCCCTCTTAAAGAAAGATGCTACAATGGAGATCTGTAGGTCTTCAAACATAAAACTTTATCTATTTTTTATATTTCATAAGTCACATACAAATATTCACAGTAAAGATTTCCAAACATTTAAGAGCACAAGCCAGCAGCAACATAAACCAACAAAAGTATTGACAATATGAGAGTTTGAACTTATGACTTCATTGTTGTTAGACAGGTTTCTACCACTTAAGCCACATCCTCCTATAAAAGGTGTTTTCTTTTATTTGTTTGAAATATAACAGTGTATTATGATTTTGGAGGCATGGACTCACAAGGCCCCATCTGAGGTCCTGTGTGCCATGAGGGTGTGTGCTGGCATGCATTCCTCTGGGGAAGGTAGGGGGACACCCCTTTCTCAATGCAGGGTAAAGGACCTGCAGTGCCAGACTCCTCCTAATTTATTGTGTAGAACTATGCCTCAGGATTCCTTTTGTGTTTTTTAATGGAGCCCCACCTGCACCTTGCTTCCTCTTTTATTACCTTGAATGACTCTTTCCAATCAACCATCAATGATTAAAGGTTGCTAATCGTCCACATTCCCCAAGAATAGTTTAAGGTCATCCTTCTGACCTGTGATTGGCCTCTGACTACAGTTTTACCTTACCTATGCCCCTATGCCCTATATAAGCCTATGATGTTTTAATAAACTTTGTCCATACCCGCAAGGTATGGTCCCTTTCTGCCAACCAGACACCATGTTCCCAGGTCTCTCTGTGTGATCAACAATAATAAGCTTCACTTTATATGGTCATATGAGCCTAGGTATTGAGCTATTGTGATCCTCTGCTAAGAATATCATAGATATATCCTAGCTATTACAAATGGGGGAAACAACACAGCCTATGTTTCTTTGGTTCTGACTTACTCTGCTTAGTATAATCTTTTCCAAGTTTTTCCATTTCCTTATAAATGAGGCAATGTCATTCTTTCTGATGGAAGCATAAATTCCATTTTCTTGACCAATTCATCCAATGAGGGGCATCTTGGTTGGTTCCATATACTAGCTATGGTAAATAATGATGCAATTAACATGGTTGTGTGATAGCTTTAGTGTGGTCTTGTGTGTGGTCATTTGTGTAAATGCTCAGGAATGGGATTGCTATGTCATAGGGTAGCTCTATATTTAATCTTTTGAGGAACCTCCATACTGCTTTCCAGAGTGATTGAACAAGTTTACATTTCAACCAACAGTGCAGTGGCATTTCCTTTTGGCCACATTCCCACCACATCTGTTATTATTAATTTTCTTGATAATGGCTATTCTGACTGGGCTGAGGTGGAATCTCAATGTTGCTTTGATCTGCATTTCTTTTATGGTCAGAGATTCTTATTTCTTCTTTGGAGAAGTTACTCTTTAAGTCTTCAGCCCACTTATTGATGGGGTTGTTCTTTCTTTGAGGATTTGTTGCAGGGGCTTAGTATTTTTTAATCTCTAAGTATAAGATATAAGAGATGAGGCCCTTGTCTGATGCATAGCTAGTAAAGATTCTCTCCCAGTCTGTGAGCTTTCTATTCATCTTGCTACCTATGTCCTTTGCCATGCAGAAACTCTGTTCCAAGAAAGGGAAACAAAAGGTTTTTATAATGTACTGTTTACGGTTATTTCTTTTTTCTTTGTTTGTTTTCACTTTGGTTCATGCCTGTGTGTCAGTTTTCAATTTCTGTACCCTTTGTCTTGTATATAAGTTTATATGATTTGTGGAAGGGAAGGGGAATCACAGAAATGGTGGGACAACATGTTAACCAATTCAACAATGATACTCACTAGTCACTATGTTGGAAATGACTTTACAACTTAGGAGGAAAGCAGGAGAAAATGAAGGGGGGGAGGTAACATTGTTCAGAAAGAAATACACTAAGATGGCGAAGCTCTCACAGGAAGTCCCACTACATGTCTCTGACCAAAACGAAGATCTAGGGTCACAGCACACATTTTACCTCGAGTGACCCACTCCAATCAAACTCTAAATATCTAAAGGCTTTTCCTACTATAAGAGGAATATCCCAACAGGCCAACAAGGAAGGTGAAAAGAGAAACAGTGAGCGGGACCCCTACTGATCAGCAGCACCAAGACTTTCTGCAGATCTGAAGCAGGGAAGCATCCAAAAACTGAAGAAAACACTCAACACCAGACTCGCAGAAACTTAGGCGGTAAATTGGTGAAGACCTGGAGTTGGCAAGCAATCCCGGGCTCCAACCCACCCGCTGGGAGGCTACAGAAAAGGAAGGAACTCGCTATTGCAATGACCAGAAATCTGCACCATTGGGTCAGCATCCCAAAATTGCGGCTGGAGCCAATGCCCAAGGTCCTGTGCTGGCAGCACCAGCAGGACCCCCGTGACCCCTGCCACCTCCAGGCATGGCCCCTGGGACACCACAGCCACAGCCAATCCCTAGTCCCAGCTTAGCAGGTACTCTGCTGGGAGCCGCTCTGTCCCTGTGGGCACCTACCCCAGTCCCCACTGTATCATTATGTGGGCTCCCCCAACCCAGCACAAGCCAGGCCCACACTTTCCCTGCGTCCGACAGCACAGTCCAGAGCTGCTGAGGATGGCACCACCCACCAAACTAGGCGGCCCCATGCCACTGCTGACATAGCCCCTAGCAGCCACCTCCAAGGCTGCCCGCCACCCTCCACCGCTGCTGCAGCCCAGCACCGCTGCTGCCTACTGCAACCTACTATCCCAAGCTCCACCTGGTCCTCCCAGAGCCCAGACTCCCCACCCAGCAAAGCGAGACCTTGCAGCGGCTGCAGATGCCAACCCTCACCCCCCCACCCCCACACACACACCTGGTCCTGCCAACACCCAGACTCTCCTACTGAGAACCTGCCAATGGCATCCTGGCCACCACAACACACGCTCTGTGATCCAGTGCACCACCAGCTACAGATGTTCTGAGTAACCCAATTGGGTTCACTCCCTGGGGATGGCAATTCTCTGTAGGGTCCCAAAGCCCTCTGACCCAAGCCCCCGCCCAAAAGGGAAGGAATCACATAAGAAGTGAACACAGATCTAAGCTCTATTCCTAAACCTCCTGTGGCTACCTAGGAAAGCCTGGGAATACAGCTCCATGCCTGTGATAATAGACTACAAATCTCAATCCCCCCAACTCCCCACCATCAGGCCTGAGAGTGGGATTCTAGGTAGCAGTCACCTTCCCTTGTCAAAAGGTCATCTGGATTCAACCAAGCCACGAGGAAAGTGGACTATCGCAAGGCATACAAGGTTTTATCAAGTATCGGCTTAGAGGACTACGTGGGGACTCAAGATCCCCAAACAAGCTGAGAAACTCACTCTTTAGATTTTTTTTTTAGTTTGCTTTTTTTTAATGTTTGATTTTTGGTTGTTTATTTTTGCTTCTTTGTGTTATTTTTTGTTGTGTTTTTAGGATTTACTGTTTTACTTAAATCTTTCTTTTTTTTCATAAGTATTTTTCTTCCACTTTTTGATTGCCTAATTTTAATTTTTTTCCTCTCACTCTTTTCTCTTTGTTTCTCTCCGTACTTCTACTCTGTAAGAGCTAACCTGTCTAGTTCTATACAAAAAGTAAGGCTTTCTATGTATGTAAACATAATAATTACAGGAATTATCTTAGATTAATAAACTTTTCAATAATCTTTCAATACAACTTTTTGTAATATCAGCAATTCTCCCAAATATACATATATATAATTTCTTCTCTTATTTTATCTAGATTTCTAAGCTATCTCTTACATAATCTTTCTTTTAATTCTTTTCCACCTCTTACACTCTGAAACAAGGTCTCTATCTTCTTCCTACTACATCTACTATATCTCTCCTCTAAGCTGTTCTTACCCCTCTACTATCATTATACCCAACTTTTCTTCTTAATTTAAATTCATATCTCTCCAATCCTAACCCTTGTCTTCTCCATTTTCTTCAGTCCACTGCTACCTAACAATTTATATATGAGCCAACTTGCAACTGGTTCCATTTTGTTAACCCTAAGGTACAGACTACTTAACAGCCAAACCCAGATTGCCTCACAAGTTACAACTATACTTAATCTCTACCCTGGAAATGCAATATCCCTCTCCAAGCAAATAAAAAGAGAGATAAATAGGGAAAAACTACCCATAATTTTGAAACTATAAGTTCTATACATCTACATAACACTGGGTTGACTCCTGCCCAAAAAGACTGTCCTATTGTCATATTGGAGTTATTCTTGTCTCCAAAGCAGAAATTCAAGAAATACGGCCAATCAACTAAACCCAACTCCATCTACACATAAACAAGCTATAGAGCAGACCCGGAATGACCTAGAGGATAACGCTGAAGATATTTTAAAAGCATTACTGGTAAATCTGCTGAATGAGAAGGTGGACAACCTACATAGGGCTATATGAGAACGTGACGAGGCCAACCAAAAATTAATGTACAACTTCAGGGACTCCACAAATAAAAAGATAAAGGAAATCCAACAGAAGGAGAAAGAGTCCAGTGAAAAGATAGACATTCACTTAAAATCATTGAAAGACAAGTCTGAAAACTAACTCTAGGAGGAAAGGCAATCTATTCAAGAGTTAAAAGAAAAGCTCAATAAAGAGCTGGCCACCACTAAGAAAGACCAGCAAGAAGGAAGAGAGATAAATAGCAAAATATAAAGCTTTGAAAGCAGAATTGAGGAAGCAGAAGACAGAATCTCTGAGGCAGAAGATAGTTTAAATTCCATAGAGAAAAACCACACACACACACACACACACACACACACACACACACACACATAAAACAAAAACCAAGAGGCATGATAGATCATTACAGTAGCTACAAGGCCAAAACCTAATTTGAGACTAATAGATATTGAGGAGGTCCTGGAGAGGGAAGCCAGGATTAGGAAAGATTTTCAGCAGAATCCTAGCAGAGAACTTCCCAAATATACAAAAGGAAAGACCCATCCAGATACAACAAGCTATTAGAATCCCAAATAGACCAGACCAGAATAGGACATCCCACCACCACATTATAGTCCATAAAGGATCAATAGAAACCAAGGAAAGCATTTTTAAAGCTGCCAGGGAAAAGAGAACAATCATCTAAAGATAAGCCAATCAGAATAACCTGAGACTTCTCAGCAGAGACCATGAAAGCGAGAGAGCACAGAATGAGGTATGCCGTACCCAAAAGACAAACAACTACCAATCAAGAATAATTTACCCAGCTAAGCTCTCATTCATAACAGAAGGACAAATAAAAACCTTCCACAGCAAAGAAAAACTGAAACAATATATCACTATCAAACCATATTTACAAAAAATCCTCAAAGATATTCTACACATAGAAAACCAACAAGAACAGAATACTGGCAGTGAAACAGCCTACAAACAGAGAACTATGTAATCACAGCAAGAACAGTCAAGGCACAGCCTCTCCCCACAAAATGAATAAAAAGCAGGAATAGAAAAATACCTCTCAGTCCTAACTCTCAATATTAATGGACTTAATTCTCCAATTAAGCAACATACATTGTCTGGTTGGATCAAAAATTTATCGGCTGCCTGCAAGAGACAAACCTTTCCCATAAAAACAAACATTCTGAAAGTGAAAGGATGGAATAAAATCTGCCAAGCAAACGGCCCCCATGAACAGGCAAGAGTTGCAATCCTAATATTAGATAGAATAGACTTCGAATTAAAATTACCGAGAAGGGATAAAAAAGGTCATTACATACTAATTAAGGGATCTCTCCTTCAGGAGGATATCATAATTCTAAATATCTGATCACCAAAGAACAGAGCACCCAAATTTATCCAAGAAACACTACTTTTCCTCAAATCTCACATAGATCCAAAGACATTAATTGTTGGAACTTTAACACACCACTATCTCCACTGGATAGCTCAACCCAGCAAAAACTCAACAGAGAAAACTTGGATCTAAACAACTGCATAGATCAACTAGACTTAACAGATACTTATTGAATATTTCACCCAGCAGCATCAGAATACATGTTCTTCTCAGCAGCACATGGAATATTCTCCAAAAAAGACCACATTTTAGGTCACAAAGCAAATTTGTCCAAACTCACAAACAGTGAAATTATGCCCTGCATTTTCTCAGATCACAAGAGAATAAAATTAGAACTCAACACCAAAAGCCACCAAAGAAATTCCTGTAATGCATGGACTCTGAACAAGACACAGTAGAACTACCAGTGTATCATGGAAGAAATTAGAAAGGAAATTCAAATGTTCATGATATTTAACAAAAATGAGCACACAAATTACCAGCTCTGCTGGGACACAGAAAAGGCAGTACTCAGAGGCAAGTTTATAGTTCTGAGTTCCTACAACACATTGGAACTGAAACCAACAATTTAATGAGGCTCCTTGAAAAAGAGCAACAAGCTAAACCCCAACCAGTAGATGGAAACAAATAATTAAAATTAAATCAGAAACAAATGAATTAGACTCCAAAAAAACCATAGAAAGGATCAACAAAACAAAGAGTTGGTTCTTCTAAATAAATTATGAAATTGACAGACCCTTAGCAAATCTTATCAGGAAAAGAAGAGAATACACCCAAATAAACAAACTCAGAGATGAGAATGCAAACATCACCACAGAAACAACCAAGATTCAGAACATTATAAAGGAATACTTCTCAAACTTTTAGGCTAATAAGTTTGAGAATCTGGAAGAAATGGGACAAATTTCTAGCAAATATTGGCATCCCCAAACTAAACTAAGATAATTTAAGCCAATGTGACAGACCCATATCAAGCATCAAACTAGAAGAAGCAATAAGAGACTTCCCATCCAAGAAAAGTCCAGGACCACATGGATTTACACCTGAATTCTACAAGGCCATGAAAGCAGAATTCATAACAATACTCCTCCAACTCTTCAATAAAATTGAAAGTGAAAGTCACTACCAAATGTTTTCTATGAAGCCATCATAACCCTCATCCCAAAACCAGGCAGGGACTCATCAAAGAAAGAGAACTATACACCCATTTCGTTGATGAACACCAATGCAAAACTTCTCAATAAAATTCTGGTTTCAACAACTCATCACAAAAATCATACACCACGATCAAACAGGATTCGTTTCAGGGATGCAAAGCTGGTTCAATATATGCAAATCAATTAATATATTCATCACATCAACAAGAGCAAGGATAAGAGCCGCATGATTATCTCAATAGATGCAGAAAAAGCATTTGATAAGATCCAACACCCCTTTATGATGAAAGCTCTGGAAAAACTAGGAATCCATGTAACATTCCTCAATATAATAAAGGCTGTGTATGGCAAACCTACAGTCAGCATTATACTTAATGCCAAAAAGCTACAGCCATTTCCTCTAAACTCAGGAATCAGACAAGGACCACTCTCTGCACTTCTCTTCAATTTAGTATTAGAATGCCTAGCAAGAGCAGTAAGATAAGATGCAAACATAAAGGGAATCCAAATAGGGAAAGATGAAGTAAAACTCTCCCTCTTTGCAGATGACATGATCTTGTATTTAAAGAAACACAGGGACTCCACTCCCAAGTTACTCAGCTGATCCAAAACTTTGCCAAAGTAGCAGAGTATAAAATTAACCCTCAAAAATCAGTGGCTTTTCTGTATGCCAACAATGAGAAGAGCATGGCTGAAATCAGGAAAGCAACTCCATTCGTAATAGCCCCACAAAAAATTAAACGCCTAGGAATTAACTTAACCAAAGAAGTAAAGGAACATCGTGAAAATGTCAATACTTCCCAAGGCTATCTACAAATTCAACGCAATACCTATCAAAATTCCAACCTCATTCTTCAAGGAAATAGAAGAGGCAATCCAAAAACTCATATGGAACAATAAAAGACCCCGAATAGCAAAAACGCTCCTCAATGGAAAGAACACTGCTGGAGGAATATCAATACCAAACTTCAAACTCTACTATAAAGCCATAGTAATCAAAACAGCTTGGTATTGGCATAAGAACAGACCTCAGGACCAATGGAATAGAATTGAAAACCCAGAAACGAACCTACAGACCTATAGCCATCTAATCTTCGATAAGGGAGCTAAAACAATAGAATGGAAGAAAGACAACCTCTTCAGTAAATGGTGCTGGCAAAATTGGTTAACTACATGTAGAAAAGTTAAGCTAGATCCTTATATATCACCCTGCACCAGAATCAACTCCAAATGGATCAAAGACCTTGAACTCAAAGCAGACACTCTGAAAACATTACAGGATGGAATAGGAGAAACCCTAGGTCTCCTTGGCTCAGGCCAAAATTTTCTGAATAGAGACCTGGAAACACAACAAATCAAAGAAAGGTTGGACAAATGGGATTGCATAAAGTTGCAGAGCTTCTGCAGGGCAAATGACATAGCTAGCAAGATCAATAGAAAGCCCACGGATTGGGAGAAGATCTTTACTAGCCATACAACAGACAAGGGTCTCATATCTAAAATATACTTGGAACTCAAAAAATTAAACCCCCCAACAACAAATCCTCAAAGAAACAACTGCCCAATAAATAAGTGGGCGAAAGACATAAAGAGAAACTTCTCTGAAGAAGAAAGAAGGATGGCCAATAGACACATGAAGAAATGTTCAACATCCCTAGCCATAAAAGAAATGCAAATCAAAACAACATTGAGATATCACCTCACTCCAGTTAGAAGGGCAAAAATCAAGAACTCTAACAACAACAGATGCTGGAGGGGATGTGGACAGAAAGGAACCTTACTTCATTGTTGGTGGGAATGTAAACTTGTTCAACCACTTTGGAAAGCAGTATGGAGGTTCCTCAAAAGACTTCACATAGAACTCCCCTATGACCAGCAATCCCACTTTTGGGCATTTACCCAAATGTTTACAAACAAGACCACACTAAAGCTACCAGCACAACTATGTTTATTGCAGCATTATTTACCATAGCTAAGATATGGAACCAACCCAGATGCCCCTCAGTAGATGAATGGATCAAGAAAATGTGGTATATATACACAATGGAATTCTATGCCTCCATCAGAAAGAATGACATTGCCCCATTTGTTAGGAAATGGAAAAACTTGGAAAAAATTATATTAAGTGAAGTAAGCCAGGCCCAAAGAAACATAGGTCCCATGGTTTCCTTTATTTGTAATATCTAGTATATGTATGAGTCAAGCAGAAAAGGTCAGATAATGTGATGTCAGGAAAATGAACCCTTAGATGTGTATTTTAATGTTTTTTTCTTTCATGCATGTGTTTCTAACGCATTTATAAGATTATCTCTTTGTTGCTTTGTATGTCCCTCCCCCACAGTATAACCCCTGCTTTCACTATATTTGATGTCAGTATAACTTGTGGAGGAGATGGGGAAAAACCAGTTGTTTAAGGATACAGGTGGACCTGTTGGACCTGTGGACAATGAGAAGTACAAGTTGTCATGTCCAAAACGAGCTTTACAACATCGGTGTGGGGGGGGGCAAGGGGGGGAAGGAGAAGGATTGGGATTGGGGGGGAGGGGGGAGGCTGGGAAGGGATGTGAAGGGTAAACAAAGGAGGAGGCTGCAATGCTTGGTAAGAAATGTACGCATTATCCTGCCCACGTAATTGTAACTCCTCTGTACAGTATGTTCACAAATAAAATTAAATTAAATTTAAAAAATAAAAGAAGTAAAGGACCTCTATGATGAAAACTTTAAAAACCTGAAAAAGAAAATTAAAGCAGAATTTACGAGTGGTAAAACCTTCCATGCTACTGGATTGGGAGGATTAACATTGTGAAAATGGCAATACTACCAAATGCTATCTACAAATTCAATGTGATACCTATCAATATCCCAACCTCATTTTTCAATGAAATAGAAGAAGAAACCCAAAAATTCATATGGAACAATAAAAGAGTCCGAATAGCAAAAACAATCCTCAACAGAAAGAACAATGCTGGAGGAATATCAATACCAAATTTCAAACTCTATTACAAAAGCCATAGTAATCAAAACAACTTGGTACTGACACAAGAACAGACTTGAGGAAGTTGTAAAGTTCTTTTTTTTTTTTTTTTTTGAGTCGTGGGGCCTGATCTCTGGGCCTGGGCTCTGTCCCTGAGCTCTTCTAGGCTAGTTCTCTACCACTTAAGCCATAGCACCACTTCTGGCCTTATCTGCTTATGAAGTGCTAAGGAATTGAACCCAGGGCCTCATGCATGCAAGGCAAGCACTCTACCACTGAGTCACCTTCCAAGGCCCATAAAGTTCATTTTCAACATACTGTCTTATACATCTCATTGAGTTGGGGAGATGGGGACGTAAGGGAGTTAAACAAAGGAAGGAGTAACAATGCTCAAGAGAAAATGTACTCATTACCTTACTCATGTAACTGTAACCTCTCTGTACAGTAGCTTTACCATAAAAATATAAGAAATAAATATAAGTATTACCTTGCTTATGTAACTGTAAACCCTCTGTATATCACCTCTGCAATAAAAAAGACAGAGAATTGTGTAAATAGATTAAAAATAACACTATATTTTATATATCAATATATGTAGAAGCAAAATGAATAATATAAGTAGTAGGAAGGCAAGAGCAGAATCATGCTTCCAGATGGCTGTATTATACATCAAGTGGTATAATGTTAATTAGAAGTCTGGGACTACAGATGTGGCTCAAGTAGTAAAGTGTCTGACTACTAAGTGTTAGGCCCTGAGTTCAATTAGCAGTAGTACAAAGAAACTATGATGAGTTATATGTGATAGTTATTTCTGACAAAATACTTCAAACATTGTTTAAAAAAAAAATCTCATTTTTGACACTGTCCCCAGACCCAGCTGTGCTTGCAGAGTACCTTCTGCCTCTAGCCCTGAAGTTATAAGGATGCCCTTGAATAGAGACAGGCGCCATTTCTCCCCCTCCCGCAGAGTGGGCTTGTCAGCCTTCGCTGCCACTATGGTGCTTTTCCCTTTTCCTGTAAAAAAAACCAAATCTCATTTTTTAAAAAATCTTGTTTTAAATATAAAGAAAAGAGTCAAAGGACAAGTCCTGGAAACGAATACAAAATATATAAGGAGATGGTAGACACAAGACAACTTTATTATATTAAATGCTAGTGGATTAAACAGCTCACTTCAAATTTTCAAACTAGATAACAAAAAAAAATGAAACTTTTCTTTTGTCAGTCCTAGGGTTTGAACTCAGCTTGAGTGCTGTCACTTGAGTTCTCAGCACAAGGCCATTGTTCTATCACTTGAGCCACAGTGCCACTTCTGGTTTTCTGGTATTAAATTGGAGATGAGTCTCATGGACCTTCCTCCCTTGGCTGGCTTTGAACCGCGATCCTCAGATCTCAGCTTCCTGAGTAGCTAGGATTACAGGCATGAGCCACCAGCGCCAGGAGGGAAAAAAAATAAATACACAAGTTGTAAGTAAAAGCTGGTGTATTGGTGACAAATAACTGGAAGACATAATTTAAGAAAAGAAAGATTATTTGGGGTCATAGTTTCAGAGACTTGGTCCCATGGTTTATTTGTTCCACTGCTATAGGGTGTATGGAGGCAGAGCATCTTGGCAGCAGGAGCTTGTGTTTAACGTCTCGGCAGACAGGAAGCATGACAAGAGAAAGGGTAATGGACACCATACATCACACAGACACAACATCTACTTTCTCCAACTAATCCACACACATGAACTTTCCACCACTTCCCAACAATGCCACCGTATTATAAATCTATGTCTGAGTTAATTCACTGATTAAATTATAGGCCTTAGAGTCCAACTCTAACCATAAACCCATTAGCTAACACCCAAGCTGAGGCTGTGGAGACATCTCATATTCAAACCACTACAGAAAACCATCTTTGGCATCCATATGCCTTCTTCTTGTGAGCTGGTGGCTCACAACTATAATCCTAGCTACTCAGGAAGCTGAGATATAGGAGTGTGGTTCAAAGCCAGCCCTGGCAGAAAAGTCTCCGTGAGACTCTAATCTTCAATTAAACAGCAGAAAACCAGAAGCGGTGCTGTGCCTCAAGTGGTAGAACATTGGCCTTGAACTGAAAGTTCTTGTGACAATACCCAGGCCCAGAGTTCAACCCCCACGACTGAAAAAAAAAAGTTTCATATCCCTGCTTAGAAATTTATTGGGTAGAAAACCAGGTTTATGTATTCAGCATATAACCAAAAGATACATGTTTACAAAGAGGATGCTACAGGTTGCCTTTCTACAGCTAGGATAGTTTGATATGGACCTACACTGTATCTTATGAGTCAAATTCAGCAATTTAGACTAATTGCTTTTATATATTCATCTTACATAAGAAATTATGATCCATTGACGAAATCACTTACCAATTCCAATGCCTGCTTTCACATTAGACATAGTCAGGGCTGTTAATAATCATCTTTGGTTCATGTCTGGATTATACTATCCAACACTGAATTCAGTTCTTTATGCTAAACCACGAGTAAAGACTTGCTACTGACAGTAAGCATTCAAGACAGAAAATTCCTATCATACATATAGTAAGCACTGAACAGTACAACAGTTGTCCTTTGTATCACATTATCTTTATCTGTAAGGTTCAAGGCTAATCCTAAAAACAAAGAAACAATAACCTTTACACCTGGCTCTTAAACTGGAAGAAAGCAAGGAGAGGGGTGACATTGCCCGAAAAGAAATGTGCTTTTACCTGATTTATATACCTGTATCCCCTCTATATATCACCTTTATAATAACAATTTTAAAAAATTTAAACCTGAGTCTTCATTCATACCACTTTTAATTAGAAAAACACCTACCCTCTTACCTTCTATATTATTCCATAACAAACCGTGGGGGCTCCCATGGATAAACTAAGAAGAAAGCTGGACCTGATCACTGTTTCATAATTTTCCATTACAGAACAAATCTGATTACAAGAAGAGCAGCTTGAAGTTGAATTGATGAAAATAGAATAGTGGGAAGTTAATTTCCAATTTAATTAAAGGAATAATGTACATTATACACCTGCAAGCAATCCAAGCAAAATTGTAGATTATTTGGTTTCTCTGCCATTTCAAGCTTCTGGCAAGTGACCAAGTTAAAATTGAGAAAATCCTAAACAAAGAAAGAGAAGATGGGTTTAGAAATAAAAACAATATTAAATATGGAGTCAGCTTGTTAAATTCACCATAGTTAATTTCACTATCACTAATGTAATCTGACCACAGAGCCTTCAAAGAGAACAACCATCATAAAAATGAAGTAAAGCCAAAAGTATCTATGCAAATTAATGCGGGAATGAATTGTTACAACTCACTGCTGTGTCTCTGTATGAAATTTTAAATCCCATGTATGATGCTGCTTAGTTCTTTACTGGCAAATTGGCCAAAGCTAGCAATAGTAGGTTCCAATGAGATTCTTCCAAATAATTTGGAACATGTCTTATAAAATTGCTTAGTTTCAATTTCTGTTCCTGAAAACAAATGGACTAGATTTGATGTTCCCTTAATTTTAAAATATGACATATCCTGACACATGCATACCACAAAAGATGAAATTTGTTTCCCAGACAAAATATTTTGTTTCTGTTAACAATGACATTTTATTTATAAATCCTTTATATATAGTCAAGCACCTTTATACTTTTGACCTAATTGGAGTATGACATGCAACTGGCAGTATAAATACTACTCTAAAGCTATTTCACAATATGCTGGAATCTTTACCCATGATACCCAATTACCTGTTCATTTTTGCAAATATAGAATACTAGAAGGCTGGCTTAATATTATACACACACACACTTCATTCTCAAATTTATATGGATATCTCAAAAAGTTATGGGCCTATGTCATGTATGTGGTAGAAAAATGTTAGACTTCTAATGATCATTGCTAGGTTACAGAAAAATAATTCTAGAAAAAAATGGGATGAAGCAATGATTATTAATTTTTTACTCATCATTTCTTTTTTAAAATTTTATTGTTAAGATGAGGGGTTACAGTTACATAAGTAAGGTAATGATTACATTTCTTGTCTAACTTGTTACCCTTTCCCTCATTTTTCTCCCTTTTTCCCTAACCCCCCAATGTCCCCCCCACAAGTTGTACAGATTATTTCCATCATATTGTCTTGTGAATATCGCTATTGCATAGATCCTTTTGTCCTTTGTCTCACCACTTTGTTTTTCCCCTTTCCCTCCCTAGTTCAGATAAACATATATACAATACAATACCTAGGGTAAGAAAATCAAATGCAGTGACAACAGGGGATAAACAATAGGGGGAAAACACAAAAGAAAAAAGAAATCATGTAGTACATTGAGAACAACAATAACAAAGAAAAACCTCTTGTGTCCATGTCTTGGAGTTCATTACCCTTAGCATCATTTTATATGGTCATATGTACATAACTATTGAGCTATGCTGCTCATCAGCTAAGATTAACCTAGAGATATACTAATTATTGCAAATAAGGGAAACCATGGGACTTATGTTTCTTTGGGTCTGGCTTACTTCAGTTAATATGCTTTTTTCCCAAGTCCTTCCATTTTCTTAAAAATAGGATGGTATCATTCTTTCTGATGGAAGTTTAGAATTCCATTAAATAGATAGATAGATAGATAGATAGATAGATAGATACATACATACATACATACATACATACATACATACATACATCCCACATTTTCTTGATCCATTCATCTACTAAGGAGCATCTGGGTTGGCTCCATATCTTAGCTATGGTGAATAATGCTGCGATAAACATAATTGTGCTGGTAGCTTTAGTATGGCCTTGTTTGTGATCATTTGGGTAAATGCCTAAAAGTGGGATTGATGGGTCATAGGGGAACTCTATGTGGAGTCCTTTGAGGAACCTCCATACTGCTTTCCAGAGTGGTTGAATAACTTTATACACGACAGTGTAGTAGTGTTCCCTTTTGGCTCCATCCTTTTAGCTACCCTCCAGCATCTGTTCTAATTAGATTCCTTGATTAAAACCATTCTAACTAACCATTATAACCATTATAAGCATTCTCAATGCATTTTTTATGGCCAAAGATATTGAGCATTTCTTCTTTATCATTTCTTGATTACTGTAGCCACTAAATTTTAGAGATAAGCTGAATGAAACATAAGTTGACAATCATGTTACTGTCTGAACTGGGGCCTCCTAGAATTTATATTTTGAAATTCAGTACTTCGGGATGTGACAATATGTGAGTGGGCCCAAATATATTATGATCACTTTTCTTTTTGTATATTTGATTTTACTTTGTAGTTCTGGGTAGGTTTCTAGGTTTTGTAAGCTTTCTAAGCTTTTTAAGTTGTGGTAGGCTTTTGTTTCTGTTTGTTTGTGTCAAATGGAGTCTCTTGATAACTTTGGCCAGGCTGATTTTGAACCATCTTCCTACCTTTACTTCCCTCCTGAGAAGCTGAGATCACAGACATGAGACACTACACCTGGATATTTTAATTTTAGTTTTTGAGATAAGAGTCTTGGTAACTTTTGTCCAATCAGTCCTTGAACTGTGATTCTCTGTTCTCCAATTTCCAAGACCTGTGGATTATAAGCATATACCACCATACTCAGCAAGGATTCTATTCTTTTTTGGGGGGTGGGAAGTTTAATTCATTTTATTCTTTTTTTATTTTACAGGTGATGAACAGGAGGGTTTCAATTACATAAGTAAGGTAATGAGTACATTTCTTCTTAATCATTGTTATCCTGTCCCTCATTTTCTCCTCCTTACCACTCCCCACTCCCTTCCCCCAAGTTGTAATGTTCATTTACAACATAGTGTCGAGTGAGTATCATTAGTTCATCCTTTGTCCTGCTGTTTCTGTGATTCTCTTTCCCTTCCACAGATCAGATGAGCTTAGGTACAAGACAAAGGGTACAGAAAACTAAAACAAAGAAAAAACTAAAAATATCTGCATACAGGACATAAAAAGAACCTCTTGTTCCCAATTCTTGGAGTTCATTTGGATATGCTTCATTATATATGGCCATATGCATGTAGCGATTGGGCTATTGTAATCCCTGCTAAGAATAGCATAGATATATTATTACAAATGAGAGAAACTATGAAACCTGTATTTCTTTGAGTCTGGCTTGCTTCATTTAATACAATTTTTAGGAATATATTCTTTAAGAAGAAATTAGGGTGTAAATGTAATAAAGGAAGGCCATAAAGATATAGATAAATGACAACCCTCCACATCAAGGAGAGAGGACTCAGAAAAGATCATCCCAGTCAATACTTTGATCTTACACTATAGCATCAATAATTGTGAGAAAATTAAATTCTGTTTTTGAAGTATTCACTCTGTAGTGCTTTGCTATTACAATCTCAGCCAAAAAATACAAACACCATTTCTTTCTACTTGGTTATATATTGGTGGTGAAACAGATGTCCAAAGAGCACAAATGACTTACCCAAAGTCATAAAGCTAACTACCAGGAACTTTAGGCAGAGACCCAAGTCACTAGAAATCAGTCTCACTTGTAAATCCAAATATGTGCCCGAAACAAAGATAGATAATCTTCCAAATGACAGAACAAGTTCATAGTTTTCAAGATGACAACAAGGACAGTGGGGATGATGACGAGTATGAGGATGAGAACTCCCCCTCTTCCTTCCCCTTGTTTTCTATTCTTCTTCTAGCACTACTACTCTTTCTTCCTCTTTGTTTTGGTAATGGTATTAGCATTTGAACTCAGGTTTTGTGCTTGCCAGGAAGGAATTACCACTTAAACCATACTTCCAGCCCTCTTTTTACATTCATTAGTTTTCATATTGGACTACATGTGTTTTGCCCAGGGCTAGATTGTGATCTATGCCACCTAGGTATCAAGGATCACAGGGACTGCCACCATGCCCAGCTTGCTTATAAGACTTCTGAAGATATTCCTAGTGACCAACAGAGCACCATATGGAATTCTGTGCACTGTCAAGCATCAATGCTCACACCTACAATCCCAGTCACTCAGATGGCAGAGACTCAAAGTATCATGGTTTGAGACTAGTCTGGACAAAAAGTTAGCAAGATTTCAAATTAAACAATAAGCCAAATACCTAGGAATTAACTTAACCAAAGATGTGAAGGAGTTCTATGATGAGAAATTTAAAAACTTGAAAAAGGAAATGAAAGCAGATTTAAAGAAGTGGAAAAACCTCCAAAACTCCTGAATTTGGAGAATTAACATAGTAAAAATGGCAATGCTACCCAAAACTATCTACAAATTCAATGCAAATGCCCATCAAAATCCCAACAACATTCTTCAA
The DNA here is from genome assembly GCF_024711535.1 of Dipodomys merriami. Lineage (NCBI taxonomy): Eukaryota > Metazoa > Chordata > Mammalia > Rodentia > Heteromyidae > Dipodomys > Dipodomys merriami. Next base: position 30,213,746 of record NW_027203048.1, read on the forward strand.
TGAAATAGAAGAAACAATCCAAAAAATCATATGGAATAATAGAAGACCCTGAATAGCAAAAACAATCTTAGCAGGAAGAACAGTGCAGGAGGAATATGAGTGCCAAACTTCAAACTCAATTACAAAGCCTTAGTAATAAAGACAGCTTGGTACTGGCACAAGAACCAAGGCCTGAGGACCGAAGACCCATAAATGAACCACCTAGTTCTAGCCACCTAGTTTTTGATAAAGGAGCCAAAAACACTGGATGGAAGAAATAAATGGTGGTAGCAGAATTGGCTATACATATACAGAAAACTGAACTTAGATCCTTATATATCATTCTGTACCTGATTCAATTCCAAATGGAATTAATGTAAGAGCAGATACCCAAAAAACATTACAGGAAGCGATAAGGGAAATGCTATGGTTCCTTGGCACAGGTTGAAACTTCCTAAGTAAAGTCCCAGAAACACAAGTCAAAGAAAGGCTGGATAAATGGGATTGTATCAAACTGAAGATTTTTTGCATTGCAAAGGACATAGCTAGCAAAATAAATAGAAAGCCCACAGACTGGGAGAAGATCTTTACTAGCTATGCATCAGACAAAGGCCTCATATCTAAAATACGGTTAGACAACCAACCCAGATGCCCCTCAGTAGATGAATGGATCAAGAAAATGTGGTATACATACACAATGGAATTCTATGCCTCCATCAGAAAGAATGACATTGCCCCATTTGTTAGGAAATGGAAAGACTTGGAAAAAATTATATTAAGTGAAGTAAGCCAGGCTCAAAGAAACATAGGTCCCATGGTTTCCCTTATTTGCAATAACTAGTATATGTCTGAGTCAAGCAGAAAAGGTCAGATAAGTTGATGTTAGGTGAAATGAACTCCAAGATAAGTATTCAAATGTTTTTGCTTTCATGCAATTGTTTCTAACGTATTTAAAAGATGATTTCTCTGTTGCTTTTTATGTCCCTCCCCCACAGTATAACCCCTGCTTTCACTGTATTTGATGTTGGTATAATTTGTGGATGGAAAGGGCAAAAACAAATCGTTTAAGTAGGGATACAGGTGGACCCATTGCGACAATGAGATGTACAAATCGTTATGTTGAAAAACGAACTTTACAACTTTGGGGTGGGGGAGGATGGGAAGAGGAAACAAAGGAGGAGGCAACAATGCTTGATAAGAAATGTACTCATTATCTTGCCCATGTAATTGTAACCCATTTGTATGATATTTTCACACACAAAAAATTAAGCCCTCCAAAAACAAATCCTCAAAGAAACAATAGTCACAACAATATGTGGGCTATAGACTTAAAAAGAGACTTCTTCAAAGAAGAAATAAGAATGGTCAATAGACACATGAAGAAATATTCAACATCTCTGGCCATAAAAGAAATGCAAATCAAAACAAAATTGAGATTCCACCTCACCCCAGTTAGAATAGCTATTATCAAGAAAACTAATTACAACAGATGTTAGTGGGGATGCTCCCAAAAGGGAATGCTACTACGCTGTTGGTGTGAATGTAAACTGTTTCAACCATTCTGTAAAAGGCTAAACAGAGCTTCCCTATAACCCAGCAATCCCATTCCCAGGCATTTACCCAAATGAACACAAACCAGCCCACACTAATGCCACCAATGCAAATATGTTCATTGCAGCATTATTTTCATAGCTAAGCTATTGTGTCAACCCATATGCCCCTCTGTGCATGAATGGACCAAGAAAATGTGATGTGTGTGTGTGTGTGTGTGTGTGTGTGTGTGGTGGAATTCTATGCTCCCACTGTATTACACCATTTGTAAGGAAATGGAAAGACTTGGAAAAATTTATATTAAGCGATGTAAGCTAGACCCAAAAAATGTAACCTGCAGGGTTTCCCTCATTTGTAATAACTAGGCTATGTCTATGCTATTCTTAGCAGAGGATCACAATAGCCAAATACCTAGGTGCATATGACTATATAAAAGGATGCTTATCGGAATGAATTCCAAGAAATAGAAACAAGAGTTTTTTAAAATTATTATTGTACTGTTTGCACTCATTTTTTCTTCCTTTTTTTCCTTTGGTTTGTTTTCTGATGTCACTTTTTTTGTGTTACTTTCTTTTTTTTTTTTTTTTTTTGGGTTCCGTCCATGGGCCTGAACTCTGGGTCTGGGCGCTGTCCCTCAGCCCTTCAGCTCAAGGCTAGCACTCTACCACGTGAGCCACAGCACCACTTCCGGCTTTTTTTTCTTTTTGCCTATGTGGTGCTGAGGAATCGAACCCAGGGCCTCAGGCATGCAAGGCAAGCGCTCTACCACTGAGCTACCTTCCCAGCCCAAAATTAAGACTTCTTTTTCTTTTTCTTTTTTTTTTGGGGGGGGGGGGCAGGTCCCGTCATGGGGCCTGAACTCTGGGCCTGGGCGCTGTCCCTCAGCTCTTCAGCTCAAGGCTAGCACTATACCACTTGAGCCATAGCACCACTTCCGGCTTTTTTTTTTTCTGCTTATGTGGTGCTGAGGAATCGAACCCGGGGCCTCATGCATGCAAAGCAAGCACTCTTACCACTGAGCCACCTTCTCAGCCCCTTGTCACTTTTTTTAAATTTCTGTACTCTTTGTCTTGTATAAAAATTTATCTGATTTGGGGATGGGGAAGTGGAATCCCAGAAACAGTAGAACAAAGGGTGAACCAATTCAATGGTGATACTCACTAGACACCATGTTGGAAATGAACTTTACAAGTTAGTGGGGAGAGAGATCAGGAGAGGAAAAAGTGGGAGAAAGTGAGAGGAGTAACACTATTAAAAACTGTGCAGTACTCATTATGTGACTTATGTAACCCCTCTGTCCATCACCTTTATAATAAATAAAATTTAAATTAAAATAAATGACTAAGCCAAGTGTGATGGTGCATATCTGTAGTCTCAGCTATGTGGGAAGCTTAAGTAAGAGGATTTTAGTCTAAGACCAGCCCAGGTAAAAATATTTTTCATCTGAAAGATAATTGTAAAAGAAAAAAGGCCTGGGAATATGGATCACATGATAGAATACTTACCTAGCAAGTGCCAGGCCTCAAAACCACCATAGGCTTATGGGGTCAACTGGTTTCAAGCTTTCTGTTTCAATTTTAAATAATGTCAATTATGACTATGAAAACTGAGCACAAGCAGGGGGTGATGGTTTAAACAAGAAATTGTCCCCACAGATTCAGATGTCTTGTTCAACTCTCAGTCCCTAACTGGTGAGGCTATTTGGGGAGGTTCTAAAAACTTTTGGAGGGTCTGAAAACTTAAGGATGGTTGAAGGAGCAGTTCACATAGGATATCTGGCCCCTGGTCCTCAGTTCCTTCCCTGCTCTCTGTTGTGGAAAATTCTTCCCTCTCTCTCTCTCTCTCTCTCTCTCTCTCTCTCTCTCTCTCTCTCTCTCTCTCTCTCTCTCTCTCTCTCTCTCTCTCTCTCTCTCTCTCTCTCTCTCTCACACACACACACACACACACACACACCTGTCACCATGATTTTCTGTCCAAGTGCATGGGACCATGAAACCATGGATGAATCCTCTGAGACAGGAAACTAAAATAAATATTTTCTCCTTTAAGTTATTCTCTCAGTATTTTGTTCACAGCTATAAAAATGTCATGAATACAAGGAGAACTATTTCTTACAGTTGGTGAAACAAGAGGTAAGGTATATACCATTTGAAGGCAGAAAAGAAAAAATAGAGAACTAAAACATTGTACAACTATACCAAAGAATAAGTAGAAGTGGTTATAGAGGGTATAGGTAAGGCATATCTTTACCTTAGTAGGACATTTAATATCTATATCCAGAAATGGTTATATAAATGATTATTAATGAGGGAAAAGTAACCACCATAAGAAATCAGAAGCCACAAGGTTCATTAAAAGCTCTGGGAATTGAAACACAGACTCATTGAGTAAAGCAATAAAAATTTAAAATGCCAATGACAATTCCTATAGTTTTTTTTTTGTTGGTCCATGTGTGTTTTTTGTGTGTGTGTTCTTTAGAAGAAAGAGGAAGAGAAAAGCTTAGAATAGTGATTCATGCCTTTAATCTCAGTTATTTTAAATGCAGAAGTAGGAGGATTGCCATCTTAAACCCAGTCTAAGCAAAAACAGCAAGTTTCTATTTATAAAACCAAGTATAATAAGCTGAAGACATGGCAAAAGTGGTAAAAATCACTGGAAACTGCCTAGCAGGTATGAGACTCTGAGTTCAAACCTCTGTAGCACCCAATAAAAACAAGCAAAAATAAATAAATAAATAAATAAATAGGAAGAAGAAAAGGGACAGAAAGAAGGAAGAGAGAAGACCCCAGTCATCCCCTTCATCTTCCTCTTTTTATATCCACCACAGAGAATAAAAATGTATTTATATTCACTAAAAACATAACTCTAAAGAAAACATGAGCAGGTAACACAAATGTCATTAAGCTGTTCCATGCTGATCTCTGTGGAGATACAGAGGTCATTGAGCTCCTTTTCAATCTTCCTTCAAGTGAATTTCACTAAGGCAGAGAATCATACTCTGATCATCCAGAGTTAAATGAAATCAAATTCATTCCCTGCCATCACCCTTGGTCCACTCTACTCCTTTTCAGAAAGCATTTTCAAAGCACACAAATGAGGCATCTTCTATCCCAGGGTAGATTCTGTCCTCTGTAAAGGAAAACAAACTTCAAAAAAATTTTCCTGTTTGTACACTGAAAACACTATTCAAAATCAGTCTGTCACTTCTCTTCACTGGACTCTTGAAGAACTGAAACAAACTGTGTATTATTTTCCCCCTTAAATATGAAGTAAAAGAAAGTATTGGCAATTTTCCTCTCTAAAAAAGAAATCATAAAAGATGTATTAAAGCCAGGCACCAATGACCCATGCCTATAATCCTAACTACTGAGTATGCTGAGATCTGAGGATCACAGTTTGAAGCCAGCCCAGGCAGGAAATTCTTGAATCTCTTATCTCCAGTAAACCACTAGAAAATCAGAAGATGAACTGTGGCTGACAGTGGCAGAATACTAGCCTTGAGCAGAAAAGCTCAAAGCCCTGAGTTCAAGCCTCATGACTGATATTATAAGATAACCCAAAATAAATCTGTCACCCCTTAGAAAATATTAAGGTTGACTATAAAAGGTTTGTTGAAAATTGCATGCCAAACTGCCGAATAAAATTATTTTTAAAGCCCTGATCAATTTTTCTATCACATATCCATGAAGTATAAAGTACTTTTCTTTGTAACATTTGCTTTTCTAGAATAGCTTCTATATCTAATAGAAATATAGTTGCTACATTTCAGTGTCATATGTCAGTTTGGATCATACTTGTATTTTCCAAAACAATGGATGACATGTAAGGCCAATATAGATTCTATTTACAACAGCTTAAACAGTAGAGAAAGAAAAAATATGTAGGTTATTTCCAGTCTAGAAAAATGCTAGGATCATGAATATGCTACATCTATGTAACCCTTATCAATATGCAATACAAATTTGGTTCATAAAAATCACAAAATCTGTGCAAGTTCTGGCCTTGAGACAAAAAGAAATTATGACATACATTGTGCCGCCACAGTTCTCTATATTATAGCCTTGTGAACAGTGCATTTTCCACAGGAACACTTATTTTGGCTTGCTCTTTTCTGTAGCACCACCAATTATGTTTGTTTGGAAGGTTTCACTTCATTACTTTGAAAGCCACCAAGTTTAATGTGATCCCAAGTAATTCACAAATACCTTGGAGCCACCTGGAAATTGAAGATACCAAGTATGTTCGTGGAATGGTGATTTCTCTCCAAGCATCAGACTTTATAAAATAAGTTTTAAAATCACTAAAATAAAATGTCTTTACTGTCTATGGCTGCTCTCTGAATAGTTAAGTCACCAGGGCAAAGAGGAGCATCAAATCTGACAGGCGTAAATTGTACGGAGACTGCGTGGTAAATATGGAAGCTAGCCTGCTTCAAGAGCCAATTGAACCCTTTAGATGCAAATCTTGAAGTTGCTTTCAGTAGAAATTGTTTCTTAGTCCCTTGCTGGAATAAAACACACTTAGCAATGCCATAGAAAAAATTGAGTATGTGCCTTTGAATGTACAAAGTTATCAGACATTCCAAGAATTACTTATTTTCTAATGTTTACTACTTAGTACACATGACTATCTCCCCATTCCCATTACCTTCCTTTCTATGTGTTTTTCATTTCAAATAGGCTTTGTTGCCTAATTATACATGTATAATCTGAAGATGGACATAATTCTTTTGAATCACAGAAATGACCAAAGGGAAATAAGTAAATAGGGCACATCATTTATATATCCTTGCTCATAAAAGCTAGAAACCCAGCCAGGTACCAGTGGTTTATGTCTGAAATCCTAACTACTCAAGAGGCTGAGATCTGGGGATCAGGTTCAAAACCAGCCAAGGGAAGGAAAGTCTAAAAGACTTATCTCCTATTAATCACCAAAAAGTGGTAGAGCATTAGCTTTGAGAACAAAAGCTCAGGGACAGTGCCCAGCCCCTCAGTTCAAACACAAGGCAGCCACACACACACACACACACACACACACACACACACACACACACACACACACATACACACAATCTAGAAACTTATTACATAGCTTCTTAGTTTTCTGTTAACCATTATATATGTAAATAATAACCCAAGAATTGAATAGATGATTTTTTGAGTTTTAGAATACTCATCCCTCCACTCAATTACTGAAGAAAAACTCTTGAGTCTATCACTAGATAAGAAAGCAACAATAACGTTTTACTCATGTTATAGGAAGTTTAATGTGGGCTATAGCTGCAAGCTGAGAAAACATGACAATATTCCTTAAGGAAGATTTATTGCCTTTTTTAGCTCCTTCTATTGATTTTTCTTGACTACATACCTTTGTTTCCTGCCTCCCACAATATCCTATTTTCTACATGGATACTTATATTTTCTATCTGCTTACTACTAACCCAAGTTTTTAATAATTTTTAATGGATTTTTAGGGTGACCTTAACAGAGCATGCCTCTGTTTCCTGATTTAAGAGGAGCACTCCTTCCAATAATCTGTAGAGACCAGGAAGGTCAGTTTCTCTACTTCTAATCGAAATAGAAAAATACATTGCAGGTTGAGCTACAAACAGTTATCATTTTTACTTCTACCCATAAAACAATGTCATAATATTGGATTGCTGATATTTCAAATACCATTCAATAACTTGATGTCAATGTGGGGACAGCATAAAATGGGTAAAATGGGATATATATATATATATATATATATATATATATGAGGTATGAAATGCTTTATAATCAGGGAGATGAGTTAGCAAAGCCTATAGTTTCACAGAATAGTAATATAAAGTAAGCCAGTCAGTAAGTGCTTCTAAATGTTATTCAACACATAGTAATTATTCCAAAATCATAGTTAGAAAGAATCATTTTGGGAGCTCTGAGATTGATCCAGATTTGAGACCAACTAAAATAAGAATATTCAAAATGTTTGATTTCCTAGGACCATGAACATTTGTGTGAATATAGATTGCTAACACTTTAAAGAGTTCCTGCTTAATTAGCAAAGAAAAATTATTTTTATCAAATAATAATTATTTTTATCAAAAAATAATTATTTTTATCAGTGGCAGTTGGAAGAGACTACAGAAATCAATGCAGTTGGACTAATATATACCATCATACCCAACCAAACTGACTGGATCCAACTCCAACTGAACACCTCCAAGAACCAAGGTCCTGCCATTCCGAAGATGTCACCTTTTTGCCTTTGAAAGGTATAACTTCCACTGAGTTAACTTTATTCATCTCAGCTTTGCTTTCAAGAGATTGATAGTTCTCTAGCTATCATGCATGGTAAAATTCTTTGATAGGACCTCGTATATTGGCCAGTCTTTCATGCTATTTTAGAACCTCATTTGAAATTTTGCCTTGTTCTCCCTTATAGTTTAGATTGCTATTATAATACATTTATGATATATTTCATTGTGAAGTATTTTATATAGAAAAGCATAAAATAATAAGATAAGTACATACCAACAATTTTAACAATCTTTACATTTTTCTGGGTTCATTGGAATAACGGGAACAAAATAAGCCAAAACAGAGTAATCCCAAAACTTCACAAGTACTTTTGAATCACCTTGTGTGACCTGCCCAAATCCTACCTCCTTTCCCTTTCCTTAAAGTAATAATACTGAATTTGTGTTGAATCATGTATCTACCTATGTAAATGATAGAGTCATCTTTTTAATTTTAAATTCTGTGAAAACATTTCTCTACACATAAACATCACTTTCTGCAAGTTGATTTATCGTACTTCTTTCTGTTTGTCTGGTTGAGACATAGAGCTCCAATTATTTCATTTTAACTACTGAAAAACAACAATGCATTCTGCAATGAAAAAAAAACAATCTGTACAGTTAAGGCATGTGGGAGGGTTTCTCTAGGGCATAAACTCAGACATAAAATTACTTAGCTATAAAGAAGCCTCTTCAACAATTAACACTCCAAAGGGACTAAACCAATTTACATACATACCAGTAGTCTATGAGTCTCCATTGCTTCATTTTCTTGATAAGACTTACTATAAGATTTCATACTTTTTTCCAGTCTTTTGGGAATTATATCTCTTCCAGGGTTTATTTGCATTACCCTAATTACCAGAGACAGAATGGCTTTGCTTATGGTACTTGGCAATTCAGCCTTCTTTCCTGTGAATTGTCTGTTTGTATACTTTGGCATTTTTTTCCTCCCTCTTGAGCTTTTGGTCTGTTTTACTTTTCTTTTATTCTTACTTTATGTATCCTGATACAAATCATTCAAACTTCTTCAAAGTGAGGCTTATCTGGGAGTTTTATTTATAGCTGGACAGCTATTGTTTAATGCTAATGTAGTTGAATTTATGAATATTATTCTTTATGGTTTGTGTTTACTGTGCCTAGTCTAACCAATTTCTTCCAGCAGTGGGATCACTAAAATAATCTATGTATTTTCTTCTAAATGGTTCAAAATTCTGGCTCATGTTTATGATTTTAATCTTTGGGGAAGATAGCCTTCTATATATGTGGTAATTTATTACTTCTTTTATCAACAAAGTTGAAATTTGTTCCTGTATAAACTATTTACTAAATAGTTTTTTCTCTTTCCTCACTGACTAATAATGTCATTGGTCACATTTTTCAGCTTGAATTGTTCATTTCAGGATTGTTTTTATCATGTTCCAGCATTCTATTTATTGCTTTAAAAAAACTACTTTTTCACAACTATGATATATTTCACAACTGGCTTGTCTGGTAAGAAAGTCTTTTTGTTTTTCTTCAATATAGCTTTAATTGTATTTGACTATTTTTACTTTTCCATATGTAGATTAGGATCATTTTGTCCAGCAAAAATTCTTTTGAAGTTCAGGAATATTACATGTATATTTATATATGAATTAAGTTAAAATGTCCACAATAACAACTTATATCTTTCCACTTAGATTTTCAAACCTTCTTCCATAACATATTTTTCTCAATAAAATCTTGAATGCTCCTACCTCTATTTAGTTTGTTTCATTTGATAAGCACTAGAAGACACAGGACCTATAGGTTATAGACTTTATATTTTATCAGATCAAGTACTCCTTTTCTTGTTCAAAATTTTTTAATTTGTTTGGTTTTAAATGTTCTATTGCTTAGTTTTATAGAACCATGATAAAGCCTCCCACTGTGGATTTTTCAAATTTGTCTTTTATCCATAAGAGCAGGGATCTCATTTCCTCCTCAGTGCCCAGAAAATACTGACCATTAGGCATTAGAAAAGTAATCATGAATAAATACTTGTTTTTATATTCCCAGTGTACTATTTTTTATTAAGCACAGTGTTTTTATATATTCCTATATAGATTTTTACCTTACCTTTCATTCTGCCTAATACTAGATCTGACACACATTTTCTTTTTATTTGTACTATCTTTTCTTCACTCCTAAATTCAAACTTCTGTCTGGTTTGTTATAAGTCTTTCTCTTGGCAATGTTATATGGTAGAATAATTTTAAATCATTTATAATCATCTCTATTTCATTGTGTGGTTATTTAGTTCATTGATTTCTGCCATCCTAATTGTGCTTTTATTTATGAATTATTCTCTTTGCTGGCTTGCTTTTATTTAATCTTGTAATACCCTCTTTTTCAATTGATAGAGTATTATGGTTTCCTTTTAGTAGTTGAATGCTATAGATTATTTATGTACCATTATAGTAATTGTGTGTGTGTGTGTGTGTGTGTGTGTGTGTGTGTGTGTGTGTGTGTGTGTGTGTGTGTGTGTGTGTGTGTGTGTGTGTGTAGAGTCCTGGGACTTGAACTCAGGGCCTGGGAGCTGTACCTGAGCTTATTTTGCTCAAGACTAATACTCAAACACGTGAGCCACAGCCTCACTTCTGCCCTATTGGTGGCTAATTAGAAATAAGAATTTGTTCGTTTAAATAGGGATACAGGTATACCCATTTCAACAATGAGATGTACAAGTCGTTATGTTGAAAACGAACTTTACAACTTTGGTGGGGGGGGTGGGGAAGGGGGGAGATTGAGTGAGGAGGGGGGGGAGGATGGGAAGGGATGGGAAGGGGAAAAAAAGGAGGAGGCTATAATGCCTGATAAGAAATGTACTCATTATCTTGCCCATGTAATTGTAACCCCTCTGTACAATATTTTCACTATAAAAAAAAAAGAATTTGTGAACTATCCTATCCAGTCTGACTTCAAACCATTATCCTCAGATCTCAGCCTCCTGAGTAGCTAGGATTACAGGCAGGTGCCACTGGTGCTTGGCTTTAATGTTTCCTTTTTTTATTGTAGTAAATTCCATACAATGTGCAATTTATCCCCCTTACACATTGCTGGTGTGCAGTTCATTGGTACTGAATACATTCATATTGTGCAAGAATCACCTCCACTCATCTCCAGAGTTATCTTCATCTTGCCACACCAATACTTGACACCTATTAAGCAATAACTCCCCACTGCTTCTCAGCCCAATCCTTGGCAACAAGAAATTCCACTTTCTGTGTCTTTGAATATCGCTGTTCTATATACTTCCATATACATGGAATCACAGTGTTTGTCTTTTGTGACTGAACTACTTGATTTAGCATCAAGTCAAGGTTAGCACACCCATCTTGTTGCGCGAGAGTTTTGAAAGCTGAATCTCCCATTATCTGTGTCTGTCACATCCTGCATATCCACTCACCTATGGAGGGACCCATGAGATGCTTTTCCTTTTTATTCATTGCTACACATATGAGTGTGAAAATACCTCCACATGCCCGTGTCCTTTGGGATGTCTCTCCAGAGGTGGAATGGGTTGGTTGTGTGTTAATTCTATTTACTTGGCTCAGGAAACAGTGCTAGGGTTTAAACTCAGGGCCTCACTACCACTGTACCACAGCCCCATGTTTCCCTGGTTAGTTTTAGGATAGGGTCTCTGCTCCTGGGCTCCCACAGTTGAGCCATGATTCACTTACTTTGGGGTCTTCCTGACATCACTCTCTACTATATTACTTGTCTCTATGGAGATAGAGTCTCATGGATTTTTCTATTTGGTCTAACCTAGTACTTCCATCTTCCTAATCTCAGCTTCCCACATGATTTTCAGTCCATTCTGGGCTTGAACTGTGATGTTCCTGATCCCAGTCTCCCAAGTAGCTATGATTACAGCATCAGACATTAGCCCTGGCTTTCTTTTTCATTTTTTGAGAACTACCATGCTATTATACACACGGTTGCATGATTCTCATCTACCAGGCACAAGGGTTCCAACTTCTCCAAATCCTCACTAACCAATACTTGTTAATCTTTTATTAATGTTCTTTTCATAATGGGTGCAAGGTGATAATTGTCTTTAGCTTATTGACATACATACTTACCAATGCAATGTCTCAGCAAAGGAAAGGTTATTTAAATTTCCATCCTACCCAAAATATATCACAGCTCAAGAATAGTTTGGACTCCCTATTGAAGGTTGGGTTTTTTTTAACCTACTTCAAGTTTTATCCAGTGGTTTACATTTAACTTTTTAAGTAATTTTATAGTCAGCATTCATTTTATACCTTATTTATTTCTGCACTAACAACATTTATTTTTCTAATGACTCAGTTGTAATACAAATTCAAACTCTTAATTGATAATATAGCCGAAATGACAATATAGCTAAAAACACAATTCCAAGTTGACTCTCACACAGTTAGAACTCACTGTTTGTTCCTCTGGCATCTACAATAGCTGAGAAAAAGTCAGCTGTCCGTCCAAATGGCATTTCTTTGAAAGACATCTCTCATCTTTCTGATTTCAATAAACAGTTTTCCTTCCTATTGATAATCCTTTAGTGTTTCTTTGGTTGATCTACCTTCAATGTATTCTAACTACCAACTTGTATTTTACTTGTATTGATTTGTGTGAGTTTTTCAACATTGCCTTTGGGTGTATAAAGTTTTTGATGGATAAACTCACTTCTCATGTGCCATACAGAGTGTTTCTAATTTGTTTCATGTAAAAGTAATTCCAATGACTATTTTTAACTTTTTAATGGTTCATTTACATAAGAACCTATCCTTGGGTTCTTTTTTGCTTTTTTATATATTTCATTCTGAGATACATTATAATAAAAATTATTTTGAAAGGGGTGACATTGATCAAGATACAATGTATTCATAAACTGTTTTGTTGGATGGTGACTCCTTTGTACAACTACATAAAGATAATGAAAATACTCAAAATATTATCTTGATGCATTCTAGATAAACCTACTATACAGCCATTGTGCTACTATTCAATGGCAAGTTTCTTTGAGAATGAATTCATATTCTAAATATTGACATGGCCTCTTTAAGAGCATGCATTTGTCCATATGCTCTGGAATTATCATTTGTAAGCTGATTTTGAATATTTATTCTTTGGATGTTATTTTCCTTTTTTCATCTTTCTCTCCTCATCCCTCCACATTCAGAGTATTTCAAAGTATCACCTTCTAAATACTGAGGACCCTAAAATCTTGCAAAAAAATTTGATGTTCTTTCTTGTTGTGATGTTAATAAAACTGTACAGTCTAGCCACTGAACCAGGTTCCATCTTCTCTCTCAGTTGTGGTTGGGGAGCTTTATAGACCTTCCATTTCCCTAGTTCAGCTTCTTGTTTACAATCGGTTACAGAATAAATGTTTGTGCCTAATCCCCTAACCTCATTCATTTGTTGCTACTCTCAATGGATTGGTTCAGGGTTATTTTTTTCAAAATTTCCATTTTAAATTTATTCCTAACTATACATCAAAGTCTTTATCTGTGCTTTTTTCCAAAAGCTACAAGATTTTGAAGTTTTATAAAAAGACTCAAACTATTCCCAAATCCTAACATTTAGCTTGGAAATTATCACTTATTATTTTATTAAGAAAAATAGCAGCCAGGTACTAGTGACCCATGCCTATAATCCTAGCTACTCAGGAGGTTGAGATGTGAGGATCATGGCTCGTGGCCATCCTTGGCAGGAAAGTCCACAAGACTCAATTAGCACTGTGGTTCAAGTGGTAGAGTGTGAGCCTTGAGAAAAAAAAAAAAAAAAGCTCTGGCTCAGCTCAGCCAAAACCCTGGCAAAAGGAAAAAGAAAACAGAAAAGAAATACAGCAATTGGAACCCTAAAGTAAAACACACAACTTTTCATTTAGATCATTTACTGTCACTATAAACCTACCTTAATTAATAGTAATCAATCTGAGACTGCTTTACAATTTGTCTAGCAAATGTATATTTCATTTGCATGCACATGGCAAGTCAAAAAGAATGTTAACCAGCTTTCAGGAGGAAATATTTAGTCAACAAAAACAAAGAAGTCCCATATAATGATTTGTCTTTTCTAAGAGGATGAAGATCAAGTTTGTTCAATTTCCTATCAGAGATGACACACATGAAATAAAATATAGTCATTGAGAATATACTACAAAAAATTAATTTTTTAACAAATCATTCCAAAGCTGCCCCCAACTATCTACTTGACTAGATGGATAGAAAACTATAGTCCATATAGGTCGAAAGATAGACAGACATAGCTTATGGAAAGCCCTTTTCCCTCAAGTCCTATCTTTCAGTGTCCTAAAAGCAAAGGAATAAAGAATTTACTACATTGGACAATATCTGACTTACCAAGTATTTGAACCTTTTACTGACCTCACGAGACACACCAGAATGATGAGAGTGGGCAGTGCAATGTATGGATCTCACACCAGATGTATGACTTTCCCAGAAAGCTTAATTACCTAAAATCTTTCTCCAGATTGTAAAATTTGATGTAATTCTTCTCTCTACCTCATCTCCATAACAAGTATATCTTAATGATCTGTCCAATATCTATCATTAACCAATAAAACAATCACCAGTCTTATTTTATGTAAAAATTATGAGAAAGTTGAAAAACAAAACCCCAAGATCTAAGTCTGATTATGAGCTTATATTTTTAAGTGAAAAGTTAGAAAGTGACACTATCTATGTCCTGTAGAATATAATTCTATTTCTTGCATGTATTTCTCTACAGCCTTAAATCTAGGTCTTACTTGTGTTTCCCTAATACACACATATCATCTATAGCACCACACCTCTTCAGAAGGAAGGCCTTTATATTCTCCTAGACTAAGACCTTTGTGTTAGAGTATCTTAGACTTTGTCAGAAGAGCCCTTCTCACAAGGGAGGAATGAGAAGTGTCAGCTATTGTTTCAGGTGACCTATATAACCTCTGAGATTTGGGGAATCTTGCTGCCTTATATGGTTATAGCTGACCCAAAGGAGTGCCCTCTTAGGTGACCATATGACCTTTGAGATTTAGGGGATCTTGCTGCCTTATATGGTTATAGCTATCCCAAAGGAGAGCTGTCTCTCAGGTAAAGGGTCTGGGGGATAATAATTTACTGCTTTTACTAAATGGACCAAGTGTTGCTTAGGGAAAGAGCAGGCTAAGCCATGAGGGAGGAGGCCTCTGGGGTAACACTTTGTATTGTTGCAATATAAACTTTTGATAGGTTGATACTCATGGTAAACTAGAACCATTGCCTTTTATATTAGTTTTAATTTCTAGAAGATGGTAGAAATGGATTGGTCTCGTCCAATGAAAATGTCAATAAAAACTTTCCACATAGGAAAACTCATTTGTGGAGTTGAGGTTTTTCTTTGCCTGCTTTCAAAATCTACTGACATTAACAAATACTTATTTCAACAATTACTTCAAACCAAAATAGAAAGTAAGCTTCTTGAGGACAAGAGCTGTAACTCCAGCTAGATATACACTCCCTGCATAATCAAGTACAATTTTAAATGCATAATGGATTCAGGGTAACCATGTTAGGCAACTTTCAATGGCTGTGAAAAAATACCCGAGAAAATCAACTGAGAGAAAGACACTTGATTCCATTGTTTCTTGGCCTATTGTAACATGATGGAACCAGCACAATGGAAGAAAGTTGTCTGACTCATGCCATTCTGGAAGGAAAGAGAGGGGCTGGGAAACACAAAGAAACAGGGCCAGACCAAGGCATGGTCCCCAGAGTCATGTCTCCAAAAGCTCACTCTCTTCAACTAGGTACTACCTCCTAAAATTTCCAGCATCGTCTAACCATCTATGAAATTATGAATGCACCAAACAGTGGATGAATGCTCTGATGAATTGACAGCTCTTATAATCCAATTACTTCCCAAAGCCCCCAGCACCTGAACATTGCTGCATGAAGGACCAAGATTTCAACACATGAGCCTTTGGATGACATTTCAGATCCAAATCATAATAGTAAATATTCACTAATTGGAAAGAGGAAATTATTACTCCATTTTGTAATTCCTATAAAACATGATCTGATATCACTCTCAACTAGGGAAAATACTTTATAACCTCTTACACAGAGTATTTAAATGGAAAACTATAAAGATAATATCTGTATTGCTAATAGACCAACCATTCTAGTCTCTCTTCACTTTGTAAAATATTCACAAAAATCACTGGATTTCAAATATGAATCTATATGACAGTCAATAACTGAAATTCTGAATGTACATATGATGACATTCTAATCAGGCTGAAAGAGAAAAAGGTCTGAATCATTTAATTTGTAAAGATCCTCATTAAGTAGATCATTTATTAAAGGACTTATTCCATCAAAGGAAATTACTAAGTGCTATGAAAAAACTGCATGTTTTAGCTGGGCACCAGTGGCTCATGACTACCTACTCAGGATGCTAAGATCTGAGGATCATAATTCAAAGCCAACCTAGGAAGAAAAATCTGTGAGACTCTTATCTCCAATAAACTACTCGGAAAAAGCCAGAAGCAGCGCTCTGGCTTAAGTGGTAGAGCATTAGCCTTGAGCACAAAGAGGCTCAGGGATAATTCCCATCCCTCATTTCAAGCCCCAGGACTAACAAAAAAGAAAAGAAAGAAAAAGAAAAAAATTCATGCTTTAATTATGAAAGTGATGAAAGTATATTTAATTAAATCCTAAAAATTACATTATACCTCACAAATTTAGTTTGAAAAGTGACCTCTCAGAAGCTAAATCAACATTAGAGATGTCATATCCATAAATAACAAGGTTAGAATCAGTTTCCCAAATTCTAGGAAATCTACAAATAAACTTGACATTTTATTTTATCTATTTTATTTACTTATTTTCCCCATTAGGAAAAATAATAAAATAGCAAGAGAATATACTTGGTGTGAACACAACTGTTCTTACTTAATAGCTACAAACATTAAATTACTATGAAATTTCTCATGATTGAAATGTTAAGTATCTCAATCTATTTCATTGACCAGTTGTAGGACTTGATGAGATAATACATATTCAGTGATTTGTATATGGCCTAACACATAATATCTGC
This sequence comes from Dipodomys merriami, assembly GCF_024711535.1. Lineage (NCBI taxonomy): Eukaryota > Metazoa > Chordata > Mammalia > Rodentia > Heteromyidae > Dipodomys > Dipodomys merriami. The sequence continues at coordinate 30,230,646 of NW_027203048.1, forward strand.
TAAATAAATGTATACAAATTTCAGAGAAGAGAGAAGTAAACTGGTTCACTAGGAAAAAATAGAAGACGTGGGTAAAAGGATTTTTTTTAATTGTGAAAATACTGTACAGAGGGGTTACAATTACATGGGCATGATAATGAGTACATTTCATATCAAGCACTATAGCCTCCTCCTTTGTTTCCCTTTCCCATCCCTTCCCATCCTCCCCTGCTCCCATACCCAATTCCCCACACACACATACACCAAAGTTGTAAAGTTTGTTTTCGACATAACGACTTGTACATCTCATTGTTGCAATGGGTCCACCTGTATCCTTACTTAAACAATTTGTTTTTCCCCTTCCCCTTACCAACATCAAATACAGTGAAAGCAGGGGTTATACTGTGGGGGAGGGACATACAAAGCAACAAAGAAATAATCTTATAAATGTGTTAGAAACAATTGCATGAAAGAAAAAAAAACATTTGAATACATATCTTAGGGTTCATTTCCCTAACATCACCTTATCTGACCTTTTCTGCTTGACTCAGACATATACTAGATATTGCAGATAAGGGAAACCATGGGACCTATGTTTCTTTGGGCCTGGCTTACTTCACTTAATATAACTTTTTCCAAGTCTTTCCATTTCCTAACAAATGGGGCAATGTCATTCTTTCTGATGGAGGCATAGAAGGGAACCGTACTGCGTTGGAAAAGGATTTTTTTAAACAAAAATTATAGGTTATTTTTTTCCCTATAAAAACAAAAGTAGCCAGGATTGGTGGCTCATGCATGTAATCCTAACTATTCAGGAGGCTGAGACCTGAGGATCGCGGTTCAAAGCCAGCCCAGGCAAGAAAGTCCATGAGACTCTTATCTCCAATAAACCACTCAGAAAACTGGAAGTGGTGCTGTGGCTCAACTGGTAGAGCAATAGCCTTGAGCTGAAGAGCTGAAGGACAGTGCCCAGGCCCAGAGTTCAAGCCCCACGACCGACAAAAAAAAAAGTATAAATGCTCATTGAGGAAGTCAATACCTGGTCAGTATTAGCATGTGATTTGAGAAATGGAGGATAAAAGAGCTAAAATGTATACAAAATAGAAAGGACATAGAAAAAGAAATAACAATAAAGTTACTTTTTTTTCAATTCAGGGGCATGTGAAGAAAATTCTGGAAGCATAAACTATGAAACTAAAGGGGCTCTGTCACCTCCACTGGTAACTGCTAACAAAAATAGACCGAGGCAAATGGAATTTGAAAGACTAAACCAGACACATGTAATTCTAATGGTGAGAGCCAATTTCAAATTATAATAACTTGTCCACAGCATGAGAAGCCAGCTGCATATCTGGATACTAGAACCCACTGTTTCCTTCCATGACAACACAAGCACTTCAGTTTCTAGGATTCCAGGCCTAAATCCCAGGCCTGGCAAACCATGGGAAAAATAATGGTGTTGCCCTTGTTTATTGGACATATGTTTACCGTGTTAAAACTGTCATTTGCAAACTCTATATTCTTTTTTTTTTAACTCCAGGTGGGATATTCTTTATATCAATCACATAAACATTCATTTTCCCCCAATTTTTCCCCCAATTTTTTAAAAAAGCATTTGAAATTGAATTGCAGAAGACACAACACAAATTAGAGTGGCTTGGTAAAAATAAAAGGGAGGAGAAAAAATAATGCTTATAATTTCTCATAAAAACAGTGTACTCTGATCATACAAACTAATTATCATGCTGTCCTTAGACAACTATACTATTTGATTCAGTTTTTGGTCACTGGAACCTAAAGTGATTCTTATTAACTCATAATATTGAAACACTTACTATTTAGGCAACAGCTGCAACTCAGAGATGATTTTTCAAATGAGCTAAATACAGAGAGTTGGGGAAAATGAAATTATGAACATATGCAACACATAAACCATGTAGCTCACCAAGTTTTAGATGATGGTATCTCATTTATTTAATGAATTATATCTAATTTTCAGAGTTGCTTGCCATTACATGGGTTTGTTATATAACTTCATAATGAACATTAGAAAATATTATCTTTTAAAACTATATTAAAGAGTCCAGAGGAAGATGGCAGAGGAGAAGCTGGGGGCTAAACAAGCTCTTGCATTGAAAGCAGTTTTAGTGTGACAGTGAAAGGTCCTAGACTAGAGAGTCATAACAAGTGTGCCATCATAGTACAGAGAGTCTGGCCAGAGAGGGGAAATCCAGGCAGCTTGGTTAAGGAGACAGATTTGAGCACTTGTCAGTGTCAGTGGTGGTGGCTGCCGCCACTGCCATATCAACAGAGAGACGCCAGGACAAAGGCACCAGAGGTGTGTGCAAGCAGATTCTACTCACTGGCAGCAAGAACTGACAAGGAGCAGAAATCTTTAATCCTGCTGACTACAGATAGTTGCAGACTGTGGACATCCTGGAAACCAAAGGATAGGCATGAGTACATCCAAGACATCCTCATTCCTTCTCAAGGAGCAGTGGTGGGAAGGTAGCACCTCCGCCATCACCAGAGAAGAACTCCATCTTTGATACTGACAAAAACCTGGCCAGAGCAGCTAGCACACTACTCAGGCCTTGGAAAAAGAGATTAAGAGCCATTCAATAAGTCACAGGAACCTGCCCTGCCCTGCTCAGCTCCACCCAGAGGAAAGTTGCCCTTCCCAGGCAGAGGCAGCTGTACCCACAGAGGAGTGGCACACTTCACTGGGTAAACAGGGCCAGAGGCTACCCCTCTACACTGCAGCCTAGACAGCAGAACCAGGCAGGAGGAGTAAAAGAAAAACAATTGAAACTCAGTAAACATAAATTCTACACATAGAAAACCAACAAGAGCACAATAAAGGCCAAGAAGCAGCCCCCAAACAGATAATACAAGAAGAACCCAGTTGGCACAGCTCTCAAGAAGGTGGATAACTGGGCAGGAACTACCAAACACCTCTCAGTCCTAACTCTCAATATTAATGGACTTAATTCTCCAATGGTGTAACAAGGACTGTTTATTTGGATCAAAAAGCAAGATCCCTCTATCTGTTGCCTTCAAGAGACTCACCTTGCCCACAAAAACATTCTGAAAGTGAAAGGCTAGAATAAAATCTACCAAGCAAACGGCACCCATAAACATGCAGGAGTTGTAATCCTAATGTCAGAAAAAATAGACTACAAATTAAAATTAGTGAGAAGAGATAAAGAATGTTACTACATACTAATTGAGGGATCCCTCCTTAGGAGGATATTACAGTTCTAAATATCTAATCACCAACGAATGGAACACCCAAATATATCCAAGAAACACTACTTTCCCTAACATAAATCCAAAGAAATTAATTGTTCGGCACATTAGCATACCACTATCCCCACTGGATAGATCAACCCAGCAAAAACTTAAACAGAGAAACCTCAGATCTAAACAATCGCATAGAGCAACTAGATTTAACAGACATCTACCGAATATTTCACCTAGCAGTATCAGAATGCACGTTCTTCTCAGCAGCACATAGACTACATTTTAGGTCACAATGAAATGTACAAGACAGTATGTTGAAAATGAACTTTACAACTTGGGGGGGGCAGGAGGAGTTGGGGAGTTGGGGAGGGAAGGGATGTTAGGGGAAAAATAAAGGAGGAGGTAAAAATGCTTGATAGGAAATGTACTCATTGCCTTACTCATGTAACTGTAACCCCTCTACACAGTATTTTTACAACAAAACATATATTAAAAATTAATTAGAACCAAGTTCTTGCTAAGTTAACTCATCTACTTTATTAGGAGTGAAACAATTATTGCACTTTTTAAGGCTGAACAAAATTGGGCATTTTTCCTCTAGATCCACTGTAAGCATATTTGTATCGAAATAGATTCATGCTGATATGTTAGGAAAGGAGCTTTAGAATATGTTTCATACAATGAATGTATTCTTATTTTTATATAGATTCTTCTGTAGATGTAATTTTTACATAATAAATGTAAACTATTGACGGTTCAAACTATGTAATTCATTATTGACTTTTTCTAATATTATTTTTAGTCAGGATCTTGTATATCTTTGGGGTTTTACTTTCATTGTCAGTTTATTAGTTCATCCCAAGTTTCAGAGAACTGACTGTAATTTATACATTTTACTAGAGTTCTCAGAGTTCTCAAAAGAAAAATAGGGAACCTGCTATCAGTTAGGCTCTTATAGTTAGTCTAGTCAAAGAATACAGACAAGAAGATAAAGAAAATGAGTATTATGCTTGCAATGATAGATGTCTAAGTACAGAGACAGCTAGAGAGAAAGGGGGGAGAGAGAGTGAGTGAGTACACAAAAGGAAGCTTAAATGAAGATGAAGTATGGCAATCTGTCTACAGACAAGTCAGAATCACTTTGTAAAAGCAAACTCCTTGAGCAGAATCTTAAAAGACATTTTCTTTAAAATATCTTATTTCTTAAAAATCCTTATTTCTTAAAAGTATCTTCAAAGGTATTTTCCTTTCTTTTCAATTTTATGTAATTGTTTCTTTATTATCTTCAAGTAGTTGTACGAAGAAGTTGCCATTCAACAAAGCAATTCATAAATACAATGCATCTTGGTCAATGTCACTCCTTGTCTAGCATGTAGACACATGAGAAGAACAGAAAGGTCATACCAAAATTATCCTACTTAAGAAAATGAAGGATGGACAAATGTATTTCATTTCAAGCAGTTGTATATGAAACCAATAAGTAGCATGCAAGGAAAGCATGGTGCACAGGAAAGCAGAAGACCAAGGCTGGCATAGCCTGGCAGCCACACAGAAATGTTTGAAGCTTTGGAAGGTTGTTTTTTTATTAATTGTCAAAGTGATGTACAAAGTACAAGTAAGGTAGTGACTATATTTCTTGTCTAATTTACTACCCCTTCCCTCATTTTTCTCCCCCTTTTCCTTCCTCTACCCCCTCCCAAGTTGTACAGATCATTTCCAACATATTGTCCATTGCATAGGTTCCCCTTTTGTCCTTTGTCTCACTATTTTGTTGTTCCCCTTCCCAGTTCAAATAAAAATATAGACAATACCCAGGGTACCAAAAGTGAATGTAGTGACAATGCGGGATAAACCATAGTGGGAAAAAAAACACAAAAGAAAAAAGAAATCACATAGTAACATTGAGAACAACAATAAAAACCTGTTATGTTCATGTCTTGGAGTTCATTTTGCTTAGCATCATCTTATATGGTCATATGTACATAGCTATTAAGACTAATATTCTGCTCATAAAGGAGATCATGAGACCTATGTTTCCTTGGGTCTGGCTTACTTCATTTAATATTATTTTTTCCAAGTCCTTTCATTTTGAAGGTTTTGAACAGATAATAAGACAGATAATAAAATATATAATAAAATAAAATAGTATATGCCCTAGTTTTATAAAGCTTTCTCAGGTCACTAGAGGATAATCTGAATTAAGGAAATACAAAACTACAGATGAGGAAACCAGTGATACAATATTGAAATTATCAAGAAGAAAAATATATAGGCTTTGAAATAAAGCATGAGTTGTAAGCATATTAATAGATTGATAAGAAAAATTCAAAGTATAAAAACTAGGATAGCACCTAAGTTTATAGCTTGGAAGATTGAATAGAGACATGTGGTGCCCGTTAACTAAAAAATAAAATAAAAATGGAAGTAAGGTGCCTATGGAATATCTGAATAGAATAGCTGAATAATAATGCCCCACAGTCCATAAACCAGCTACAGGGGGGTAACACTTGCCTATATGTCATTTGCTTCCTGGTAAGGGATGCAAACAGAGCACATACATATTTCAGACTATGTCTGGAATGCTCACAACCCTGGAAGAAAAAAGGTTGAGAGATGACTAGATGAGTGATAGGAACAGGTAGCTGACAGATTGCTCTATTTGTTCTTCCTCCACCTCTGTACTTTCCATTCAATTCCAATTGCCTTGTTTACGTTAGGGGGAAAAATCATTTGGTTCCTGACAAGGTCCAAAAGCACTAAGGATGAATATTGTCATCCATCACCTGGCTCCCTTATGCAAATGAAAGCCTCACTGCAGAAGTGGTTTTCTAATATGTGGAACTATACAGTATTCTTTAAAACCTTTCTAATTAAGGATACTTAGCATGCTCCCTTTTTAACCATTTGGACTAACTCTGTGTATAGCTCCAATAGTTCTCATCCCAAGAGGTAAAAGAAGATTGCTTGGAAGTGAGTGGGGAGAGGACTCACCTGAAATAAAACGATCATCTAAAGACAAGTGCCAGGAAGTCATGTAGCCACTTGAATACTTTGTAACAGAATTATTGCAAATAAACTTTTCTAGGATAAAATATCTGGATCACATTCAAACCAAAATGTTGAATGCTAAGGTTACCCTTACCTTCTTTCTACTTTACAAATCTCCATTCTTGGATGAAAACTTGGATGAATTCTTAGAAGCCAATTCATATCCCTTGGGTTCCACTTTCAGGAATTCTTGGAGGAGAGCCTTCTGAAGTTTAGAGCTGTTGTCAAAGTCTGTCAGTTGTCCATGAACAAGCAACCCCCATTTTGAAGATGGCAAAGAGGTTCCAGAGAAAGCATATGGACATCAGGAAATTGTGTTGCCTTTGATCATGAACAAGTCCTCTGCAACTGTCCCTTGAGAGATGAGATTGGCCCAGGAGTTCATTTTCAATGAGAATTGATGGAGCATTAAAGCCAAAAGTGTCTGGGACCAACTAGACAACCCAATCAGCTTATCTTTGCATGAACTATGACAGACAGTAAATGTAACTCCAAAAATCATCAAAGCAATTGCCTGTAGATTCTGCCAATAGAGCAAAGTACTGCCAGTGAAAATAAAACAAGCAAAAAAAAGGGAAAAAATCATTCCTAGCTTGACAACAAGAGCCTCAAACTGCTTTTACACAGAAGAAAAGTATAAAGAAATAGCAATCAGCAATAATTTGAAGGGTAGAATGAGAATATTTGATAAGACTGTGTTTGATAGTCACAGAATATTTCTCCTGCAATAGAAATATTTCTGGGTTAATTAGAACATTCTATTTGATAATTCTTTTTTTTCTCCAATATACTTCACTGAAGAGTTAAGTTCAAGTTGAAGACAATGGTGAGAGAATAGGATGCTGGATTCTTTAGAGACCTGGACGTCTTTTATTTCTATTTGTGCCTCAAGGAGAAAATTCCATGTTCTATTCAAAAAGGAAAATATTGGAACTAAAATAGTTGAGACAACTGCAGCTTCCCACAAACATAAACAGCCACAGAAATGGATTTAGAAGCCCTCTATGCAGGCTCTATCAGCCAGTTCTTGCATATTTGTAGAAATAGGAACTCCTGTGGTTATCATGTTGCTCATACCATCACTGCATAACTCTGATAGCAAAGACCAAACTTACAATTTCCTCCACTTTATTTCCCTTCCTTCAACCCTTAGGTGAACGACTCTGGCCAATTTCTTAATTTTCTTTTAATCCTAGGACAGGCATCTACTTTCTATGATCATCCTTTGGATAATTTTTTACTCTATTACCCTGTTTAACTATGTCACCATATTTGAAGACTCAGTAAGTGAGCCATTCAGGTGGAGGAAATGCCTGCCTGACTGAATAAAAATGGTGGAAAAAGTTCAGGTACAACCTCCTAAAGTTGACTTGTGTCTGTTTGTTAGCTTGACTATGTCCTAAAGTGGCTTGCTATGTTGATTAGTATGACCCATTTCCTGTGCTAAGATATAGGCTATGCACATTTCAGACTATGATCTCAAGCCTCTCTGCAGAAGTTGATGGCTTCTTCTCATCCCAATAATGCCCTGAACTCACCCTATGGTCATATCAAGGTCATCTCCAGAGTACCCCAAACTTACTCCCACCTCATTCTCACTTCACTCTAATTCCAGCCCAACCTCATTCCAGTATCAGAAATACATCTCCAGGAATTGATTTAGATACCTTTTAATAAACCCAATATATTGCATCCTTAAAGATAAGCAAATGATATGTCTTTTGCTTAATCTTTTGCTTAATCCCACTGAAATGCTCCAGTACACACAAACAAGGAATGTTGTCTAGGTACAAACTCAATGTTCTAGAAGAAATAGATCATCATGTAGAACATTGGAATGTCACTACCTTAACCAAGACAATATTTTTATGAGTGTTGAATTTGTAGTCAAATCAGGTAATGAAGCCTTTCTCACAAGAAGTGAAAATACCTTTAGCCAATTAGTGAATGATGAAGGATTTGAAATAATAGCAATGTAAATAGCTCTGGGTAATATAAAAAACTGTAGCTAAATTTTTAATATATATTTTCAGTGTAAAGATGCTGTACAAAGGGGTTACAATTACATGAGTAAGGTAATGTGTACATTTCCTGTCCAGTATTCTTACCTCCTCCTTTGTTTATCCCTTTCCTCCCCACTCCCCATCCTTTTTCCCCCACCCCTGAAGTTGTAAATTTCATTTTCAACACAGTGTCTTGTACATCTCACTGTTATGATGGGTCAACCTGTATCCTTGTTTCAGAATTTTGTTATTTCCCCTCCCCTCACCAAATTAGAAAAATGTATATACAAGATGCAGGGCACCAGAATCAAATACAGTGAAAACAGGGGGACGAACATACAAAAGAAACAAAAAAAATCACATAGTACATTATACGTACATTAAAAACTACAGCAAAAAAGAAGAAACATGGGGCTGGGAAGGTGGCTCAGTGGTAGAGCACTTGCCTTGCATGCATAAGGCCCTGGGTTCATTTCCTCAGCACCATATAAGCAAAAAGAAAAAAGCCGGAAGTGGCCCTGAGGCTCAAGCCCTAGCCTTGAGCTGAAGAGCTGAGGGACAGCGCCCAGGCCCAGAGTTCAGGCCCCACAACCAGACACGCCCCCCCAAAAAAAGAAAAGAAAGGAAAAAATAAAGAAGAAACGTCTGTGTCCCTATCTTGGGGTTCATTTCGCTTAGCATCACCTTATATGACCCAGAACTTGCCCAAATGATCACAAACAAGGCCATCCTAAAGCTATCAGCACAACTATGTTTATCACAACATTATTCACCATAGCTAAGATATGGAACCAAATAGGTGAATGGATCAAGAAAATGTGGTACACACACACACACACACACACACACACACAAACACACACTGGAATTCTATGCTTCCATCAGAAAGAATGACAGCACTCCATTTGTTAGGAAATGGAAAGACTTGGAAAAAAATTATATTAACTGAAGTAAGCCAGACCCAAAGAAAGTTATTTGCAATAACTAGTATATGTCTAGGATAATCTTACCAGACAAGCAGGAAAGGTCAAAAGCTATGTACATATGACCATAAAAGATAATGCTAAGCTAAAGTTTTATAAGGACAAAGTGGACAACATATCCATAGCTATAATTTCAGAGTTAATCATTTCTGTCTTCTGTTAGCCAACACACCCCTCACTCAGCCAATGATTGTTATTTCATTTCTAAGTTTAAGGTTTTGATTTCTATAAAATTACTTGAGAAAAGTAGCGTATTAAGCTTTCAGGAATAGCTAGGGGAGAAAGTGCTGACAGAGAATGAGAAAGAAGCATAACAAATGTTAACTACCTAGAGTAAAATGAAAAGTTAAACAATAAAATGGAGAGGAACAAGAATAATTAAATGTCACTAGATCCACAGTGTTACTTAAACTTAATTCTGTTGGTGACATCACTAAACTTCTAACCAACCTTCTTAAGCTTTCCAGACATTTGTACCTGGAAGACAATGTGCCTTTCTAGTGGTGAGCATCTCAGCCTCTAATCACATGGAAGGTAGTGTACACATCTCTCACTTTCATAAGTTTGTAGGTGTTATTGGAACACAATGAGAGAAACTATTCTTTGGATCTATATAAATTATGTTCATCAATTATCAAAGACCTTGATTCATTCCAATTAGTTTTCTTTTTATCAATTTTCAATGTACAATAACCTGATAGATTAGACACAGAGGACTAGATATCAGGTTGAATTGATTTTACATTGGGAAGAATTTAGATAATCATTCAATAGCCTAGTCTAGCTCTCCTTGAATAGCCTTAGTTTGTCAAATTACAAATCTTAAATAACTATCATATAGCTCATGCCAATAAAAGAATCTTTTATATTAATGCCTGGTTTCAGGACTCAGATTATACCAACAACAGTAAATGTAAGAGAGGTACTGCCTCACTGTGGAAAATGCACAGCATCTACAAAGGGTCATTGTATCTGCAGGTGTGGAGATAGAAAATGAAAAGTTCACTTCTTTGCTTAGTATTGCTGAAAGCACTACTCTGTGCTGTGAAGTCATGCTTCCCAGTTGCTCTAGGTGCTCAGAATTGAGCTGTGTGTCTATATCAACAGGATGTGGTATGGCGAGTGGTGAGAGGCTGACCTCATGAGGTGATAGGAGGCTGTGACCATTGCTTAGAGATGCACTTGACAATTCACTTTCTGCCTCCCAGGATCCAGCCAGCAAATGATCAGAGTCAAATATCACTGAGCTTTGCAATCACTCAGTAAATAGAGAAAGGATAGAAGGAAGAAGGTGGTATAAGAATGAGTCACCCTGTCTAACCCTGACTTACAGAAAAGCACAACTATGAAGAAGCAGCCACGGGAATTAGCAGATAAAGGAAATTTTCTGGACCTGAATCTCAACAGAATGGTTGCTAAGAGTGGTGGTAACATAACACTGAAAGCCTGTGTCTTCCTGCTATTCATTGTACAATACGCGTACAAGACTTGTTCTTGAACAGTACTTGGAGAAAAAAGCATGGTTAAGTATACACAGAAGATTTACAGAATCTTTGAGTTTTATACTAGGGATTTCCTAGCCTTAAGTTACAATGGAATAGAAGAGATCTTAATTCATAGATACCAAGCATTTTCATTTGTGATTACCTTATTAGTTTCAGTTACTTGCTAAGTCTTAGTTATTATAATTTACCCTATATTGATGAACAAGATGAAGTATCTTGTTATATTAGTGACACATATTTCTTCCTTCGGGCTAAGAAAATTATATTTCATACTCACTTAGCCTCCTTTCTAGGCTAGTGCTGTTTGAACTACACCTTGATCCAGGCTTTTTGCTACTTATTTGAGAAATGAGGTTTCATGGGTTTTCCTGCTGTGGCTAATTTTGAACCTTCAGATCTCAGCCTCCTGAGTAGCTAAGATTGTAGGTGTGAACCACAGGCACCCACAAAGCCCAAGAAAGTTTCATAGGAATCAAAATTACAGTTCAGCCTAGCAAAACTGAGTGATAAAAGTCCTATGTTTAAAGAAATATAGCTAGATGACCCAATTTTCCCATGTGCCCTACCTCCAAAACCTTTAGGAAAAAAAAAGTCAAAAGCATCACAGTGAGAGTAGTGATAAAATAAATCTGCTTGGAAAAGAATGATACATTACTGCTAGTTTAAAAGACAGCAGTTCATTCCTCCATTGAAATTTATTACCTGCATCGTAATTTTTTTTATTATCCTTAAGTAGTGGTACAGAATTATTTCAGCTTGAGCCGGGCACTGGTGGCTCATGCCTGTAATCCCAGCTACTCAGGAGGCTGAGAACTGAGGATCACAGCCCGGGCAAGGAAAGTCTGTGAGACTCATCTCCAATAAACTACTAGAAAACCGGAAGTGGCGCTGTGGCTCAAGCAGCAGAGCACTTGCCTTGATCTGAAGAGCTGAGGGATAGTGCCCAAGCCCAGAGTTCAAGCCCATGACCCACAAGAAAAAAAAAATTATTTCAAATTGACATGTCACTTTGTGAGTACATGCATTTTGATCAATGTCACATCTTTCATTATTCTCTCCCAACTCCCCCAACTCCACCCAGCCCCTCAATTTACCTAGCTCCATCTTCACATATGTAAATTGAATACTAGTCCCTTTTCCAAGCTGAAGTTTTTATCTGGAATACTTCAGATACAGCCATTGGCATAAGCTTTCCATCATCTAAGCAAAACTTTATCTAATCCTAATGATGCACAAATTCTTCCAGTGGTTTATTCAATGTCCTTAATTTTACAAAATTTGGAATTCAGCCCCTGATATCCAAAGCACTAACATTCTAATACCACATATCTGGGATTTATACATTTTATAGTATTGTCCTATGGTATAGACCAATTCTCACTTGCTTGTTGGATACCTCAGCTGCAAAAAGCAACAGTAAACACAAAGGATGTGACTCCTTATATCCCAAATGTATCTGCGCAATTTGGTCACAGTTAACATCAAAGAAGTTTCTGTATTTTTAATAAGTTTTTTATTGTGAAAATACTGTACAGAGGGGTTATAGTTACATGAACAAGGTAATGAGTACATTTTCTTTTAAGCATTGTTGCCTCTTCCTTTGTTTTTCCCATATCATCCCTTTCCTCCCACCTCTACAACTATACTCCTCCCCCCCCCCAAATTGTAAAGTTCATTTTTCAACATAGTGTCTTTTACATTTCATTGTTACAATGGATCAACCTGTATCCCTATTTAAACATTTCGTTTTTTCCTTTCCCCTCCCCAAATTAGACCAGCATCAAATACAGTGAAAACAGGGGATATACAATGGGGGAGGAACATACAAAGCAACAAAAAAAAATCACATGGTACATTATAAATATGTGAGAAACAATAGCAAGAAAGAAAAAAAAAACTCTTGTGTCCCTATCTTGGGGTTCATTTTGCTTAATATTCCATCTGGTCATACGTACATAGTTTTTGACCTTTTCTGATTATTCCAGACAAATACTAGTTATTGCAAATAGGGGAAACCATGGGACCTATGTTTCTTTGGGCCTGGCTTACTTCACTTAATATAGTTTTTTCCAAGTCTTTCCATTTCCTAACAAATGAGGTGATATTATTCTTTCTGATGGAGGCATAGAATTCCATTGTATATAGCTTCTGCATAGCTAGCAAGATCCATAGAAACCCCACAGATTGGGAGAAGATCTTCACTAGCCACACAACGGGTAAGGGTCTCATATCTAAAATATAGAACTCAAAAAATTAAATCCCCCAACAACAAATCCTCAAAGAAACAACTGCCTGATAAAGTCTTCAGTAGGCTAAAGACTTAAAGAGAAACTTCTCTGAAGAGGAAATAAAAATGGCTAATAGACACATGAAGAAATGCTCAACTTCTCTGGCCATAAAGGAAATGCAAATCAAAACAACATTGAGATTCCACCTCACTGCAGTTAGAATGGTTATAATCAAGGAATCTAGTAACAAAGATGCTGGAGGGGATATGGCCAAAAGGGAACCTTGCTGCACTGTTGGTGGGAGTGTAAACTTGTTCAACCACTTTGGAAAGCAGTATGAGGGTTCCTCAAAAGACTCCACATAGAGCTCCCCTATGACCTAGCAATCCCACTTTTGGGCATTTACCGAAATGATCACAAACAAGACCATACTAAAGCTACCAGCACAACTATGTTTATTGCAGCATTATTTACCATAGCTAAGATATGGAACCAACCCAGACACCCATCAGTAGTTGAATGGATCAAGAAAATGAAGCTTCTATATCTTAACTTTCAAAGCAAATGGTAAAAGAGAAGATAGATCTAATTGATCCCTTTCTATAATAAGTGACTTTCTGGAAAAGTGCTTTCAACTTGGATCATTAATCAAGTCTCAAAAACATACATAAAAATCTTTTATATGTAGTGAGTTACAAAGTGCTCATTGCAGAAAAACGATCAAGATTTTTTTCAGTTACTTGAAAATAAAAATAAAATTTCCATCTCCCTCTCACATCACAAATTTTTAAGATAGACTATTTCTCCATAGGATTCAAACACAGTGTTATCGGCATAGCTGGTAAATGTTTCCAAAATAGGGAAGTAAATGAAAAATGACAACAAATGTAAAATTAGAGATCTTCTCTTGAATCCTGAAAGCAACCCTTGTAGCTCAAGGCCTATTGGCATCCCAAATGACTACAGAACCAGTGCAGCAGCCTGCCTGATCAGCCTCTGCACATACATTCCATTTCTATTTTATGTTTTATATGCCCAGTGAGCCCACAGAAAACTCACCAATATGAAAAGCTTTAAAAGAAAAATGGCAAACTTGTATTTTTCCCTAGTTATGCTGGAAATAAATGGATGATTCACTAGACTTTGGGTTTCAAGTGGAGTGCTAGGCCCTTCCAAATTGGTTAATAATAATAATAATAATAATAATAATAATAATAATAATAATAAATCTTTCATTAACTACTATAGAACTTCGTAGGAGATAAACTTGAAATTCAATTCTTAAAAGATCCATGTTTATATTTCACAAGTTAATCAAGTTAAGATGACTTTATAGCTCTCTTGAATCCCCAGATTCCTACAGGATGCTTTTCTAGGAAGAAAATAACTGTTTGTGTGTTATATACAAATGAGACCAAAGGGCTGAGTGAAGAGTCCATAGTATTTTATTGAATAGTGGCCTATGTCAGATGCTGTGATAGGCACTTAGCACATGATTACTTATGTTTTCTCTAAATTATATAAAGTAGCAAAATATGCATTTTATAGGCATAAAAATTAATGTTCTTTCAATAATGGTAATCTATTCAGATAATAACAGAGCTGACTGGTACTTGTCTGCAGAGCCATTTCTTTAGATTAAACTTTTCCTCCAACAATTGAAATGGCAAACATTATTCAACTGGGGATCATAAGGCCTGAACTAGAATCCATGCAAAGATCAAGGGATATATATAAATATCCTTGATGACCAAGAAGCTTTTTGTACATGCGACAATTCTAGCTATTGCTTTTTGAGGAGCCTCATTTTACCTCTTATAAACAGAGACAACCTGCAATTCTAAGGCATCCTATCTTGTGAGTTCAGCAAGTTCCAGAATACTGTCCAGCTTTGAGTAACATATGACTAATCCAAGAGTGAAACAAAGAACCTGATTCTTTAACAAGTCATGAATGCTAGATCAAGTTGGGCAAAGACAAATGGCACGGACCAAGTTAAGGCCATTGTAGCACCACTGAACATCTGCCTCCAGAAATGACCATGGCACTCATTGTTGTTTTGGGTAATTCATTCAGCAGATCTTTCTTTAGTGACTTCTTTGTGCTATCATCAGACAGTGGGTAGTTTGGAGATAAATGATAAAGGTACTATTGCTAGGCTTTGTGAAAGTGCTGGTCATGGAGAAGGAGTCTAGGCTGGCTATGTATCCAGGTGGCCCTTGAAGGGTAAATAGGTAAATGAACATGATTCTGCCCAGTTGCTATATGCCCCATCTGGTATCTTTTCTTCCTGGTGTCTGCTTAGTTCTTTTTTTAGGTGCGGGGCTTTCTAACGATTCCCTATTATCCATGTAGTATAGATTGCCCTCTTTCCCATCCATTATTGGTGTTCAGGTTAAAAAGGAAGGCACTCCCCCATGGTATAACCCCTGTTTTCACTGTATTTGATATTGGTGTAATTTGTGGAGGGGAAGGGGAAAAAACAAATCGTTTAAATAGGGATACAGGTGAACCCATTGCAACAATGAGATGTACAAGTTGTTATGTCAAAAAATGAACTTTACAACTTTGGTTGGGAGGAGGGGGATGGGGGGGGACTGGGTAGGAGGGTATGGGGGGGTTGGGAAGGGATGGGAAGGGGAAACAAAGAGGAGGCAACAATGCTTGATAAGAAATGTACTCATTATCTTGCCCATGTAATTGTAACCCCTCTGTACAGTATTTTCACAATAAAAAAAAATTCTTGAGATTAAAAAAAAAGGAAGGCACCAAATAAGGGGAAAATAATAGCCTTGGATTTCTAAACTCACTGTACCTTGGTATGCAGAGAACACTCTCAAAGATGACCAAAGGGAACAACCAATTAAAAGTTATTAACTGAAGAACTACTATGTATCTTATCCTATTTTTATTGTGATAGGAAATGTAACAAAAGTAATAAACTCTAACCATTCAAAAAATTAAAATTTCCTTGCAAAGCCCAAAGTAGATGTAATGTGCAAGCTAATTTAAATCTCATTATCACAAGAGCTCAACGTACCCATCCCTTTCCATGGCTACCTTGTATCCTGAGCTGAGATTCTCAAGCAGAGGGAGAGAAGTTAATCTTCCCCAAGTCAACCTGAGTGTTTGGAGGCTTAGCTATATGCTCTGTAACTTTGAATATTCAAGACAAGCTGAGATAAAAATAGATGACTTATTTTCTCCAGGCGTGTTACTTACTCTTCTGACCCTTAATATCTCTTCTAGGCTGACTTCCTTTCCCAGCTGATTTTATCTTTGCCCTTAACTGTAAACCAAATAACAGAGGAAATGGACCACATGCAGATTGACTTAAAGGTGAGCCCAAAAAACAAACACTACTGTTGCCAGAAAGAATTCACCCACAGGATGGCTGCTGCATCATACATTGCCATTCTGAAGTAGATCTTTGCCACTTACTTAAATAGCTCTTTCTCTTGTGACACTTCGTACCTAAATGCAGGATATACTACACGTTTCTTCCCTCATCTTCATCATAACTTAGGCATGCTGCCAATAGTGATTTGATTTTTTTTTAAAAAGTCACCCCTGCTTGTCCACTTTCATTTCTTCAAGAACAGCACCAAAGCCCCAAGTTTTCTGTAGAAGGAGAGACCTAAAGCATTGTCATTTTCAGTTATTCATTGGCCAGCTACATGTTCTACCCTACTCTTAAGGCTGGAATCAAAATTTAACCCAATGGAAAATCTGAGCAGCTGAAATCCACTGTTTTATAGAAAAGGAAAGTAACAGGAGAGGGGAACCACTTTTACAGATCAAAGGGAAAGATTCTAGTTCTTCTAAATGACCACCAACCAACCACTCATCTTCAACTGATCTAATAAGTCCTATCTCCCCCTAGATTTATAACACTCTTTATTCGGCTGTCTTACCACCAAAGGTGTCGCTGTCTTCTTCTCTTTATATTCCCTATACTCCAATGATCAACGGCACATATTCCAGGGAATTCTCCTTCCTCAAGTGAGTCCATACTTCAGTCTTCAGAGGCATTTTATGATATGACTGTTGGGTAAGATCTGATAGGAAAGCTGTTGCTTATGCCCACCCAGAGGTCTCTGCTAGCAGTGAGACAGTGTTGTACTTTGGTTAAAAACAAAAAATAACAAACCTTTGGTTAAGCCAGCTTTCTCCTCACCTTTCACCTTAACTCCCTCCCACCCGCTTTGCTGGCGTAATGGCTGTGGCAAAGAATGGAGTGGGAGCAATCTTGCTTCTTTGGACTTCTCAAATCAGAGAAACAATACAAGAAATGGATTCCAAAGGAAAAATAAGTCAGAATTCACAATTGTCTATTTGTTCCAGGATTAAGTTTCACTTAAAGGAACACACATATATGTTCATATGTGTTACATATACTACCACACTCCCTGCTCCTATGTAAGTTAAATATCAAATGCAGTCCCAAGGTTGCAAGTACTCCAAATTGAAATCTGCCTTTGAAAGTCAGTTGTTTAAAAATAATCCATTTTTATGATGCAAAAATCACTTTAAGATATATGTGATATCAAGTTACATAGTCACTGCTAAGGAAAAGTCACACAGAACAAAATGGGAAAACACAAGTTGATTTTATTCTGATAGTATCACCAGAGGGAAGGAGAACATAGACTCAGTGAATACTTTCCTACACTGAAGCAAAAGTTAGGATAATTTTAAGGGAAGGAGTAAGCTGAGGTGCAGTGGGGAGGTTTAATCAATAGGGTTTTTCTAGTACATTGAATTTTTCTGAATTTGTGAATATTTTCTATGTGATTATTTCATCTCTAGCACACAGGGAAGGATCTGGGTGATAGAGCCCCATCTCCTTTCATGTTCACATTTCAAAGAGATAAATCCCTGGTCCTCAACCAAGACATCTCCTGGGTTGTAAATTCCAAGAAGCTTGAACATGAAATATATCTCAAAGGTACACAGAAAATGTGGACAAGTGTACATTTTGTAGAGAGAATATACTAGGAAAAGAAAGGTCAGGGACTAACTGTAGTCAGAATATGCCACTCTTGTTTACTGCCCATTCTTACAGAAAATTTGTTTAGAGGATCCAATTTGAGCCTTCTTCCTTGTGATTTTTTTTCTATTTTTCTGTAACTTGTTTTAACGTTCCATAATGCACCTCTCTGCAGTCTTTTTTTTTTCCATGATTGGGGCTTAAACTTGGGTCCTCATGCTTGCCAGGCAAATATGTTATCACTTTTGAGCCATGCTTCCAGCCTTTTTTTATGGTTATTTAGGAGATCAAGTCTAGACTTTTCTGACCAGACATGTCTTGAACCTTGATCATCCAGCTCTTAGACTTCTGACTAGCAAGACTGACAGGGGTAAACCATTGGTACCTGGCTTCTGTGTAATATTAAACTTCTTATATTTCATTTGTTATCACCTTCAGTATAATATTTTAAAGTTAAATCTAGTTTATGAGCATTTCTCTAGCCTGTAGAAAAGAAATGTGTGATGCCTAGACTACATCAGACTACGTGATTAAGGGCTAGAAATTTACACAGAACAAAGAAATAAAATCATGAAAGTCCTATGTGGAAATTTTGAAGTACCTTTGGCAACTCAAGAACTTGAGGTATCTCAGGGAGGGTAAGGAAATAGGTAGTCGATGAAGGGCATAGGGTCAAACCAGGGGCACAACTTTTTCAACCACTTTGGAAAGCAGTATGGAGGTTCCTCAGAAGACTATACACAGAGCTCCCCTATGACACAACAATTCCACTTTGGGGCATTTACCTAAACGATCACAAATAAGGCTACGCTAAAGCTACCAGCAAAACTATGTTTACCACAGCATTATTCACCATAGCTAAGATATGGAACCAACCCACATGCCCCTCAGTAGATGAATGAATCAAGAAAATGTGGTATATATACACAATGGAATTGTATGCCTCCATCAGAAAGAATGACACCATCTCATTTGTTAGGAATTGGAAAGACTTGGAAAAAAATATATTAAGTGAAGTAAGCCAGACCCAAAGAAACATAAGGCCCGTGGTTTCCCTTATTTGCAATAACTAGTATATGTGTAGGATAATCTTACAGACAAGTAGAAAATGTCAAAAGCTATGTACATATGGCCATATAAGATGATGCTAAGCAAAATGAACCCCAAGATAGGGACACAAGAGATTTATTCTTTGTTGCTGTTGTTTTTAATATACAATGTGATTTTTCTGTTTCTTTTGTATGTTCTTCACCTATGGTATAACTCCTGTTGTCACTGTATTTGATTCTGGTGCCCTGCATCTTGTATATACATTTTTGGGGAAGGGAAGGGAAATAACAGAATGCTCAAACAAGGATACAGGATGATCCATTGTAACAATGAGATGTACAAGACATTATGTTGAAATCAAACTTTACAACTTTGGTGGGGGGGCGGGGGGAGGAAAGGAATGGTAGGGAAAAAAACAAAGAGGGGGTAACAATGCACAATAGGAAATGTACTCATTACCTTACTCATGTAACTGTAACCCATCTGTATAATATCTTTAAAATAAAAAATATTTTTAAAAGATATATTAATAAAAAGACCCAGGGATCTAAAGCTCTTTTTACCTCACTCAGCCTTGTCCATCTGAATATTAACTTTCATTGATTCTAAGACCTTTTTTTGCTAAACTTGTGCCTTGCTGAGAGTAGTCCAATAAAGGTATGCCCACATGCAAGAAAACAGAAGCAAGTGTGAGTAAGTGTGAAGTGTCTGGGAGTGAGAAAGCTTCAAGTTCTACCAGAAAGTTTGAACCATCCTAATATTCCCTTGATAGAGCTTCAATCACTTACAAACAAGAAGGAAACTTTATAACTACAAGTCATTTTTTAGATACTGCTTAAAATAGCTAATGAAAGTGTTAGACTTTGGGAATTCATTATTGATTCAAAAATAGTTAATATCAAAATTGGCAAGACCAACAAGGGAATGGACTCAGAAAAATACATTGTTAGAAAACCATTTCTCCTCAGGCACTATTGAAGGAGAAAGATTTTCACTAAATCATTTAGCAGGATGCTCTTTTCTCTTAAAATGCCACCAGAAAACTTGGAGAAAAGATGCTAATTGCATATTGGTAGGTATTTAATTCAGTGAACACCTACCATGGGAGAGCCATTGTACTAAGGAACAAAACAAACCTTCCTGCATAAACTCTAACACAGTAGATAAAAACATGACTCCAATATCTACAATTAAAGACAAAAGTTATTAAAAGCATGAAAAAGAATCAGGTATCATGGGGCTCAAGTAAATTAAGAAACCTAAAGAATAAGAAAAATGTTAGGAAAAATAGGTCTTTTGAGTTTGCCTTCAAGGAAAAAAATGGAATCTAATCCACCAGAAATCAAGTGTTCCTGAAGCCATGTCAGGACTCCACCTGGAACACTTAGCCCAAATATAATAATTAACCAAAGCCCGTGGAGACACAGAAATCCATTGACAAGGCATCCATGAAATAGGAGTCTCACAAAGTATTATGGCCAATAGAATTGTTGTTAAATCAGCAATGACAGCAACAGAATTTGAGTAGCAAAGGAACACTCCCCAAGTTCTTTTTCAGCCCACTCTTCTTTTTTTTCCAGCTATTTTTCCTGATAATTTACACAAGGGAAATTTACATTTTAAAAATTACATGTTATGATACTTTCAGTGCACTGGAAGTTCTAGTCATGGGAGCCACAAAGAACTGACTACAGTGACCCTAGGTAATGAAATCAAAGGTCAAAAATCTGCATGTGCACTAACTCTGCCTAAGACTTGTTCTTATACCATAAGCTAAAATTTTATAGAAATTGTTAAAGCACACACATACATACATATACATGCACATACATACACACATACACTCTCTCTCTGAAATGAGAGACAAAAGAAGAGATTTGCATTGTTAAAGGTATATGAAGCAGAAAATATTAGACTCCTTGAAGCTTATAAAAAGAAAAAACTACATGATCACACCCAGATTAAGAGAATAAGACAATGGTCACTGAGCAGACTAATAGACGAGCACTACATTGAAATGATGATGATGATGATGATGATGATGATGATGATGATGATGATGATGATGATGATGATGATGATGTAGTTACACAAGGAGCTTTTAGTTCAACATGCCAACTTATGAGCACAATGCATTTTCCTCAGTGCCATTGCTTTCCAGCATACTCTCTCTGTCTGTCCCAACCCATCCATCCTATCAAGTCACCTAGCTGCATTTTATGTTGAACTGTCTTACACAAAATAGTGTTATATCATACTAGGAGAAGAAAAAGAGGATTCTCATATTGAAAAAGGATGAATAACAAGATTTTAGGGGAGGGAAGGAAGTCAAAGATCAGTTTCTGAAGATACAAGAGGTAAACTGTGATTGGAAAAAGTCATGTGGCTCTACATAACAAAGTTCAAACTAAAAACTTCTAGAAGCTTTTTAAGTAGCTTAGGAAGTTCTGTGTTCAATGAAAATCTGCCTTCTATTTTGTGAATACAACTAATAGTAGCTACCAGCTATATGAGGTAAATAAAGCATGATGCTAAGAATGCATATTGATCCATGAAATACTCATAATAATTCTGTAAAATATAAAATATGAATTAACAGCCAAATGCTGGTGGCTCACAACTATAATGCTAGCTACTCAGGAGGCAGAAATCTGAAGATCAAGTTTCAAAGATAGCAAAAAAGTCTGAGAGACTCTTACTCCAATTAACCAGCAAAAAGCCAGAAGTGAAGATGTGACTCAAGTGGTAGAGCACCAGCCTTAAGTGGAAAAGCCAGTATCAACACAAAAATAAAAATAAAATGTAAACTAACATCCCTTTACAGATAAGCCCTTTGATACCCCAGAGAATGAAAGCAAACTCCAGGATTAACTGCAGATCATCTTTTTTCCAAACAGATTTCTCTTAGCCATCCTGCTATGATTTCCTTATTCAAAGGAGACTTGGTAGTAGATAGGAAAAAAAAACAAAATAGAAGTAGTAATCCCATTATGGAAGAAACTGTTGTTAATAATATCTCCTGGGCCTTTTATTTGAACTCATGTCTGCAAAGGGAGTCAATGATAAACATCCATTCTGAAAGTTGGGGTCGGATGCCAATGAGGACATGGAATTACAATCCTAGCCAAGTAATACAAGAAAAATATTCACAAACCTCTTATCACAAATTTGGACACTTGTAAAGGCCACAGACATTTTTGTTTCCTACAAATAAAAATGGCAGGAGAGAGTGCCTGTCAGGACTTAATGTATGTCAACACGTCAATCATTGGTGCCATGGCTGCCACAAGCATTCGTGTATCCTTTGCCTTTTGTTTTCTGACACAGGGAAACAGAAATATTTTCTACAGCATATAAAATGCAGTTGATCAGTCAAGCCTTTAGACAAATAGTTCAGTACCAGAATGTTTATAGCATGTGTTTTGATGTTTCTAAATTACCATATGCTTTTATTGTAAACAGGGACTGCTTCATTTATTGAATAGCAATGATACATTATGTTGACTATTTCTGACATGACATTGCATTGAGTCTGAAACTTGAGGGGGAACAAAAGGCAGCCTCTAAAATATTTTCAACCTTAACTGTCTTATTTCAGAGACAGAAGCTGTTTGCATTTTGCCACCTACTGCTCCTAGATTGTCTTTCTCAAATGCATTCCAGTTACCATTGGGTAAAATCAAAGGGGTATACCTAATAAAGTAATTTCTTTCTACCAAGGAATGTTGATTACTAAGGTTAAAAAAAATCTCATGTTACTTGATAGCTAAGGGAAAAAAAAAAATCTTTGTAGTTGGAAATGCATAGCACTCCAGTTCTTATCTCAGATTGCAAAGCTTCTTACATTAAAAGCTTGAAAGCAATTCTTCATGCAACTGAATCCTGGCTGGAGCTGGGTGAGAAGATGAGGAAGAGGCATCTTATGAACAACCCCCGCACTGTATCTGCATGACAGAGCAATGTACACACACCCGTTTTTTGGCTTTTATTCAGCTTCGCCAAGAGTACAATTCTCCAGTGAGCCCAGGAGTCAGAAACTGTCAAT
Source organism: Dipodomys merriami (assembly GCF_024711535.1). Lineage (NCBI taxonomy): Eukaryota > Metazoa > Chordata > Mammalia > Rodentia > Heteromyidae > Dipodomys > Dipodomys merriami. The sequence continues at coordinate 30,253,720 of NW_027203048.1, forward strand.
TACACAGAACTGGTTGGCAGACTGAATGAATATTTGTGTGTAATTATCACAGCATTCACCAGCAGCAAAGATTCCGGAATGGTGCACACAAATGTTAGTGTCCTTGCCCTGCATAAAACACTCATTTTTACACTGCATGATATCAAGGCCTAACCAGAGTGATGAGGCAAGATGCAGGCAATTTATTTTTCTGGCCACATGTGACCCAAGATGTTACTCATCACTGAGCAACCATTGCTTTTGCCAAGAGCATTATTTTCAAAAATTTGAGAGAATCTCAGCTTTCCTCAGGCAATTGTAAAGGCTGCCTATTCTAGCTTTGCAATCCAGAGGGACACGAATCAGGATGAGCTTTTATACAGTGACAAGCTTTCGACCATAAGCCTTTCTAGACACTAATTTCTTCAAAAACAAAACTGGAAGAGCTGCTAAACATCCCAACTAAGACATTTGATGTTATTGTTACACACTATTTCCTTTCAATAAACCGTCAGAGGGGGAGTTTCCCCACCTTGATCACTTTGTGAATGCACTGTGGGTGGAACCAGAGATACACCTGCTTCAGTTCTGTTTCTTTGGTTACTAAAATAAGAAAACACTAAGACTGTTATCACCTTCTCTATAAAAGCAGTGAAGTTCTTTACAAAGCTATAGTCCTAAAACAGTATCCTCTCCTGTGTGGGAAGCCAGACACTACATTGAAAACCTAAAAAAGAGCTAGATTCTTGAAAGAAAAAAATCTAATAAATATGGTATGTGTTTTCCTCTGGGCATTCAGGCCTGTAATCCTAGCTACACAGGAGACTGAGGGCTGAGGATAATGGTTCCAAGCCAGTGAAGGCACAACAGTCTATGAGACTCTTATTTCTAATTAACCATGGAAAAAAATCCTGCCAGAAATGGAATTGTGGCTCAAGTACCAGTCTTGAGTGAAAAGGTTAAAGGCCAGTGTATAGGCCTTGAGTTGAAGTCATAGTACCAGCAAAAATAAAACAAAACAAAAACCCACAGTATGTGTTTAAATACACATTCATATCTGCAAAGATACATATATATATGTGTGTGTGTGTATACATGTATTGTGTGTGTATATATACATGTATTGTGCATGTGTGTGTGTATATATATATATATAATATATATATATATATTATACGTATGCCTCCCTATAAACATTTTATATACAATTTCATGAGATGGGGAAAAAGGAGGATCCATGTGGGTAGAGGTTTACAGATTTGATCAAGGAATATCCAGGAGAAGCAATTCATGGTAATATTAAAGTGTCAGTTCTCTGTTACCAGTGAATTCCTTTCTCAAGTATATTTACCATATCTTTGCATAAAGGAACTCTTCAAATGTTCTGTGGCTTAAGACATCCCTTATTCTTTTTTAAAAGAACAATTTCATAATATAACACAATCTGTAAACAAGAGAAAAATGATTTTCAAGACTGGTATGCTAATAAACTGGGATTGCTCTTTAATTATCCAGAGCTCTCAGAATAATAATTGTCTAGGCATCAGTATTCTACACTGTTGTTTTTTTTTTTTATGAAGATGCATCCAGAAAACATTAAATGCATCTAGTTGATTCCATAAAGGAAAGTCTGTTAATGTGTTCTAAATACTTTCTGGCCCTTATCTAAAATTAATCTCTAGTCAAACTTAGAGACTTCAAATTATTTCTCTTCTTGGAAACCTCTAAACTCTTCATCAATCAAGTGACCAAGGAGAAGGGGTCTTGGGCAGCAATTTTGAGAAACAGAATACACATTAAGCAGGTATTCCACTTTCTCCCATTCATCTCTGAACATCTGAAGCACAAATGAGGAAAGAGGAAAGCTATTAAGATCCAACACACCTAAACTCAATTTCATGCCATCGATAACATTCTTTTAATGTACAGATGGTGCATAATTTATGCCCAAACCCATCTCACTCAGTGAGCTGTGAACTCAGTTTAGAGGACCTGCATTTTAAAACAATTGCTGATACTAATTATTATGGTTTAAATAAAGTTAATGAATTCAGAACATAATACCCAGTGCGACAGTGTTGATAGGTACTGTTAAACGGTGATTGGGTCATAAGGGCTCTGATATTATGGCTGGATTATACTACCATGGGAATGGATTTGTTATCAAAATGAGTATAGCCCCCTTTCAGTCTCATACTTTCTGGCCCTCTGCCTTCTACCATGGGATGGTGTAGCACTGTGGTCTTTGCCAGATTAGATACCATGTCTTTAGATTTCCCAACCTCCAATGTTATGAGGCAGGATATGTCTGTTTGCTACATATTACCCAGTTTCTATTTTCCTGTTATGGAAGCAGAAAATTGGCCAAGATACTAAATCCATTGTCCATATTAGGTTAGTTACTTTACTTCTAGGGAAAATAAAATGTCTACCACCCTGTTTTTAGATAGGTTTTAAAATCAAGAGAAAATTTGAAAACTTCTAAAGATTCCCTCATAAGGCATACAACAATTTGCAAAGACTCTTTAAAATACTGTTTCACAGACTCAGACATCTAGCTAGCTGGTCTACCCCAGTCAACCTTATTTACCCACGCACATGTTTTCATGCTATGCTAGGCAGTGGTATTCCTCATACATAGGTTAATTTGTTTATCTCATAAACAAAGTGCAGACAAAAATTTGATTTTTCCTGTAAGCATGCAAGAATGAGATTGAGTATAAACATGGTCTGATGTATCTGAATAGGTAAAACTTCTAGAGTATTTAGAGTATTTCTATATTGCTGGAAACTATATAACATAGTAAAAAAAAAAATCTACCCATTGCAACAATGAGATGTACAAGACCTTATGTTGAAAAACGAACTTTACAACTTTGGTGCGGGGGTGGGGGGGGTGGGGGGGGAGATCGGGTAGGGGGGGAGGGTATGGGAAGGGATGGGAAGGGATGGGAAGGGGAAACAAAGGAGGAGGCAACAATGCTTGCTAAGAAATGTACTCCTTATCTTGCCCAAGTAATTGTAACCCCTCTGTATGGTATTTTCACAATTAAAAAAAAGATAAAATTAAGGGACAATTGTAATTCATTTACATAAAACCATCAGAAAATTGAAGTCTGTAATCTAGATCAATTTAAGCTCAACATTAAAACTATTGCATGAAAAATAAATAAATAAAATATGTTCCCAGTAAAAAACAAAACAAAAAAAACCATCATGACACACTTAGAATGCATAGAGAGGCTACTATATGTGTTTTGATGGAGAGTGCTTTCTGGATTTTCACTCACCCCAAGAGAGGCACATTTGTGCAGCAACTCTTCTAGTAACCTACCTAGTCACATATGGACCCTGAGTGACTTGAAATTGACATATTTGAGTGCCACCAGCAAGGCTTGAGTGAGAAAGGTTTTGTAATTTCAGCCTTTGTGATCTTTTCTATAAATATTGCTTTGAGTTGGACAATAGAAAAGCCCAGGGTAGCACTATAATGCCAGCTTGACAGACACTTTACAACCTCTGCCAATATCATACTATATCAGAATCTTGCTTAAGCATGAAAGAAGAATGCTCTCAAAAAATCATTTAAGGTGATGAAATAGTCCCCAGAGAGGTTTAGAGTTGATTTTTTTCAGCTATGAAACATTTCTCTTTTCTATAATTTTTTTCCTGAAGATGAGAAGGCAGACAAGACTACTCTATATAGACATTTGCGAATTCCACCAGGACAGCAATGTGTTGTTCTTTGGACTCCACAGGCTCTTGAGATCTCACTGGCTGGAGATCTCTGGAGATCCCTTACTAGCTGCAAGAGCTTCAGCAAGTTTTCTTCTATCACTATACTTCAGCTTTTTCTTTTATATTAGTCATTTTTGGAGTAGTAGACATTAAAACTAGAGCCATGCATAAATTAGGTAAGCACTCTACCACTGAGCTACATCCCTAAATTTGATTTCTTCATAGTTAGTATTTTAAATATAATAATTTCTAAATTATTATAATATAATAATATTTTAAACCTTCTGTATAAATAATAAATCAGTGAATAGAGACTTAAAACATTACTTGGCTTTTTGCAAATGCTCAATAAATAATACTCAGTTTTCTTTCTATCACAGAAGATTGACCTGGTCCCCTTTGAAAAGTAGTAAAGCTGGTCTGGGCTATTTTTTTACTTTACAGAATAAAATCATTAACTCTTTCCTTAAAAGGACCTTGAAAATTATTTAATCAAGTCCTGATTAACTTCTTTTCTGAGGTTGAGAACACCAACATATAATGTAACTTGCCCAAAACACTAATAGAGTAAAAACTGAACTTTGTAACTTTCTGAATTTTAAAAGCAGAAATGATTATTCTGAACCCACAGGTTTCATCCATCTGGTTACCTAAAAAACACCCATATATCATCTGTGTCTTATAGGAACTCTAAGATCAAGTTTGTTACCCGTCAATTTTCTTTTTATTCACATAGGTTCTAAGTTTTCCTAATGTTTTAATGATATGCATGAGTTGTACATACCACAAATAGAATAGATTCAGGTTCCTTAACAAATTTCAATAGTCTAACAGTCAAAGCATGAAGCCACATTTTAAATGTGAAAATTCTTATAAAATTAACTTACTAAAACATCCAAAGTTTTCAGTTTAGTATTTACTCTAAAAAGTTAAAAGTTCAAACAAAAATCTGACATTTTCCAGAAAGTTAAAGATTATATTAAGATTTAGTATGATAGATAGATAGATAGATAGATAGATAGATAGATAGATAGATAGATAGATAGAAAAACTACATCCATAAAAATATAATTTCTTAAAAATAAAACAACATAAGGGAGCAACTTAATAAACAGGACATTTTGGTTGATATATTACACATACTGATTACTATCTGACTAGAATATTTAACAACAGCAAGCTGGTTTTAGCATCCTTAGGAAAATATGAAAATTCTACAATTTCTTAATATAAACCATGTTCATTCTGTCTAGATCTCAACACATAAGTCCTGGGTTAACCTTAGATAGCATGGAGTTGTTAGCCATGCTCCTGTAAAAGGACATGAAGTAATAAGACAATGATGAAAGCCCTAGTTTTCCCATCCAGAGAATGAAGCATTACAAACTTAGCTCACTAGTTTACTGTACTGATATAGTATGTGTCAAGAGAATAAAATAGAGGTTCACAAAATTGCCATTCACATATTAGTGATTGTTAGGTGATTAGCATATTGAGAATATCTCAAAAGTACATTTAAAATGGCAGCACAAAGGCTGGGCACTGGAGGCTCATGTCTATAATTGTAGCTACCCAGGAGGCTGGGATCTGAGGATCAAGCCAGCTTGAAACAGAAAGAAAGACAAAAAGGGAGGGAGGGAGGGAGGGAGGGAAGGGAGGAAGCCTGTGAGACTTTTCCCTCTAATTAACCACCAAAAAGCCAGAAGTGGAGCTGTGGTTCAACTAATAAAGCAGAAGTTTTGAGTTAAAAAACTAAGATACAACACCCATGTCCTGAGTTCTAGCCCCAGTGCCACAAAACAAGTACTAGTTTCCTAAAGATACATGGCTCCATTGTAAAGCATTTATCAGGGCTAGAACTGGTACTGTCAGAATTACTTTATGATATATTACTTAATCCTAGAGAGGAAACAATATGAGAAATTAATCTTGTCTAAGACTGAACTTTTGTTCTTGAGTAATTACAAGCACTTCAAAATCTTAAGCCTCGAATGAGGAAATTGCAATGCTGAATTTAATTTAGATCTAGGTAAGGTCATTTATAGATGATTTTTTGCTTTCAAAGTATATAAAATTGGAATATCCATATGTATTTACACTTAAGTCTTAGAAATCAATTGCTAATTTGAATCAAAAATTTAGTAATAACATTTGTATTAATGTATTATTTTATAAAGAAAAGTTATGGAGCAGAAAAAGAATGCATTAACATAAAGGAATGAATGTGGAAGTCTTTTACAGCTGCTAGTCACTATCTATAACTAAACTTTGAGTCAATGCAAATAAAAACATGGTACAAAGGACACCACAGCAATGTAATCTGGGTTTTTTTTAACCAAAATACAATCTCATGTTTAGCCTTTAGTCTTCATATTAAATTCTTGTCATTGGAGTGAGCTATGACATTTATCTCAAAAATTTCTATTTACCAATTCCTAAATTCAATTTACTTTGTTTGTGATAAGAAGGTAGAGGGGAAAAAAAACCCACAGTCTTTGTCCTCACATTGGTGGCATATGTCACTTACCATAAGAAATACAAAGTATTTGGGGACTAAGATTATTACTTCCCTTTAAAAAAAGACAGAAAAGGGCTGAGGGAGGTAGTCATATCTTCCCTGATATTGGAAATTAACTTATTTTGCAACTCTCTACTAGAGCAAGTAAATAATGTATGTCAGCATTCAAAGATACTATCCATGTGTCCTCATTTAAATAATACCATCAAAATATTTCTAAAGGTTCTTAGTAATTTTCTCAAAGAATCTAGGTGCATAACAAATGGATGCCAAATTCTCCATAGATTATTCTGCACATAATGAATTTTGATAATATACTAAAGGTCAGAAACTCAACTAAGGTGATCACAATGCTCATTAATTCCAAACAGTATGAAATACCATGCTATTTAATACCATTTTTCTCTTCCATATGCCCTTTCCTTAATTTTCAAAGCAAACAATTAATCTTCGGTGTGCACCAACATGTTTTGATTAATAAGCATTTTATAATTTATGAGACAATCCAATAGCTCACTGCCTTGTATAATGGGATAGCCAAAACAGAGAATACTAGAGGATTTGAAACTTTTCACATAATTTTAGTCATTTGTTAATTTTCCTGCAGTCCTAAGTTATAAATATTTCTCAGGTAAGTAAATATACTAATTTCTGAGAATAACATAGCATGAATTGTAAAAGATAGTTTCTGGTACCATATATTTTCACTTTTTACAATGCTTCATTTATCTTAAAATGGGAAAAAAGATTCAATTCTTAGAAAAACATAGTATTATCATATTTTCTAAATTTAGTTGTTAAGGAAAAATTATTTGTAGTATTGAACCTCGTCACTTAGTCAGTGAAAGGCTATTTGAAAAGACAAAACCTATATAACTCTTCAAGAAGGAAGTAATACTAAATATATTTAAAGCTATCTTATCTATGTATCTTCCTCCTCCTGCTCTATAGAGTATTAACATCTTCTTTAACAGTCCTTCTCTTTGACATCTGTTTTATTTGTTATCTATAACATATATTGAGCTAGTACCACATCAGTAAAATCAATAACAGCCTTAATCTCTCAAGTCTTGACAAAATACAGAGGAGCCAAGTATTTTATTTTTGTCATATTACTAAGCATATACCATATACATGTTGATTTGTATTCAAGATAATATTAAAAACTGAAAGTCTAGTGGTAAAATGGCTAAGTAAACATATAATAAACACTAATAAACACTGCAAGAGATTTTTACAGAGAATATAGAATATAGTGATAGATACTGCAAATATGGGAAACCATGGGACCTATGTTTCTTTGGGCCAGGCTTACTTCACTTAATATAATTTTTTCCAAGTCTTTCCACTTCCTAACAAATGGGGCAATGTCATTCTTTCTGATGGAGGCATAGAATTCCATTGTGTATATATACCACATTTTCTTGATCCATTCATCTACTGAGGGGCATTGGGGTTGGTTCCATATCTTAGCTATGGCAAATAATGCTGCAATAAACATAGTTGTGCTGGTAGCTTTAGTATGGTCTTGTCTGTCATTATTTGGGTAAATGCCCAAATGTGGGATTGCTGGGTCATAAGGGAGTTCTATGTGGAGTCTTTTGAGAAACCATACTACTTTCCATGTCTGAGACAAACAGAAAAGGTCAGATAAGATGATGTTAAGTGAAATGAACCCCAAGATAAGGACACAAGTGGTTTTTTCCTTTCTTGCTATTGCTTCTAACTTCTAATAGATTTATAAGGTATCATGTGATTTTTGTTGTTGTTGTTGCTTTGTATGCTCCCCCCCAAGGTATAACCCCTGTTTTCACTATATTTAATGTTGGTATATTTGGGGAGGGGAAGGGGAAAACAAATTGTTTAAACAGGGATACAGGTTGACCCAATGCAACAATGAGATTGTACAAGATGCTATGTCAAAAAATGAACTTTACAATTTAGGAGGTGGGGAGGAGGTGTGTAGTTTTGGAGATGGGAGGGAAAGGATGGTAGGAGAAAAACAAAGGAGGAGACAACAATGCTTGATAAGAAATGTACTCATTACCTTGCTCATGTAACTGTAACCCTTCCTCTGTACAGTATTCTCACAATAAAAACTTATTTTTAAAAAAGAATATAGTGATAGAATGGTCACAATTCACATATAGGACAGTCAGTCACATGCAATGCATAATATATTTACTAATGATCCTTTAGTTTTCACTCTCAGAACAAAAGAGGAAGAGGAAGAAATCCAATTAACTTTATCCCTCCTAATAGTCATCAGATCTAGGTTTGAGACACATTTGACTTCAATGTCACCTGATTCCATTTGTGCCTTACCCATGTCTCTGTTTTATTCATGTCGTCTTTCTCTCTAAAGGACTTCTCTCCAACTCCATTTTTAATTTTTTTTCTAAATTTTATTTTCTTGTCGAGATGCTTGTTCAGAGAGGTTACAGTTTCATCAGTAAGGTAATGAGTACATTTCTTGTTGGTCATTGTTACCCCCTCCTTTCTTTTTCTCCCACTATCCCTTCCCTCCCCTACCTTCCCAACTCCCTTCCCCCAAAGTTGTAAGAGTTATTTCCAACATAGTGTCTGTGGGTCTCATTATTGCAATGGGTCATCCTGTGACCTTGTTTCAGCATTTTGTTATTCCCCTTCCCCTCCCAAATTAGATAAATATATATACAAGATATAATGTACCAAAATCAAATTCAGTGACAACAGGATTATACCATAGGAGGAAAAACATACAAAAGAAGCAAATATAAAAGTCACATAGTACATTAAAAGCAATAACAAAGAAAAACCTCTTGTGTCCATATCTTGGAGTTCATTTCACTTAGCATCATCTTATATGGTCATAGGTACATAGCTTTTGACATTTTCTGCTCATCTGAAAAGATTATCCTAGACATATACTAATTACTGCAAATAAGGGAAACCATGGGCCTATGTTTCTTTGGGTCTGGCCTACTTCACTTAATATGATTTTTTCCCCAAGTCTTTCCATTTCCTTAGAAATGGGGTGATATCATTCTTTCCGGTGGAAGCATGGAATTCCACTATATATACATAAAATTATATATACATATATGTATATATATAATTTTCTTGATCTGTTCATCTTTGAGGGGCATCTGGGTTGGTTCCATATCTTAGATATGGTGAATAATGCTGTGATAAACATAGTTGTGCTGGTAGCTTTAGTATGACTTGTTTGTGATCCTTCGGGTAAATGCCCAAAAGTGGGATTGCTGGGTCATAGGGAAGCTATATGGAGAGTCTTTTGAGGAACCTCCTATTGTTTTCCAAAGTGGTCGAACAAGTTTATACTCCCACCAACAATGCAGTAAGGTTCCCTTAAGGCCACATCCCCTCCAGCATCTGTTGTTATTAGAGTTATTAATTATAGCCATTCTAACTGGGGTAAGGTGGAATCTCAGTGCTGTTTTGATTTTCATTTCTTTTATGGCTAGAAAAGTTGAGCATTTCTTCATGTGTCTATTGGTCATTCTTCTTTCCTCTTCAGAGGTTTTCCTTTAAGTCTTTAGCCTACTCATTTATCAAGCAATTGTTTCTTTGAGGATTTGTTGTTGGGGGACTTAATTTTTTGAGTTCTAAGTATAATTTAGATATAAGGCCCTTGTGTGTTGTATAGCTAGTGAAGATCTTCTCCCAGTCCATGGGCTTCACCCCCTCTTTTTTTCACTAGTCAGCCACATTTCTGTCTTCAAGGAATGGAGTGTCAGTTCAATTTCTTCAATTAAACATGCTCTTATCACATCTGCTAGAAGTGATCTTCCTCCCAGTTAAGAATAGTCCCAGAAGCTGGGAAGGTGGCTCAGTGGTAGAGTGCTTGCCTCACATGCATGAGGCCTTGGGTTCCATTCCTCAGCACCACATAAGCAGAAAAAGCCAGAAGTAGCACTGTGGCTCCAGTGGTAGAGCACTAGCCTTGAGCTGAAGAGCTGAGGGACAGCACCCAGGTCCAGAGTTCAAGCCCCACGACCACAAAAAAAAAAATAGTAAGAAGAAGAATAACCCCATATTTGTTTCATACTTACTTTTCAAAGAAATGTCCCCAGTTCCTGGATAGACCATTTTAATTTTCTTTTTCTTTGTAATTCCCATTTCTCTCCAGGATTTCTTTAAGAGTAGAGGTGGGATTAGAAATGAACATTGAGAGGGATAGTACACATAGGACAAGGGAGGTGACTTGGACTTGGCAAGATTCATTCAGGGTAAAATGAGTACCCAAAGTAGCTGTAGAAAGTGGTTCATACAGAGTGTGAGCCCTCACCCTTGATCAGGTAGCAGAGTATCATAAGGCAATACTTACCTATCACAACATCCATAATGCACTAATTCTAAAAGAAAATAGGATAAGATTTATAAAGTATATATAGCATGAAGACTGCAAACAGACATTGGTAGGCCATGCCACAAAACCACACAGACATCCAGGCCCAAAGAACAAAGAAAAGTTGATTGCCAGCAAGACTGGCATGCTGACTCCATCAGGACAGAGAGCAGCAGATGCCCTTAAGTTAGGGAGGGGTATTTATAGGGAGGAAGTCTGCAAAAGATGAGAGACTCTGTTGTGAGCAGGAGGCAGGGTTATCATTCGTGGCCAGGCCAAGTGCCAGAGCTACCTTGAGATGCAGACAGCCAGGTTCCATGTCGGCCCTTACAGAATGACTTCATGCGAACCTGACAGACATCGTCAAATACACATCTGCCCAACTAGACTGATCCTTTGCCCACATTCCTTACATGGGGTTTGCACGTTGATCTGTTCATGCATTAAAGCAGGAGGTTCCAAACCTTTATGGTAAGGATAATCCGCAGGAGAAAAAACATAATTTCGGAATGCAGCTGAGAATTCGATGTATATTCTACAAAATTGAGAAAAGTGAGGGGAGAATGGGGTTGAAAGGGATGGGTAAGAATGTTGAAAGGGGTGACATGGACCAAGATGCATTGTGTTCATAAAGTGCTTTGTTAAATGGCATCTTCTTTGTACAACTGTTTAAAGACAGTTTTGAAATGTTTTAAAATAAAATTTTATTGATTCCTGGGACTTGGAAGACTCGCCCCTCTTTTTGCATTCAATTAACGTGGTTGAAAACACTACAGGTAGAGTGTGAGTACAGAGTCTGTTCTATAAGTAGCAGGGGTCAGATTACTTACACTGGTACCAATCCAGCCACACATACCCTGGAAAGTATTTACTGCTTCTCTTCTGCCTAAAGTCTCGGTAGAATTTAATATGTCTGCACCCTGAATTCTGATATGCTGCTTTGAAATATATATGTCCTTCGTTTTTTCCTGAACCGTTTTCTTCTTGCCTAGTTGATTGGTGTAACTATGTAAGCATTTGGCATTCAAGCTGAATGAGAACGAGATGAAATGGCAGCTCTCCCAGCCCTCCTATTTCACAGCATAGAAGTAAAACTGGCAATGCAGAGAATGTCATAATTCAGATGTGTCAGTCCTGAGATGTTTGAAAAGTGGCTGGGGGCAGGAATACCACAGGCTATTCTGAACCACAGATAAGAACAAAGATGCTTTATCCCTCTGTCCAGAGTGACATCTACTGGTATCATAAAGTTCAAAGCATAACTGTAAAACATTTCTCCCCTTCTCCTTAAGTGAAAGCAGAGATGAGGTGATGTGAAGGTATGAAAGCTATTGAGAGGCCTATCAGTCCTAGAGGAAGCCTGTGTGGGCACAGAGATTCCTAGCAACTGTAATGTTGAGCTACCAACTTCAGAATAAAAGTCTCACCCCCCTGGAATAGAGGTATGAGAACAGGTAAAATGGAGAGAAATTACAAAATTGCCATGCCTTAGTTTTTCCTTTTGAAGTGAGAATACCATTTCCTGATTCAAATTATAGCATTACCAACTCCTTAATCTTACCTCGATTAGAGCCAGTTTGTCTATTGACAAGAGAGACAGTGTTCAAACTTACCTAAACTAAATGGACTAATTCAAGTATACAACCACTTAGCACTTCCACAACAAAAGGCCTGCTAACTTATCTAGGGCCCTGTGTCAACACTGACTCTACTTTAAAAATTACTTTTTTAAAAATTGAAATATTATCCAGATAATTGCCTCTAACTAGTTCCTTGTAACATAATATTAAATGGCTATACTTGTACAATAATAACTATATACCCATGCAATGTATTAACCAGGCCAAAGAAGAATAAAGATTACAAATTGTAACCATTGCCTCTTAACAACTGATTATCTTCTTGGGAAGAAATGACATACATACTACATGTGCACATGCATACACACACACACACACACACACACACACACACACACACACACACACACACGTAACTAACACAAGGCTAAATGTCAGGTGAGCGATCACTCTGACCTTCCATCTGCAGTTCATTTCACCTCCATTCCTCCATAGAATTATCAGATAGAAATTTTTACTAGTAAATAATACCTTTACTTTATAATTGTTACCTTCCTCCTTTCACAGTCCTATTTCTTAAAAGGCTAATATAACTTACTGATTTTATTTATTTATTTATTTTGGTGGGGCAAAATAAACTCTGGGCTGGGCACTGTCCCTGAGCTCTTCAGCTCAAGGCTAACACTACCACTTGAGCCACAGTGCCACTTCTGGTTTTCTGGTGGTTTATTGGAGATAAGAGTCTCATGGGCTTTCCTGCCTGGGCTGGCTTTGAATCTTGATCCTCAGATCTCAGCCTTCTGAGTAACTAGGATTACAGGTGTGAGCCACCAGCACCCAGCTTACTGACTTCTTTCTACCAACAACATTCTCAATCCATTGCAGTATGGTTCTGAATCCATCATCTCACCCAAACACAAACATTTGCTAAGGCAGAAAACTACTTCTTAATTGTCAGATTTAATAAAGGACACTCTACCCCTCTGTACATTGCCTTTACACTTTAAAAATGACAAAAGTAAATAAATAAATAAATATGAGGCACTCAATTCCCATTAGAGTTTAATCTGATACCTCCTTTCTTACATTTCCCTCTGCCTTTGATTTTCAGGTTACTTGTTCTTACTCCACTAATATATTCCTAAATTCTCCTTTAAATTGAATTAACTACATCCATATGTGTTTGTATGAGATTGTGTTAGACATTGGGAACATAAAGATAAACAAGGTGCTTTCTCTCTTGTGATCCAGGGGTTCTTCTGTCCTTACATCTGCTTTTATGCAATAGTTTATCTAGAAGGAGCTTATTCAATCTTATTGGTTGTAGCCTATACACAGAACATACAGATTGGATCTGTGTATCCAGGTCTCCTGTGTGGTGTTGTCCAGTCCTGGTTTTCCAATGACCAGCTGCACATCCATATCTGGATATAATAAAGGCATACAAATATTAATGGCCAAAGCTGGATTTGCTCTCTTCATGCCCAATACCTCTCATATGTTCACATTAGAATTTAATCTTCAGTTCTTTTACCTTCACATCTAATTAAATAGCATATCCATTTATTCTACTGGGATTGTTTTGATATTGTTTGATATTAAGTTAAAATCTTAAATACAATAACTTCAATCTTGTCTTTGTTATCTTCAATATTTCCTTGTTATCTTCAAAACTTAAAAAATATTTTTCTGTAATATAAATCTTATGATGGTACTTCCCTACTAAAATAACTCCAGTGATTCCCTATAGAACAGACTAAATTACAAATTCATGGCAAATCATTCTACATTCTCCAGAATTTCCTCTGTCCTGTGCATCTACCTACCCAAATGATCTTTCATTACTCACTCAGAATCTATCCAGACTAACACATGGTTAGTGGTGGTCCACACATGGATGCCTGTGAATAGAGCTTTCCTGGACAGCTCTATGCAGAGAAGCAGCTGACCAAGGTTATTGAGCCTGGCAACCTGGGCCTAGAATAAAAGGCTTGGGGAATCTAAAGCAAAGCACTGAACCAAAGGAGCAAAATACCACTCAGTATATTTATCCAAGAAGTTTTCCAGAGAAAGAAACTCCTTGAAAAGTCGGGGACTATGGCTAGGCAGGCTAATACATTAAAGCAGAATAATGAGATACAAATTGTACTGGCCTTTGTACAAATTGAGCTGGCCTTTGAAGCCAGATAACCCTATGTCTTGTATATAAGTTTATCAGATTTGGGGAGGGGAAGGAGAAGCACAGAAATGGTGGGACAATGGATGAACCAATTCATCAGTATTTCTCACTAGACACTATGTTGGAAATGAACTTTGTAACTTGGGGGGTGGGGAGTTGGGAGGGGGAAAGGTGGGGAAAAATGAGGGAGGGGGTAACACTGTTCAAAAGAAATGTACTGAGTGGTAAGTAGAAGAAAATGAGGGAGGAAGTAACAGTGCTTAAAAGAAATTCACTTATTACAGAACTCCTCTGTACATCACCTTTACAATAAAATTAAAATTTAACAAAAAAGACAGCAAAATTAAATCTTATCCTTGAAAAGTCCATGGAAGTCTTGAGGTAGATATCAAACCAAACTCGATATTCTACCAAAGGGAAGTCTTTCAATGCTGGCAATTTAATAAATATGCTCCTGGAATTTCTTAACCATGATGGAATTTTTCTCATCAATAATAGCCAAGACGAAAAACAATAAGAAACTACAGGTAACAAAATGTACAAGAAATTCAGATTCAAAATGTGAAGTAAAGCAATATCTAACACATGGTATGATTTTGAATAATCAATGACATGTATAGAAGAAGAGAAAAGTTATTTGGCTTTGACTCCTAAAAACATTCTCCTTTAAGTTGCAAAGGCTTAGTTCACAATTGTGGGACCACCAAGAAATGGTACTACTGAGTACATATGATGAATGGGCATTGTCCTAGTGCTATAAATACATGGCAACCCTATAAGGTACACATCACTTATAACTATCGTATATATGAAGAAACCAAGCCATGGAGAATTAAGTAATTTATCCAGAAGTCCAACATAACAGCCAGAAAGTTGCCCTGTACTTTTACAAACTATATCTTTTCATTGGTTTTCAACTTTACAAAGCAAACACAGAAAGCACCATTGTGGAGACAGGTCAAAATATCAATGTGTGTCTTGACAGTGTAACACTAATATAAGTGCAGAGAAAACGGAAGGAACATAGGAGAGAGAGAGATTGCATATTATCCAAAGATTTCACGTATTTCATACAAAATATTATTAATTAAAAGTATATCAATTATAGGTATAAGTGAAACCACTAAAGGACAAAAGACAATAGTAATATAACTTTAAAATGGACAAGTAGAGGAAAGAAACAGGAACTTCATCCTAAGTTTCTTATCTTCTATTAGCAGGAAATCCATTGATACTGAGGCTAAAGATACAAAATAAGTTGTAACTTTCTTTTTTTTGGGGGGGGGGTGTCGGTCATGGGGCTTGAACTCTGGGCCTGGGCGCTGTCCCTCAGCTCTTCAGCTCAAGGCTAGCACTCTACCACTTAAGCCACAGCGCCACTTCCGGCTTTTTTTTTCTTTTTGCTTATGTGGTGCTGAGGAATCGAACCCAGGGCCTCAGGCATGCAAGGCAAGCGCTCTACCACTGAGCCACCTTCCCAGCCCCTAAAGATACAAAATAAATGCATAAGAATATTAAGTAGTGTATCTAAAATAAGATAAGTTACTATCCACAAAAAGTGAGACTTTGAATGGGAAAGGGAAGATACTAGGAAATTTTAATTTTTTCATATGCTCTAGTAATTTTCTTTTGATTGCATTTTTAAGATTGAAAATAATTTAAATGACTTTTAATTTAAAACTATTATATGTATTTTAGTATGGATATATTATTTATAATATATATACAGGCATATGCATGTGATCCCATATACACATACAGACACACACAAGTTGGAGAAAAGAATATAAAAATACACATAAAAATATAGATACATGGAAAAAGAGATGCTAATGTTTATAATAGTTATTGCTGAATGGTTGTATTAGTATTCTTCTTTAGGCTTTTCTTCATTCCCATTTTCTTATAATCAATATGTATATGATAATATGTATATTATTTTATCATTAAAGTATGTATATATGTGTATATGTGTGTATATAATTGTTATGTATATAATCATATGTATACTATTTTATAATTAGAAATATCTATCCATATATGTATAGATATCTATTTATATGTGTAAACATGTGTATATGTGTATGTATACACATATTTTATGTATGTATTCATACTAAATTTGAGTAAATTTCTCAGTTATAAACTTAAATTGTTATCTCAAGACAGTCATTTTTAACTTGCTACAACTTCATTTTTTCAAAGAATTCGATATTTCTTTCATATATTCAGCAGTGCCAAGATCTATTCAAGTAAAACAAAAGTATATTTATCTGAAAAAAGTCTACCACTATGTAACATTTAAACATGATTCAGCCCTGGACATT
The DNA here is from genome assembly GCF_024711535.1 of Dipodomys merriami. NCBI lineage: Eukaryota > Metazoa > Chordata > Mammalia > Rodentia > Heteromyidae > Dipodomys > Dipodomys merriami. Next base: position 30,270,392 of record NW_027203048.1, read on the forward strand.
TCAGGTATTAAGGGAAATGTATTTTCACCATCTGACCTTCTTACTAAAATATAAAACTCACATGGCCTAAATGTAGAGACTACTACAAACAAGAAAGTCTTTTGAAGTTGGTCATGCTTAGGTCACATGACCAATGTGGCATATATATGTATACATTATAGATATAGATATATATGGATGTATATATATAAATATATATACTCTTTAGTTAAACCAGTTGTCATTCAACAATGTAAGTTATGAATATAATATATCTTGATCAATGTCACCTTTTCAACATTTTCACCCATCCCTGCCAACCACCCCTTTTCTCACTTTTCTTAATTTTATAGGATATGCATTGAATTTTTACTGCATTCTCCCACCTTTCTTCTCTTCATTTGTCTTTGCCCCCCCTCCCCTTGACCCCATCCAACTCCTTTCAGGAAACCATTTCCTGCTGTTCTTTTGTTTAACTATCATTTAGTCTGTCTAAAGAATTACACTCTTTGAGTTCTCTCCCAAATCTATTGTATTTCATTTAATGTATTTGTATACATTTGCATAACACCCAGCGTGTGTGGTTATATATTTATAAACTAATTCTAGCTTCCACATAAAAAACATGCAATTTTGTCTTTATGGGCCTGATTTACTTCCCAACATAATTTTCTCCAGGTTGTTCCATGCCTTTGCAAATTATGCAATATCATTCTTTCTAGTGGATGAGTAAAATTCCACTGTGTACATATAACATATTTTCTTGATCCATTTATTCTTTGAGAAGCATGTAGGCTCATTTCATACCTTGGCTATGGTGAATTGTGTTGCAGTGTACATGGTTGTGCTGGTGGCTTTATTGTATTCTGGATTGTAATCTTCTGGATAAATGCTCAGGAGTAGAATTGCTGGATCATTGCATAGTTCTATATTTAGATTTTGTGGATCCTCCATACTGCTTTCCAAAGAAGTTGAGCACATTTACATTCCTACAAACAATGTGCTAGAGTTCTTCTTGCCCTTATGGCCTTTTTGACAAATACATATCATGAACTTTGACAATAAAATAACTTAATCAATAGACTCACAAGTAAATTCATATAAATTGTCACAACATAAGATTTCCAGAAAGGGGGGATGATTGGGGGGGGGGGTGCGGGGAGAGGATAGGAAGGGATGGGAAAGGGAAACAAAGGAGGAGGCTACAATGCTTGATAAGAAATGTACTCATTATCTTGCCCATGTAATTGTAACCCCTCTGTACAGTATTTTCACAATAAAAAAAAAAAGATTTCCAGAAAGATACAAGGGATATTATGGTAGTTTAAGAACTCAATTAATCATTCAGCAAAATCCTTCTCCCTTTGTCAAGTATGTCAGCTGAGGATCTACAGAAAGCCTGTGATAGGAAAGGAATGAAAACCACAGTCATCTGATCCCTGGAACTTCTTCAGACATAGCACAGTATCATGGGATTATGGTGACAGGCATGCTTCTCACATATGATCTTCTTTTTAACTTTCTGTGTGTGTGAGAATCTGTCCTGGGGCTTGAATTTAAAACCTGAGTGCTAGGCTTGGGCTTTTATACACAAGGCTAGCTCTCTACCATTTGAGCCACAGCTTTGCTTCTGGCATTTTTTCTTATTAATTGAAGATATGAGTCTCACAGACTTTCCTTTCCAGGTGGGCAATGAACCATGGTCATCAGATCTCAGCTTCCTGAGAAGCTAGGATGGCAGGATGAGCCACTGGTACCCTGTTATTGCTTTTGTCTAAAAGAGTGTTAACATGTTCATCGATCACCAAGGTCGCCCAAAAATTCTTCTTGAGCCTCCAGGGAGTTCAAATCTAATTGTATTTTCACTGGTCATTTTTCTTCTCAGTGGACTTCAAACTGTCACAGTTTTCTAGTGCCTTCTCTACCACTCTCAAACCTTGCAACTACACTCTTCTCACTCCCTCAGATGCCTCATATTATCTTTCCAAATGCATTTCCTTCTCTTCCTCTAGTTTGTAAAACATTATTGATCAACCTCAACACTCCAAAACATACTGGAGTCTCTGTCAGTATTTTCTTTTTTCTTCATGTATAAATACTTTCATTTGATGGTGTGATACTTGAGAGCAATTATAATTGTAATACCTATCTGCAAAAGCACCAATCGCATTGAGACCTTGATTTAATAAACATCACTATCTATCAGACTCCGAACTAACCCCAACATCTAGGGAATTGAGAAGGAAGAAGGAAGGAGAAGCAGTATCTAACTTTAAGCATGTCATAGTGTTGGGTCAGAGGACTAGAAGTGCTAACCTGAGAGACGCATATACAATGAGTCATTCCATCATCCACAATGAAATTCTGGTACTAAAATCAATACATGAGAAAGTGCCATGGAAACAGGGACGAAAGCAGTATCACTTGTGTGTGACACTGAAGTCATGTTCTGAAGGGTCACTTAAAATCACCAGAATATAGGGCACATGTCTTCTAAAAGGAAAGAAAAAGTCAGGAATAGTGGTACATGTCTCTAATCCTAGCGCTTTGGAGATACAGGTAGGAGGATCAGAAGTGCAAGGCTAGAATGGGCTACAAAGCAAGACCCTGTCTCAAAAACACCAAGGACAGGCTGGGAAGAGTGCTTTCCTTGTATGCATGAGGCCCTGGTTCGATGCCTTAGCACCACATAAGCAGAAAAAGCCAGAAGTGGCACTGTGGCTTAAGCGGTAGAGGGCTAGCCTTGAGCCAAAGAGCTGAGGGACAGTGCCCAGGGCCAGAGTTCAGGCCCCATGACAGGAAAAACAATACACCAAGGACTAGGTCAGTATTAGAGTGTTTGCTGAGCTAGCATGCCCAAGGCCCTGGGTTTGAGCCCAGTATCAGGATAAACAAACAAACAAATAAATGTGGGACAATAGAATGAGTAATGAACAGAATTATTACTTAATTCAGCTACTAAGATAGTACATGATCCTCGGTACTATACAAAATGTCTGCTTCCTGCCATGGAGGGAGATATATCCTGAAGTTCACCAGAAGTATGACTTCCTATATGAATAAACCAGTACAGCCTGGCTCTTATGACATCTTTTCTGTGCACAAAAATTCATTTTAAAGGACATTGAGAAGCCAATCCCAGAAAGGCAAAAACAAAAGCTGCCTACATTCCTCTGCTTCAAATAAAAATAAAAAAATAAAAAAACTCTTCTTTAGAGATGTTGGAGCTAAGAAAACAAATAAAAAGTTGTTCTGAAAGAGAAGCAATTAAATTTTTGCCAAACATGACAGGGAGCTGAGAACCAAAGCAGACAGAGTAATGTCTATCTTTGGCACACCAGACAGGGAGGAGAGGAGTGTGTGTCTTTGATGGCAGACTTTATTTTAAAGGTGCTAACTGACATTTTGAAAGGACATAAAAACATAGTGAGGAGAGAGCTTTTCGGGCCCCTGCTGTCTGGGCTGCAAAAGCTCCCAATGTGCCCTAGGGGTTTTCATTTTCCTAGTCTAAGGCTAAGGCAAGATAAGGTGCAGGAAAGGAAAAGAGACAAAGAAAACAACTCTCTATCTTAAAGCAGCCACACAAATCCATACAATGCATTTAAGTTGCAAGTATAAAGAGGAAATCAGCTGTTTGTCCCTGCAAGCCTTGGAAAAGGGATCCTCAGGGCAACAGAAGGACAGAATGATGTCCATCTGGCAGCAAAGTATATACACTTTTTTTATAGGGAAGTCTGTTCTTATAGGGAAACTCTACTTGCACAAAAACTCACTCTCAGGTTATTTATTGGTTACTTGAGTCTTAAAGAAAGCTCCCTGAAATCAGTCTGGAGGGTCCTTAGAAGGCTAAAGATTGACCTCCCTTACGACCCAGTCATACCACTTCTAGGCATCTACCCTGAACAACAGGAACCAATATACAAGGACACAGGCACCTCCATGTTTATTGCAGCACTGTTCACAATAGCCAGGATATGGAAACAACCCAGATGCCCCACCACAGATGAATGGATCCAAAAATTGTGGTATCTATACACAATGGAATATTATGCAGCCATTAGAAATGACAAAATAATGGCATTTGCATGGAAATCGATGGAGCTAGAAGGAATCATGTTGAGCAATGTAAGCCAAGAGCAAAGAGACAAATGGTACATTGTCTCCCTGATAAGTGGATGTTAAATCCAAAATGTTAGGTGATACAACAAAATTAACAGGACTTAAGAAACAAAGAACTTCCACTCATCTGGTCGAACCACTACTAAATATCCCCATGCTGCAGATCACATGTATGGTGTATATGTGTACACCATTATATGTTATAGACTGTGATAGACAATTTGCTTCAGGAAAGTTAGAATGAACTTGTGACTTTAAATGAGCATCATTATTCCACAATACTGTAAAATTTGGGATATTATGTAATCACTTAATCACAATTTAAAAAAAAGAACCTCGGGGAAGGTAGGGAAGGGATGGTAGGGAGAAAACAATGGAGGGGGTAACAATGCTCAATAGGAAGTGTACTCATTACCTTACTCATGTAACTGTAACCTTCTGTAAAGTATCTTTACAATAAAAAATTTTTTTAAAAAAGAAAACTCCCTGGTGTTCCCAAGAACACCATTAAATAGGTGTCCACTGCCAGGGACAGTATTAAGGCATCTCAGTCTTTTTATTTTTTTAATCTTTAAGTCATTGTATAAATTACCTTTCAACAAATCAGTTTATGAGTACAGATGGTCTTGATCAATGTCACTCTTTCATCATTCTTACCCATCCCTCCCAACCCAATCCCTCCCCTCAATTTTCTTCATTTCATCGGATAGGTATTGACTATGATGACTGCCCTCTCCCCTTCCTCTCTTCATTTATCTACTCCTCATCTTGACCTCCTCTCACTTTCAAGTACTAGTTTCCCGGTATTCATCTTGTCAGACCGTGTGCTTATTCAAACGCCATTTGAATTCTCATTGTTCAGCTCATCTCCCTTACCTGTTTCCTTGCTTTTCTGACCCTAGAGTTCTACTCTCTGAAGGTGAAATCTGTTTATTATCTCTTGATCTTCCTAAGTCATTTTATACCATCAAAGGGGTTTAGATTTGAAGATTCCATTCATCTTCACCATACTTTAGACATCTCATGATGTAAATTCTTCCCTCTACCTAGGGTCATATAGACATTTCAGTCCATCTGTAAAATGAGATGAAATGCTAAACTTCTCTTTCTAGGAAGGGGAATAGACATTAGAAGTTGGAAAGCAAAGGGAACCAATGTGATTATGACCCAGAGGATTCTCCACTTCCAGGTGTCCATTAACTAATATTTATTAATGCCATGCAAATAAAGATAGTATTTCTACCACCACTGACTCAATGGCTATTACAGACACATAGTGCCTCTTGTGGTCTATCACTCCATAACATTTACCAATCCCCACGCTAGGCAAGATATTATGTTAGAAGACACAAGAATAAAAGAGGCACTGTGTTAGACTTGGCAAAAGCAGTATAAGATGGACCAGACAGGGTGAGGAAAAGAGGTTTAGAGAAGGAGCTTGGTTAGATGGGATGGAAGACACACCAAGTTGATCCAAATAGATAAACCTATAGGTCTCAAAAATCATAAAGCAAATCAGAAATAACAGTCTTGGCAAGAAGAACCCAGTGACATGAATAAAAAAATCTCAGAGCTAAGACCAGGACCTGGGGAGATAAATGTATCCAGAAAATAGTTCAAGGTTTGCAAGTAGATTGCTGCTAACAGTCAGGGGATGACTACTAAATTACTTAATAAGCTAAGAAGCATGCCTTATTATTGAAATGGCTATTTCAGAAGTATATTTGTCTATGCACTAAAATGGCTTATCTTGATTCTGGCAAGATTTCCAAAGGACAATGACAGGTAAGAAAAGGGAAGGAAAATGAGGAAGAAAAAATGAGGTTTTTTTTGTTTGTTTGTTTTTTTGTCGGTTCTGGGGCTTGAACTCTGGGCTTGGGTGCTGTCCCTGCGCTCTTAAGCTTAAGGTGAGTGCTCTACCGCTTGAGCCACAGCGCCACTTCCTGAGTTTTTATTTTTAAATGACTTGAGGAAAATGAAAATTTTGCACAAATTACAAAAAAAGCCTTCTCAATTGTTTTCAGAAATGCAATTTAACCATGAGGAAATTTTCCCTAATTGTCTGAGACAATGAAGGAGAAGGCAAGTTTCTTAATTGCCTGGTTACAAAACACATTACGAAATGGATGCTGTTTCAAGATTGAGAATCTGGTCAAATATTATCTTTTTGCATTTCTTCTTTGTCTATAAAAAGAAAATGAGAGAGAATGACTCAGGAAAACACAAAGCTGTCTATTAAGAAACAGAATTGGAAAGAAATTATAGCTGAGAGAAACAATGACTCATAAAAATGACAGATAAGGAGTAATAGTTAAAAACTTAAATAGCTAATGATGGTTCTCCAAAATGAATCTGAAATGAAATTAAAACAAACATTTTCAATTTATTATGATTGGGGAATCACTGCAAGAAGCAGATAGGAAATACTGTCTCTTTCCATTATTTTTGCAAAGCACAGAGAATAGTTCTTTTAGACAATTTCAGCACTTTACAAAATTCCCAGAAGCAGCAAGCTCTCTGCAGTAGAGGTCACACACTCATAGGCTCAAGATATAAAGCAGACAGACTCAAGTCAATAGGAACATCAAATTAGTTTGCTGGTTATTGAGTTGGAGAGGGCACTTCGATGCCCTGGTGTCTGAACTCCCTGATATCTGGAGGAGATATCAATTTAATTTTACAAAAAAATTCCTAGTAACTCAAATTGGTCATCTGCATATTTTAATTTTCTGAAGCTTAAAAACAAGCAAATAGATATACTTAACATTTTTTCAGTGTAAGTTATATTTTCAGATGCTATGATTGCTTAGCTTCAAAGATGTTTACAATTTCTTTTCCTTTCCTTGGTATCCAACAGGCCAAAAAAATAATCCTTGGTATGAGCATATGAAGTGATTCATACTTATAAAATCAAGTGTTACCTTGGGAAATAAATTGACCAAATGACTCCTTTATATGTATCCAGCTCTAAAATATTATAGTTTAGTGGTATTCAAACAGTTTTTCTAAATAGTCAGACCTGATAAAACAATTTTTAAAGGAATAGGTTAGGTCTTCAAAAGATTGTCAAATGCTTTCTTTAAAATTGTGTGTGTGTGTGTGTGTGTGTGTGTGTGTGTGTGTGTGTGTGTGTGTGTGTGTGTATGTGTGTGTGCCAGGCACTGGTGGCTCACACCAATAATCCTAGTTACTCAGGAGGCTGAGATCTGAGGATCACAGTTTGAAGCCAGCCAGGGCAAGAAAGTCTATGAAACTTTTTTTTAATATATATATTTTTTATTGTAAAGATACTGTACAGAGAGGGGTTACAGTTACATGAGCAAGGTAATGAGTCCATTTCCTATCAAGCATTGTTACCCCTTCCTTTATTTTTCCCGTACCATCCCTTTCCTCCCCACCTCCCCAACTTCACCCCTTCCCCCCTGCAAAGTTGTAAAGTCCGTTTTCAACATAATATCTTGTTTTTATCTCCAATTAACTACCAAAATCCAGAAGTAGAGCTATGGTGCAAGTGGTAGAGCACCAGTGTAAACAAAAAAGCTCAGGGACAGTGCTCAAGACCTGATTTCAAGCCCCAGGACTGGCATAGGAAAAAAATTAATTAATTAATATGTGTGTGTATTTATGTATGTAACTTTCCTGTGTTTCCCTAGGAACCTATCTTCTGACTTAAAAAATACAATATATAGGAAAATAGCACAATCATAATACAATATATAGGAAATATATGTAATACTTATTCAGACAAATATTTCTGATAAATATGCCATATATTTATCAGAAGTATATATGTGTATATACTTCAGGAAATTTACTATACCTATATATCCTATGACTATTTCCTATATGTAGGAAATTTTATATACATATAAATAATATTTACATGTTGTTTTGTATTTAATCTTTGAGAGTCCCCTAAAAACTGTGGATTTAAATGCGGCCCCCACCTAATGATGTTATTAGATGGTGGTGGAGGTTTACGTGGTGAAGCCAACAAACTGACAATATTCGAATTAGGTCTTTGCAAGATACTTGAGGTTCAATGAAGTCACAATTCCTATTCTGATAGAACTGCTAGATGTACAAGAGAGGAAGATGGGAAAGAAAGAAAATCAGGCATCTTTTTTTTATGCACATGACAAGGAAGGGCCATAACCACAAATGTCTATAAGCCAGGAAGACAATCCACACCAGAAACCACATCTTGCTAGCATTTCATCTTGGACTTTCAAGTTCCCAGAACAGTGATAACATAAATATTTTTGTTGTTTCTTCATTTTTATTACATTTTTGTAAAGCAAGTTTGCTAGTTTCTAATTTTCTCTCTCTTTTTTCTCCCTCTCTTTCCCTACCTTTCTTCCTCCCTCCCATCCTTTATCTCTCTGGCCACCTTGGGGTTTGAATTCAGGGCCTAACTAATGCTTATGCAGTCATGATACTGACTGAGCAACACCTCCAGCATTACATTTCTTTAGTTTAAGCCACAAAAATTGTGATATTTTGTTAAGGTAGCTAAGCCACTAAAATGGCTGCCTTATGATGTGTTTTTAATTTCTGTGATGATTTTGTTTTCTTCTGCATTCTGACATTTTTTATTGTATGGTTTTCTATTGCTTTTCTGTTTTTGTTCTCAGTTTTAAATTCCTAATTCATGAGCCTCTTTTGTAACTTCAATTGCTTTTTAAATTACTTTTAATTCATTTCGAAGTGCTGTTTCAGTTTTCTTTTATCTTACAGCTGTAATTTTTCAAATGTTCATTGTTTCTAATGGTTTTTCTCTTATCTTCCTTGTCTCTCAGGGTATTTTTTGTATGGGTGTTGGTTTATTTTTTTCTATTTATTTGTGTTATATTTTTTGGTCCAGCAATAAAAAGAGATCCTAGGATATAAATGTGTGGGGAGTCTCAATATGTCCCTCTTTGTTGATATAATAATAGGCAGGATTTAAAAACAGATATGACATCTTTCTACCAAAATCTCCCAGTCTATATTATCTCAACAATATTCAAAACCTTAGCTATTTTCCTCTGTCTCTTATCCACCAAGCCTCCAAGGAGAGTCTCTAGCTTTCAATATATCATCTGTTCTTCATATGTGATATCTTCATTACATTTCCGGTTCAAATGTTGCTCTCTTCCCAAATTTTTTTCTATTGACTCTTCAGTAACCACTCTCATGATTCCCAAGACCCTGTATGTGTTCTTGGTACTATTCAGGATATCACCACCTTCTACTGAGCTTTATTCTATAATCTCTGTGTTCTACCACCAATTCTAATCCTTCTATTTAAATTCTCACATATTCCTCCTAACTCTGCTTGGTTGTAAACTACAAAGATTATCATGATTATTTCTGCGACATACTCATATGTAGAAGAAATACCTCCTACTTATAACATAAGTAAAGGTCAAAATGTGCTTATTGGATCTTTCTGGTGATATGCAGTTTGAGGGCAGCAGATAAATAGATGAGTAGAATAGGAATCTATCATTCTTTTACAGGGACCTAGATATGTAACACAATTTTAAATTAAACTTTCAATAACTTTTCAGAAAGACTTTAGAGGATTAAAATATGCGTGCCTAACTCTTCCATTGCAGAGGAAACATAAAATGTAAGTGGCTTTTCTGAAGCAAGTCATTTCTCACTGTCAGAATGGCCCATGTTCTATGATTTCTGACCTCCACTGTTCTTCCTGTCTGGTACCAGACCACATACTGGTGTCTATGACAGGCTGTCACTCTGTGAACCATACTGCATTAGTCAGCTTTACATCACTGTGACAAATTGGACAAAAAGCAACCTTATGGGGAAAGATTTCTTTGGGCTCATCATTTCACATATTTTGGTCCATTGCTGATTGACTCTCTTGTTTTAGACACGAGGTGAGGTAGAACATCATGGCGATCATAGGTGAGGTAGAACATAAGAGGTGGTGCAGGAGACTGCTCACCTCATGGCAGCAACAGGAAGCAAAAATGGACAGGAGAAAGGAGCCAGAGACAAGATATAATCTTCAAAGAGACCCATTCATTTTTCAGGATGCAGCAAATCCTATGTTTTGGCCTCTCTATTCCCTTGCCAGATGTCCTGACTCATGTTGACAAGCCAATAGTTACCACATGCCCACTTGATAGTTTGAACATGAGACACAGGAACTTTTTCTTCAAAAGAAAAATATTCATATTGAGAGGCCTTTTATTCTTGCATCTCCATAATTCTAAAGCCTCACAGAAAACTGTATTAACAGTGAATATTCGGCAGCTGTGCATGAAAGATAAGTATGATCTAAAAAATTTTGATCACTATTTTCTTCAAGGAGGTTTAATGTATTCTCACTCTCTTTCTCTGTGTGTCTGTTTTACTTCTGCTCACCATGTACTATATAAATGTCTATGTTGCATATTTACATATATACATACGTAGATGCAGCATACCATAAAATACACAAAGAAAAACTATTGAGAGTTTTGGCAAAAAAATGCCTTGCTCCAGTGGAGATGTTGGGAAGACTAAAATAGTGGTCTTGTAATCTTGAAATAGAAAGCTTTATATATAATATCAAGGAGAGTACATGCCAATAAAATAGTGAACATATTTTTTTTTGTCGGTCATGGGGCCTAAACTCTGGGCCTGGGCACTGTACCTCAGCTCTTCAGCTCAAGGCTAATGCTCTAATACTTTGAGCCACAGTACCACTTCTGGCTTTTTCTGCTTATGTGGTGCTGAGGAATCAAACCTCAGGCTTCATGCATGTGAGGCAAGCACTCTACCACTGAGCAACCTTCCCAGCCCAATAATGAACATATTTAAAGAAAGGATTGGAAATAAGAAGTTTGGACTTGAAGTGGCAAATGGCAATTTTAATGACAGTAACAGCAAAATGAAGCAATTAAGAATATTAAGAAGATTTTAGAATATCAGGATAAAATATTGGACTCTCATCACAGAAACAGTACATGGTCATTCAAAGTTTTGAGCAGGTGAATGATGACTGCCCAAAAAGATGAATCCAATAGTAAGGGATTGCAAAACGGGTCAAAATTTAGAGAAAATAGAGGCAGGATTCACTGAAGGAAATTCCAACTAGTTAGACAAAGAGTAAAATAGATCTCTATGCATGCTTATAAAATAATACAAACAAGGGGTTTTATGGAATATGTTATTTTGTTAGACATCAACAACAAAAGAAGTTTATTTCTGATTTCATCATAAAATCTGAGACCTTTGATTATCCTAAATGCCATTTCCCTGCCCAGTCATCTATAGAATAAATGATGCTGTCTGCATTGTGTCAAGAAGTTTGACATACATAAACATTTGGAAAGCAGAATTTAGCATCTCCAAACTAAAAATAAAGTCTAAATCTTTCATTTTTTCCCTTTCTTCCTCACGTATTTCAGTTAATTGTGTTTCTTTGTCCTCTGCAACTAATTTTGTGAGGCTAACATTGCCCTATAATTATATTTTACCTTATGCAAGGATAGTCACTGTGAAATTGAAGCTAATCCAGGATTTTGTTAAATACAGAGTCCAAATAGGGTCACTTAGGTTGAATATAGAGACTTTTATCCTTTCATCAAATCAAATATGAAGGATTCAGCTTGGCTAGAATTACCTCTGTAGATCTTTGCCTATAGTGGGATGAAGGTCACTGAGCTGATTAAAGAGTTTATGAAAATAATGGGCTCTTCTTCAGAGGCAGTCTGAGATGATTTTTTTAATGGAGAGCAAAAAGGGGATTAAATGGTTCAATGGAGATAATACCTGGGGGGAAAACCCTCCTGTCCTTATGTCAAATAATTATTCTTCCAAGAAGACAGGAGTCTGTGAGAATAGAATGGCTAGATGTTTTTTTTCTTTCCTTTGAAACTATGACAAACTACAAAAAAAGAAGTTTGAAAATGAAAGGTAAGAGATAAAAGTGAGGCAGGAACAAATTCTGAATATGGAAATCTAAGTCACTAGGAGAACTAGGAATGTGTGAATAGAGTATAAAAGAATGATATGCATTTGTCTAGAACTCAGAGGCATGGACAAGGTGAGCAGGTTTCAACTGATAATCTATATATAAAGCATTACATTGTGACATCTGTAATTATGTGTATGTTTTACTCTAATTGGTCTGTGAGTTTATTGCGGACAGGGATGTTTTATTAATCTTTGGCACTAAGCTAGTGGGCCATTCTTTGGGAATGCTAAATATATCAATTATGTATGTAATTCAATAAACTTAGAATCTTCTCACTTTGTAAGAATGTAATTTCTTAAAGAAGAAATGGCGTTTCTTGTTCCTCATTGTATCCATTCACCAGAATCTAAAGCATAATGGGCCAATAGTAAGTATGCCATATTCTATATGAATTAATATTTGGACAATGGAATGGAAAGACATAGGCAGTACCCATGGTCAATGATATACATCTTTTTATTTGCTGTGTCAGTACTGCTTTGCCAGGTTAATCTTTTGTAGTATATAACTGTAAAGATTATCTGTTGCCCAATTTCATATCAGTTACCTAGAGTCATAACTCACATGTTTTAAATGATTAAATATGAAAAACATTTTTTCTAAGGACTATGCCGGTTCAAAAAATCTCAAAAAGCTAAAATAAATGTCAGTCTCAAAAAACAATTTCTTTACATATTTTTATGTTTCCATATTTTTAAATCTATAACAACAAGTACTAATGTAATAGGAAATCAAAAAGCTCTACAAGGAATGGGAGGTATGAAGAAAAACACAATTACATAGTGCTTAAGCAGTGTGCAAACACATGTGGACACATATAAAACATTACTCTTTATACACATAAGGTAATGCCTTTTCCATGACTCACAGAATATACTGTTTTTCTAATTTCCATGATTATGATTCTGTAAGCATCCTGAGAATTTTCAGTGAGACTGGCAGAAAATAATCTCCAAAGATATTCTCTATGATTACTTATTATGCAAACTATCACTATAATGCAATATGTATAGAAGAAAGACAAAATAGCTTATTGTATTAACAAAGGCTTACTTTATTTATAATTAACTTACTCTCCAAAGAAAAATGCTACAAATCCTAATCCCAGTGTCTCTGGTAGCATAAAATTACACGTACAAAAGACTAAAAATTCAAATCACTAATTAGGACGCTTACAGGTATGTTTTGCATTCTGTAAAATAGCCTTTCAGGCAGTGTTATGCATGAATAAGGTCTTACTACATATTCACCCCTTCAATCATCTACAATTATCTTTTCTAGAGCAAAACATACTAGAGCTGAATAATGCAGAAAAGAAAGAATAATCACTGCAGCTCAAAAAATATATTATTGAAAAGAAATGCAAATCAAAACAACATTGAGATACCACCTCACTCCAGTTAGAATGGCTATAATCAAGAACTCTAATAACAACAGATGCTGGAGGGGTTGTGGACAGAAAGGAACCTGACTTCATTGTTGGTGGGAGTGTAAACTTGTTCAACCACTTTGGAAATTAGTATGGAGGTTCCTCAAAAGACTCCACATAGAGCTCCCCTATGACCCAGCAAAACCACTTTTGGGCATTTACCCAAATGATCACAAACAAGACCACACTAAAGCTACCAGCACTATATGTTTATTGCAGCATTATTTACCATAGCTAAGATATGGAACCAACCCAGATGTCCCTCAGTAGATGAATGGATCAAGAAAATGTGGTATATATACACAATGGAATTCTATGCCTCCATCAGAAAGAATGACATTGCCCCATTTGTTAGGAAATGGAAAAACTTGGAAAAAATTATATTAAGTGAAGTAAGCCAGGCCCAAAGAAACATAGGTCCCATGGTTTCCCTTATTTGTAATATCTAGTATATGTATGAGTCAAGCGGAAAAGTTCAGATAATGTGATGTTAGGAAAATGAACCCTTAGATATGTATTTTAATGTTTTTTTCCTTTCATGCATTTCTTTCTAACGCATTTATAAGTCCCTCCCCCACAGTATAACCCCTGCTTTCACTATATTTGATATCATTATAACTTGTAGAGGAGATGGGGAAAAACAAGTCGTTTAAGGATACAGGTGGACCTGTTGCAACAATGAGAAGTACAAGTTGTCATGTGGAAAACGAGCTTTACAATATTGGTGGGGGCGGGGGGCGGGGGGGTGGGGGAGGGAAGGCTGTGGGGATTGGGGGGGAGGCTGGGAAGGGATGTGAAGGGTAAACAAAGGAGGCTGCAATGCTTGATAAGAAATGTACGCATTAACCTGTCCATGTAATTGTAACCCCTCTGTACAGTGTGTTCACAAAAAAATAAAAATAAAAATAAAATAAACAACAAATACAATCCATGAAACTATGGCCGATATTAAAATATATATATATATTATTGAATTTCAGATATTTCTTCTTATCCTTTTCAAAGCATACACTATAGTTGAACAGCCAAAAAATGTGAACAATAGTCAATTAATTATCATAACCAGATTATAATCACAAGACTATGGTTTTACCTTGAAAGATGGAAAGAGTTTGGTGCAGAAGGAAATTATGTCAAATGGTTTCAAATGTCCTCAGGCAAAAACATAGTAGGTAACATGACTTAATGAATGATGGACAGACAAAGGCTGGATATGTGTGGGAAAGATTTGAAGCAAAGACTTCAGAAAATGTATTGAGGGGTTAAGGAAATGAAAGACAATAACTTTAGGCACATGTCAAAAGCTTTGTAATGCACCAATTCAGAATTATTTTATTAGTCTTCTACATATAAACTTCAAAGGGTCTTTAATTGTAACATATGCCTTTCTTTCACAAAAATCAATGAAAGGTAAGCAAATAAATTTATAATACCCTAATGTTGAGACTGGAAGTCCAAATCCTAACAGTTCATTTATAATCTTCATTGCATGACAGAACATGAAAAGAAGATAGCCACCCATTTTATTTTAATAAAAAACACATATAAATGCAGGCTGTCACATCCCATTTTTGCATATAGAAAGGAAATCTAATAAATGATAAGGGAGAAAATAAAGGGGAGAAAATTCTCACTCCTCCAAAAACGTCTCTAAATGTGTTACCTTTGATCTGGAGCTTTAGGATTAGAAATATTATCTTTTTTAAAGTCCCTCTAGAAAAAAAAGTTTGCTTTGCAAAATTAATGTTTGGATTTTAAAAGTATATCAACCCACTAAATTTAGTCCTTTTGACAGAAAAGAAATGAAAGCAGAGACCCTCATTGTTGGCATTTGTGCAAATGAAGAGATTGTGATCTTAAATTTACAATATAGAATCTGCCTGTTCTCATGCTTTGTGGACTGGACTGACTATACATGGCAATTATTTTCAAGAACAGCAGAAGGAACTAAAGGAGGAGATGGAAAGCAAGGCTGTGCCTTTTTAAGCAACTTTTCTACACAGGAGAAAATATTACGCAGGCTACAAACATAAAGAGACTGAGTGAAGAAAGAAAGACCACATGATGGAAAAGCAGAGAGAATTTTAAATGTCATCATAAATGACAGAAGCCTTTAGTGTCCCAAGAGCATTGTTGGGTAAACAGGACCTCTCCCTACCCACCCTTCTCTCCTCCAGTTAATTAATGTTGATCTTCCCAGAAGCAGGAAGCAGATGTTGCCTGATTGTTCCTAGTGCTCTCCAAGGGCCAATCTCAGATGAGAATCCTTAGTCTTTCCAGTAAAACTTATTTTAACATTCTTAATCCAAGAAAAAAATATATGTATACACTCAACATTCATGTGCCAATATACCCAAATAAAAACAGGCTTGTTGAATGGTATACACAAGTTTCTTAAACGATGGCCAAATGGAAAGAGGAGATTCTGGATGGATTGTGTGTTCAAAATTATATAAAGTCATTATATAAAAAAGATAATATTCTTCTTTGTCTACTCTACATCTTGGGCCTTTAAGTTAATAAAGCTGTATAACCTCTGTCCACCATAGAGACCATCTAAGAGCCCAGAGGAAACATACTCCTACTACCCTAAATCTACCCTGATTTGGTCATTGAGATTCATTCTACCTCACCCAGTTAGAATGGCGATTATCAAGAAAACTAATAACAACACATGCTGGTAGGGATATGGCCAAAGGGAGCACTACTAAACTGTTGGTGAGAATGTAAATTTGCTCAACCACTGTGGAAAGCAGTATGGAGGTTCCACAAAAAAAACTACACATAGAGCTCCCCTATGATCCAGTAGTCCCACTCCTGAGCATTTACCCAAACAAGGCCACACTACACCTACCAGCACAAGTATGTTTGTTTCAGCATTATTTACCATAACTAAAATATGCAATCAGCCCAGATACTTCTCAGTAGGTGAATGGATCAAGAAAATGTAGTATATATACACACATCAGAAAGAATGATACTGTCTACCATTCATAAGGAAATGGAAAGACTTGGAAAAAATCATATTAAATGCAGTAAGTCAAACCCAAACAACCATAGGCTCCATGGTTTCCCTCATTTGTAATAATGAGTATATGTCTTGGATAGTTCTAGCAGAAGATCACAATAGCTCAAAAGCTATGTACATACCCTCACATCTTGAAGCAGCTTTAAACTATTTGATTCCCGATTACTTTCCTTTCACAGGTCCTCAGCTGCCTGGGCTATATGCCTAACACCTTGCACTAGCAGAGCCTGATGGTAATGACCCACTTCTGCATTTTACAAACTCAGCTGATCTTACGGAACTCCCAATTTTGTAAACCCACTGGGATGTGTCTGAGATTCCAGATAAAGGATCATCCTCCCAGGACTTATCTGGGGATCTCAATCAGGGAAGGAGCACCATCTACTAAGTAGTAAAAGGTTTGTATTTATACATTTATAGTGCTGAAATCATCTACAAACCCCCCAAGAATATGTCCTTTATTTTTTTTTCAAGAATTTAGTACTTCCTTCTCCAGAATTCTCTTTGGCATCATTCCTGTTTTAATTTATGAAATCTATGCATTAATTTAGAAAACTATGCATTAATACTCTGTTCTTTGAGTCTGTCTGTTCTAATGACCTTGTCCTTGACTTAAACTCAGCTTCTACATTTAATAAAAGCATTTCTCCAGGAATTTCCATTTTAATTGGCTCACATATCCATGTTCCTGTCCCAGCTTCCACTTGTATACTATACTTCCTGTCTACGCCTAATCAAAAATTCCTCACCAGGCATTATGTAGCTCATGTCTGTAATTCAAGTTATGCAGGAGGTAGAGACTGGGGGTAGGGAGAGTCAAGACACTGGGTAAAATGATATTGAGATCTCATCTCAATAAACAAGTCAGGCATGGTTATCTACATCTGTGATCCTAGTGAGAAAGGAGACCCTGGAAAAGGAGGAAAAACTTGACTCAAAGCTGATTCTGAGGAAAAGTGAATCAACACCTCAAAATTAAAAGGGTCTGGGAATATGTGTCAAGTGGAAAAGAGCCTGCCTAGAAAGCAGGAGGCCCTGAATTTGAACATAATACCACCAAAAAAGCCATCTTTTCTCATCATGGTTCTCTCCCTATATCCTTCATAATTCTGTTAGATCATCATGGTCAATATTCACATGCTACAATATCTCCTATCCAAGGAGGAAGTTTCTTAATCTCATATCCCTCATGTCTTTATAAACAGCAATAAAATATCTGTGTCACTGTCACACTTGATTCCATCTAACCTACTTCCTTTATCTCCACATGCTTATTCTATTATAGAGCAAGATGTATATTTATCATGTCAGTATTTCCTATTTATCATGTCAGTCATATTTCATCATGTGACAGACTATGTCAGCTTTGTTCCACTAACTATACTAGATGTAGGCCTACATCCATAGAAGGCCCTCAGTAACTTAGGAGTGCAGGAATGAATGCACCTTTCCTGAAAGTTTCCAGGTACTTTAATGAGTTTCTCCCTAGTAACAGCTACTAGGTAGCAAAGCTGTTCCCCCTAATACCTTCACTTCTCATACCTTCAGATGCCTGGCCCAAAGTCACCTATTATTTTCAACTGAGTTGTCTCTGTAACATAGCAGATTTAACAAAGAAACTGTTTTGGAACCCTAGTTCTTCTAAACATAATCTGTAATGCATTTCTTTTTCCTCAGAGTTTGAATGGTCGGTTCAACACATATAGATTTGTCTTAGTCCATTTCAATGGCTATAATGGACTACCACAGACTTGGTGTCTTATAAACAAGAGATATTAATTTCTCACCGTTCAGTGTTTGGGAATCCTAGGACCAATACTCTGGCAGATTTAGTGTCTGATAAAAGCCCACTTCCTGGCTCATAGCTTGAAGTCTTCTTGTGGGTTCTCTTCTCACTTGGTAGAAAGGGAAGTCTCTCCTCTATGGGAACTAATCCCATCTATTAGCATTCTCTTGATCTAATCAAGTTCCAAAGTCCTCACCTCTGACTCTCATCACATTTGGGATTAAAAATTCAACAAATGAACTTTGGGGAGACACAGACATTTCAAACTAGAGTAGGCTGTATGTGCTTCAGTCTGATTCAAGTAATAACATATGCTGACCTAGTATCAGAAATTATTCCAACCACACTACTCAGCAATTGGAGCCTCACCTCTCCAAGCTTTGTTCAATAGTGAAGAAATGTTGTAATTCAAAGACTAGGTGAGTATCACAGTTTTTACATTATGTCAACATGAAGCTATCTTTTTATTCCAAGGCACTGTAACAAATAGCATGATAATTCATACAACTTTAATTTATAGAAATATTTTCTTTATTAAAAGTTATTTACTCAAATGCTGCTGTTATTTAGATAATGCCAATTTTCATCGACAAGATTTGAAAGGGAAAAGCAACACTTGATTTGAAACAGAAAAGTGATACTTAAATATTTACATTGTGCTTATTTATACAAAATCACAATTATCCTTAGAAATATTCCTCATAAAGCAAATAACATAAAAAGTCATGCTGGTAGCTTCAAGACAGTGGTATTCAATATTCATTGTGATGCTGCATTTAATGTCAGACATAAATCACCTGAAAGCGTGATTAAAACTATAAATAGAAAGCAACTATCTAGCATTTTAATCAAAATAATCTCTTTAATACAAACCTATAGCCTTTGAAATAAAAAGGCAGATAGGAAGAAATAAATCAATCTTGTAAGGATGACTTATTAAAATCTGACACAAACAATTCATCCTCTTTTTTAACCCCTTTTTTAAAGCACCATTTATGTGCTTAAATTACGATTATGTAAATTTAAGCATGCTAAAACATCATCATAACCCTCAGACTATGATAGAATTACAAGATAATTTTTGTCAGTTTGCTGTGACACTGAATATATACAGTCAATGTGTTTTATTCTTAGATGTATATGCTTAGCAAATTCATTATATGCATAGAATGTTCTGCATATTAGATACATACATATGCATATAATGCATATATGTTTCCACATATGCATACAAGGTACCCTGATCAAATCCATCCCTCTACCATCCCCATCTCCCTCTCCATCCCCTTGTAGGACAATTTCAACAGATTTCACTGGTCTACTTTGACCATACTCACCTCCCTCTCTACCTCTTCTTTGTCTTCCCTTCCATTGCTGGTAACTACTTCTAAAACAGACCCTACTTGACATGAGTGTCCTTCATTTTTTATTGCTGGATTCTGCATATAAGAGGAAAATATGATATTTGACTTTGACAGTCTGGATTATTTCATTTAACATGATGCTCTCCAGTTCCATACATTTCATGCATCATAATATATATATAGTTTTTTTTATACATTAATTGACTGATGGACACCTAAGCTGTTACTGTGTTTTGACTATTGTGAATAATTCTGCTGTAAATATTGGTATGCAAACATCTCAACCATTTGCATACATTCCTTCGACCATATATCCAAGAATGATTTGGAAAGGACCATATGGTAGTTCTATTTTTAATAAAAATAAAACATAGAAAACATAAACCTCCATTATGATTCCAATTCTCTCTGCACTAATTTACAGTCCCACTAATAGTGTATAATATTTTTCCCACATCCTCACTGTTGATTGTTGTTGGTTGTTTTTTCAATGATTCAGCCATTCTGACTTGGGTGAGATGATGTTTTGGGGAGAGAAACATTGATTGGTTTTGCATGAGTGCATGCTGGTAATAGGGCAGAACTTACACTCATGCTCTGGCTTGGCTTTTTCTACTTAAGGTTAGTGCTCTACCACTTGAGCCACACTTTCACTTCTGTCAATGATGTTTTGATGTGTATTTCCTTTATGGCTAAGAATGTTGAATATTTTTTCATGTATTTCTTAGCCTCATTGGAAAAGCTGATCAATTCACTTCCTCAATTGTTAATTGCATTGTTAATGCTTTGGCATTTAATTTTTTTTCCTGTCACTTGAACGTAATTTTTTTTTTTTTTGGTGAAAATACCGTACAGAGGGGTTACAATTACATGGGCAAGGTAAAAAGAGTACATTTCGTATCAAGCATTGTTGCCTCCTCCTTTGTTTCCCCTTCCCACCCCTTCCCATCTTCTTCCCCCTCCATCCTCCCTTCCCCCATTCCTTCCTTCCCCTCCCCACCCCCGCGTCTTCCCCTCCCCCACAACACCCCTTCCCACCGCCCAAAGTTGTAAAGTTCGTTTTTCGACATGACTTCATGTACATCTCATTGTTGCAATGGGTCAACCTGTATGCCTATTTAAACAATTTGTTTTTTCCCTTCCCCTCTACAAATTATACTAACATCAAATAAAGTGAAAGCAGAGGTTATACTGTTGGGGAGGAACATACAAAGCAAAAAGAAATCATCTTATAAATATGTTAGAAGCAATAGCAAGAAAGAAAAAACATTTGAGTCCTTATTTTGGGGTTCATTTCACCTAACATCAATTTATCTGACCGCTTCTGCTTGTCTCAGACATATACTAGTTATTGTAAATAAGGAAAACCATGGGACCTATGTTTCTTTGGGCCTGGCTTACTTCACTTAATATAATTTTTCCATCTTTCCATTTCCTAACAAATGGGGCAATGTCATTCTTTCTGATGTAGAAATAGAATTCCATTGTGTGTATATACCACATTTGCTTGAGGGGCAGGCATCTGGGTTGGTTCCATATCTTAGCTATGGTAAATAATGCTGCAATAAATATAGCTGTGCTAGTAGCTTTAAGATACCCTTGTTTGTGATCATTTGGGTAAATGCCCAAAAGTGGGATTGCTGGGTCATAAGGGATCTCTATGTGGAGTCTTTTGAGGAACCTCCATACTGCTTTCCAAAGTGGTTGAACAGAGTTTACACTCCCACCAACAATGAAGTAAGGTTCCCTTCTGTCCACGTCCTCTCCAGCATCTGTTGTTATTAGAGTTCTTGATTACAGCCATTCTAAATGGGGTGAGGTGGTATCTCAATGTTGTTTTGATTTGCATTTCTTTTATGGCTAGGGAGTCTGAGCATTTCTTCATGTGTCTATTGGCCATCCTTCTTTCCTCTTCAGAGAAGTTTCTCTTTAAGTCTTTAGCCCACTTATTTATTGGGCAGTTGTTTCTTTGAGGATTTGTTGTTGGGGGATTTAATTTTTTGAGTTCCAGGTATATTTTAGATATGTGACCCTTGTCCATCGTATGGGTAGTGAAGATCTTCTCCCAATCCATGGGCTTTCTATTGATCTTGCTAGCTATGTCCTTTGCCATGCAGAAGCTCTCCAATTTCATGCAATCCCATTTGTCCAACCTTTCTATGATTTGTTGTGTTTCTGGGTCTCTTTTAATAAAATTTCTGCCTGTTCCAAGGAGACCTAGGGTTTCTCCTATTCCATCCTGTAATGTTTTCAGAGTGTCTGCTTTGACTCTGAGGTCTTTGATCCATTTGGAGTTGATTCTGGTGCAGGGTGATATATAAGGATCTAGCTTAATTTTTCTACAAATGATTAACCAATTTTGCCAGCACCATTTATTGAAGAGGCTGTCTTTCTTCCATTCTATTATTCTAGCTCCCTTATTGAAAATTAGATGGCTATAGGTCTGTAGGTTCATTTCTGGGTTTTCAATTCTATTCCATTGGTCCTGAGGTCTGTTCTTGTGCCAGTACCAAGTTGTTTTGATTACTATGGCTTTGTAGTAGAGTTGAAATTTGGTATTGATATTCCTCCAGCTCTGTTCTTTCTGTTAAGGATCGTTTTTGCTATTCAGGGTCTTTTATTGTTCTATATGAATTTTTGGACTGCCTCATCTTTTTGGCATTTAATATTTTAGAGCACTTTGTGTATTCTGAATATTAATACTTTCTCTGATAAATGATATGCAAAGTTCTCTCCCATTTTGTAAGTTTACTTTTGATTCTGAAAATTGTTTTTTTTTAATTCTTTTTGGAGAAATCATCTGTTATAACTTGATACATTCATTTCTCAATTCTTGTTATTATTTTTCTGAGCAATTGGGGTTCTATTCAGAAAAACAGTACCAATGTTGATATACCCCTATGTTTTTTTCTGGCAGTTTTAAAGTTCCTGGTTGTTAAGATTATCAACCCATTAGGAATTGATTTTTTTGTGTGTAAGATAATAGAGGCCTAATTTCAGTCTTGTACTTTGAGATATTCAATTTCCCAACAACATTTGTTAGAAAGCCTGTTCTCCAATATGGGCTTGGGGGAGACTTTGTTAAAAGTCAGATAGACTAGGTCCTGGTCGCTCATGTTTATAATCCTAGCTACTATGGAAACTTAGCTCTGAGGATCAAGATTTGGAGCCATTATTGATCAACAAATCTGAGAGACTGTTATCACTAGTTGACCAGAAAAAAAGTCAGAAGTGGAGGTATACCTCAAGTCGTAGGGCACCAATCATGAGCAAAAAAGTGGAACAAGAGCTCCATGTAGGTATGCGTTTATTTTGAGATCTTCTATTCTGTTCCACTGGTCTTCGTGTCTGGTTTTGTTTTGGTATAATGCTGGTTTTGTTACTATTGAACTATAGCCAGCACATCTGTGGGCTCTTGGTAAATATTTGTTCTAATTTTCCACAGTATTTGACAGCAACAGATGGTACAGGGTTACTCTTCTCTACTCTTTGTATCACTGCCCCAGTATCCTCAACTAGCCATCTCTTCTTGCCCAAGGATCTTATCACCAATGTGGCAGATGCCACCTTTGCTATCACAGTGACCATTTGTACACTGGGTAGTCTTACATGCACAAAGGTCTTGAGCAAGGAGTAAAGCAATTTTGATCTGTCAGGTACATAAATCACCCTTCTTTTGCCTCCAATGCTCCCAACCTGCCAAAGCCATCTCAAGAAGATTTCCCACAAGACCATCTCCCTACTTCTGTGCCAGATACTTGAAACTCACTGATCCATTCTTTCCCATTGTATGCCCATCCTCCTTGTGAACTAAGCACAGGAGATTTTTCTTGTGAATTAACTTTCTCCATCTTATAACCACATTTGAGCTCTCTCTTTTTCTGCGAAATTAGTTTATCATCATATATTTTGAAACAAGATCACAGGATCTTGACCCAGCCATGATGGCACATATCTATAATCTCAGCTATTCGGTAGACTGAAGTAGAAGGATCATTAGTATAAAGCTAGACAGGGCAACATTATAAAATATTGTCTATAAATAAAGTTTTTGAAAGAGCTAATGATAGAACTCAGTGGTAGAGAGCGTGCTAGCATATATGAGGCCCAGACTTCAATTCTCAGTACTAGAAATACACAAAGAACAGAAAAAGTTCTTAGTGTTCCATTCTTGCCTAAACAATTTAAAGACAGGGCCTTTAATAAAGGTATTGTGAGGAATGTTCATTTTTTTCCTCCAAAAATCTCCAAATGGGTATATAACTAATATTGCTTTCCCTTCTACCAAAGACTACCTAATATAGCCAAGGCAACTCCTCGCTGTGATTTGAAGTTGCAAAGATTAGCATCTCCACTGTATCATCCACAAACAGCAGTTGTTATACAACTACTTACTTACAACATAGCACAAAGCAATTAACCACCATCGGTATTTAGATGCTGGTGGCTCATGCCTATAATCCTAGCTATGCAGGCAGGAATCTGAGGTCTGAGGAGCACTATTCAAAGCCAGTGCAAACAGCAAAGTCTGGGAGACTCTCATTTCCAATTAAACACACGTTTTTCTTTTAAAAACCAGAGGTGATGCTGTGGCTCAAGTGGTAGAGCATTAGCTTTGTTCATGAGAGCTCAGGAACAAAGCCCAAGTTCTGAGTTCAAGCCCCAGAACTGGCACACATACAAATAAAAGTACAACTATGGCAGATAAACCACAGAATGTATTCACAGAAAGCTTAAGTCTGTATATAAATATAATAATTAAATAAATTCATATCAGATAGGTGACTAACTGTTATGATTTGTTTACCCTTGAGTATTGTAATTCTCCAAGGAGAAAAGGCAAATGAAAATGTGGGTTTTTCTTTTTCCTAGACAAGCAGTAAGTACCAAGATTTGCTTCAGAATTTATTATGAATCAGAAGTTGAAAGCTCTCCAACTCAGTGCTATTGGGAATGAAATATAGCAATGAGGCAGGATAGTTTAGGACTTACTTCTACATCAAGAGTTATTTTATCATTCTTGAAACTCCCCATGGATTCTAGCTATATACATGAGCAGAGACAGACACTATGTCCCACAGGGTACATAGTAAGCAATGGATCCAGATTTGAAGCCTTACTAGCTTACATATTAATTAAAATTTGCTTACTTTTCTCACACTTAAAGTGATAAACAAGCAGTCGATTTAGACACAAAGACGTGTTGTTGAACTAATACTACTTAATATCTGCTTATTGTGCCTCACATTCTGTTAACTGTCTAGACTATGTTAAGTCCTATAGACAGCTGGCCTTCACCTCCATTGGAAGCCCAGCAGTAGCTGCTATTTTTAGCTACTTGACTTGGAGCCTGGAGACAGACTGGGAGATAATGGCAAGAAGCCATGCTGCTATCTGTGATAAATCTCTGCTTTTTGGGATTTGCTTTCCTGAATAGAGGTTGTTACTGCTGTTCAGGGGTAATTTCAGACAGTAATGCAAAAATATTCCTAAAATCTGGCTGATTCTGAATCATAACATGCTAGAATGGCTTCTAGGTAAGCAGTTTTTAAAAGAAGAGCAAAATCAAGATCAAAATCTCCAACTCTTTCTACTTGGAAAAGCGAACTTCCACTTATGTACGTTTGCATTTTCTGAAACTACTTTATTAATGCTGCCTTTTGGTGGTGATCAGTCAGCCGCATCTGTCATAACCCCACATGCCCTGCCAACCGTTGTCTGAAACAGTCTAGACACAGTATTAAATCATGGCTTCTGACATATTTGCCAAAGAATTGTATTTTGCACAATTAATTTTCCCTTAATTTCTAACCAGCACTCATGGCAGAACATGGCATGGATTAATGGTCCTCCACTCACTCAACTTAATTAATAATAGGAAAAAGTTTGAAGACAAAATTTCTTGCATCAATTAAAAAAACAAGGACATTTTCCACTTAAAAAGGAACATGAATTCCATAGTTAATTGGGTAAGTAGAAAATGTGGAGAAAACTTGAGATAATAGATAGGCAACAATATATCAGGTATCCAGGATACCAAAAAGTACATTCTTTCTTTCAGAGACAGTTAAATATTATGAAAAGGTATTGAAAAATACAATTTTAAAACAGAGAAATAGTATTTTATAAGCAAGTCTCAGTGTCACAAAGGTACCAATGGTCCCTAAATTGTCACAGTAATAGAATCCATGTAATTTCAAATAAAACATCAACACATTTTAAGTTTGGTTCCTTTTTACATTTACTTCAGACACAAACAACAGAATAAAAGAATATATTTGCAAACCATTCATCTGATGATGGATTAACACACAGAATGTGCAAGGAACTCAACTCAATGGAAGAGAATAATCCAATTAAAATGTACACATATTCTAAAAAGGGCATACAAATGGCCAACGGTTTTATGAAAACATTTCTTTCATCTGTTATGGGGCTTAAACTCAAGACCTGGGCACTTTCCCTGAGCTCTTTTGCTCAAGGCTAACACTCTACCACTTTGAGAAATGGCTCCACTTCTAGTTTCCTGGGGGGTGACCTGGAGATCAGAGTCTCACAGACTTTCCTGCCCAGTCTGGTTTTGAACCATGATCCTCAGATCTGAGCCTCCTGAGAGGCTATGATTACAGGCATGAGCCACCAGCTGGAAGGGTATTTAACACAAGAAACTCAGGACAAGGCCACAGTGCAATATCACATCATTCCAGCTAAAAATGACTTTTTTAAAAAAGACAAAAAAATAATAAATACTGGTGAAGGTGTAGATAAGGATAAACACTTCTTCATTGTTGTTGGTTGTTGCAACCTGCCATGTACCCATTAACCCACTGCAACTGGGAACAAGGCAGTAATGGAGACTGGACTATGGAACTGAGGTCTGGGGTGACGGGGGGGCGGGCCTGTAACCTTCTCCTAGCTTCAGATCCCAAGGTTCCATTCACCAAGGTTTTTATTGGTTTTGTATAGTGGAGTATGTGCAGAATGTAAGCTATAAGCATCAACAAATGACAATATTTTGTATACAAGTGGTAGATGACTTCCTCATCTTGGGAACTAGAGCTAAACAGTAAACAGCTTACAATTTGTATAAACCTTAGTCTACCCCTAGGTTCCCACGTAGTTTAAGGTGGAATTAGCCCCCACCCAGGATAGGAATCGGAATTCTTGTTAAGCCAGGAGTAATTGACCTTTCCAGGAAACTCTCAGTGGTCTGAAAGTAAGTTTGGGAGAAGGCTTTCCAAACTCCCAATCCTTTCAGGTCTTACAGCTTGGCTTTTCTGGCTCTCACAGTTGAGAACATGAGTAATGTAGCTACCATGGCAAACAGAATGGAGATTCCTTAGAAAACTAAAATTAGAACCTTCATGTCATCTAGTAAATCCTTACTGGGTATCTATACAAAAGCTATATCAAAGAGATACCTGTACTAGCACATATTTTGTATATGTGGCATTAGTCATAATGCAGAATAAAAAGTAACCTATTTCCTATCAATAGAAAGTGGATAAAGGAAATGAGTATCTATATACAACAGAATGTTACTCAGCCATCAAGAATGAAATCCTATTATTTGCAGCATCATGAATCAAACTGGAGGGCATTATTTTGAAAGACAAATGTCGCATGCTCTTATTCAATCTCATAGAAGAGAAGAGAACAGTTGTCACCAGATAGTGAAAAGGGGAGGAGACGACACAGAAAGATGTTATATAAGGAGCCCTAAATCCTTCTCCTTCATAGTCTTTCTATTTTCAACCAGCTGGCCACTTATAGGGTTGCATTGACATCTATCCTTCCCTCTCCCCACACAACCACCTCTTCTCTGGAGCCAGACTTTGAGCTCATTTCATACACATCCTGACAATCCTCAAATAATCTGAGTTCTAGTGACAACCACTACTGGAACTCTAAAACTGTTGTAGACTTCTACTTAACATCAACATGGTAGGTTGCCTAAGGCTAATGACACCATGATCTGACTCAAACCATAAACCAATGATAAATAGAATAATATAGGCACCATCTAAAGAAATAGCAATAGAAAGAACCTTCCCTCTTTCAAAGAAGTAAAACAGAACATGGTGGTCCGTGGATAAGAGGTCTCTGCTAAGAAAACTGATTCTTCATGGGCAGGAAAGACAAATGTCTCCTTTCCTGAAGTCAACCAATCAAATACATGTCTGAAAACCTCCAGGTCACCACAAATTTGAGCATCTACTCTGGCTAGTCTGGGCCAGAGTTGAATTCAAAATATGCACAGTTGGTCCCCAGCAAGCTAGATGGTCAGGGACTAATTCTCTGCTGCCCTAGACGCTGGGTAGAGTAGTTGAGGATACTTGCAACATCTATTCATCCCATACCTCCTGGCTTGGGACTACTGAAAATTGAACCTTAGGTTTGTCTTCATCTTACAGGCACAATATGGCAAAACATCATTTATCTCAGAAAACATAAAAGAACTTGAATTACTTTGTCAGGATTTTTATTTCAAAACTTACAAATTGATTCTGTGTACATGCTTTCATCTAGGCATGAGTTTGAGTGATCTTATTTGGAAAAGAATGATATTTAGAGAGTGGGGAAAGAGTAAGTCCCTGCATCTGAAATTGCTATAGGAATGAAGCTGTACTTCATTTTAAACCCTGCTACATTTGCAACTCATTGGTTTCTAACTCAAGAATTCTGTGCATATTTTGAATAGGACTCTTTTAGTCACAGATGACAGAAAGTCCATTTCAAACTGGCATAAAGAAACAGAGAACTTCTTGGGAAAAAGAATTGAACAATCTACATTCCCTTCCCCCACCCCAGACCAAACGTTCAAGCATTCTTGGGGACTTGGGTCTCTCTCTTGACTTTTTACTTTTTTCCATGTTTGCTCCATTCTTAAGACACCTAGCTGTGACAAAACACCTATAGTCATACCTGAACTAGTCACTGTGGCTGTGGGAATATAATATTCCGATTTATCTAATGAGTCAAACAGTCACCATTGAAGAAGAAGGCACAGATGTTTCCTCAGAGGAAAAATGAGGTAAATTTTTTAACCAAAAAGACTAATTACTCCAAGAACAAAATAAGAGATGTCTACCAGAACTTGAAATTCAATAATACTGGTAATTAAAATAGCTGAGTTGCATACATAAATTCAAAAGTACCTCTAGTCATTTTTGGTTTGTTTATTTAATCTGCATTAATTTTTTTTTAATTTACAAATCTCTATTGACAGGAGATTTTCATTTTCCAAGCAATTTTGTAAAACAAATAGGGTAAACAAATGAAATCTCCCAGGCCTTATATACAATTTGCTGTCCTGGTTTGAGTGAAAATGAAGAAAGGAGGGATTCCTGACCATAAAGGAAATGTAAATCCAATAGTGAGATTCCATCTCATCTCAGTTAGATAGGTAAACATCAAGAATGTGAACCACAAATGCTGGTAAGATGTGCACAACTGCACTGTTGGTGCATATGTAAACAAGTACAAGCACTCTGGTTTGGAGGTACCTCAAAAAAAAAAAAAAGCCCAGAAGCCCATTACAACAGATCAATAAAATGTGGTATATATACTGAATGGAATTTTACTCTTCCATTAGAAAGAATAAGACTTTGTCCTTTGCAGGGAAGTGGATGGACCTAAAAGAAAAATCATGCTAAGTGAGGTAAACCAAGTTCAGAGAGACAAACAGCATATATTTTCTCTCATATGTGGAAGCTCAATCTAAAATATAACTGGGCATGGCAACCTAAACACGACTCCAGGCACTCACTCACAGTCACACCATAAAAGGATACCAGTAGGATAGGAACCCAAAGGCATAACTCTCCTGGACATGTAAAATACTATTTATCAAAACAACTTCCAGGAAAGGGAAACATGGGTTATCCATGTTGTTGGTGCTGTTGTTGTTGGTGGTGGTGGTAGTGGTGGTGGTGGTGGTTGTGTGTGTGTATGTGTGTATGTGTGTGTGTATTTTTTTCTTTTTCTTCTTCTTAGGGGAGTCAAGGGGAGGTTCAGAAAAGCAGGGAGGAACAGTGAATAATGCAATCACATTATTCAGTATACACTACATAGGAAATGAATTATGCAACATATGGCAGGGACAGGTGGCGGAAATTGGAGGAAAGCAAAGGAAGTGGTATCATTGTCCAAAAGAGAAATGTACTCCTTACCTGAATTGTGAAACTATAATCTCTCAGTACAACAGCTAAATAAAACCACTAAAATTATACTTTTTTAAAAGTCAGTTGTAAAGCCAGCTAATGGTGGCTCACAGCTGTAACCTTAGCTACTTAAGAAGCTGAGATCTAAGGGTCATGGTTCAAAGTCAACCTGAGTAGGAAAGGTTATGAAACTTGAACTTCTGATTAACCACCAAAAAGCCAGAAATAGAGCTCTGGCTCAAGTATTAGGTCCTCAGCCTTGTGAGAAAAGCTAATGGACAGCACCCAGGCCCTGAGTTCAAGCCTTCATTCAAGCTTCACCAGAAAGAAAAAGTAATTTGTAAAAATTTGACTTGACCCCTGAATCCTGATTTTGAGAAACAAAAAGTAAGTCAGCATTAGTGTAATATTTCTCTCTGGCCTTTGTTGACTTTATTGTTTTACATTAAAAAATTATATGCAGTTTCTTAGAGAGCTAAGTAATTAGAGACAAGAAATCCTTAATTCTTCATGATTCATACTCTCTCCCATCTCTGTAGGATTTTATAGGAAACTGCTTTGACATATCATCAGCTGTAAATTACTTTAATGACTTCGCTACCACATTTAACTCCTACCTATGAAAGTGATTTACTTCTTTAATTTGTGCAACACCTGAACACATAAACATCAATACCATTCAGAGATCTAGGAGAATGGCATTTGCTATAGCACTTAAAAGCAAATTTAATTTGTCTACAAAAAATATTAGTCATTTTAACATTCATCTCTGTGTAATCAAATAATTTCAATTAGATTAATAACAATGAAATCTTTGCAGACATTTTCATAGATAAAATATTATTAAACATGAAAATAAGAATTGTGATAATAATATTAGTTCAAGTACAATGATTTCTAATATATCTAGAAATGAAAGATAACACTGCTAAGTATTCCTGTGTTCAGAGAGTTTTGTTTTTTGTTAAGATACTTGAATGCATTCACAATTTTTGGGAAAATCAATGGATGAGGATTTTTATTATTAATTCAGTCTATTCAAAATGTATCTTCCCCTTAAAGTTACAAAAACTCTTATCTATCACCCTAGGTGAGAGATAACCTTTGTTGATAACTTTTATCCATTCAAACTTTAATTATTCTTGGTGCAAGATATTGAGTAGGTTAGGCTAAGTTTAAGAAAAAGAAAATTGGAGATAAATATACTTTAATACAAATGATACTTTATGCTTGTAGATTGAAGAAATAGTATTTTTGTCAGAAGCAATATTACAAGTTCTTTTATATTGATACTTTTCTACTCTACTATCATACTACTACACAAAATACCTAGGAAAGTAGCAAAATGCTTTTAGGGGCAGTACTCAAAACAATCTCACATTTTGCAAAGTGTTAAGATACATAAATGTACATACATGAATATGATAATATATAAATGCTTATTGCTTCAAAGTGGTATGGTAGCAATAGGCACAATTCAATGAAAATAGCAAATAAAAACAAAATTTAGTAGCAAATTACATACAAAATAACACTCTACAAACTTATCCTAAAGTGTTTGATAAAAGATAATAACAAAGTTTAGCTACTTTTTTTTCTTTTTCTTTTATTATGAAAATACCGTACAGAGGGGTTACAATTACATGGGCAAGGTAATGAGTACATTTCTTATCAAGCATTGTTGCCTCCTCCTTTGTTTTTGACATAACAACTTGTACATCTCATTGTTGCAGTGGGTCCACCTGTATCCCTATTTAACTGATTTGTTTTTTTCCCTTCTCCTCCACAAATTATACCAACATCAAATACAATGACAAGTAAAATTTTTAAAAACTCAGAAGCCTTCTGCACAATAAGTGGCCTTGGGCAGGAATATGTGGGGGGGGAGTACATCTGAATATATTTTTGGCTGAAAGTTTGTTTTACTTAAATTATGACATCAGGAGACTTTAAAATCAAATTCTGGTAAAATTTACAACCAAACTGAACACATGAAGGAAAGCCATAGAAGTATCTAGAAAGCTTTTTACTGGATGGCTATAGCTAGCTCCTCAGCATCTGCTACTCTGAAGATCCTCACATCCACTGCCTCTGTATCCTATACTTATAGACAGGATTTTAGAAAAGTTACCTATTTCTCATAATATTTTTACACCTTAGCACATTGTAAAGGCTCAAATGTCTGCTAAACAAATGAATAATCTTAGCTAAACCATTTAATGAATAAACCATCACCCAGTAAAAACTGTGAGGACAAGTACTCTGCTCTCTTTTTTATGTATTCTCTATACCTATGTGTATGTGCAAACAAACTGTGTACATTTACATATATAGTCTTGTACCACATAACAATAATCCAGTCAACCATGGAGCACCTATGCAATGCTGAGCAGGAAAGTTCATAAGATTCTTATCTCCAATACTCAGAAAAAGTTGGAAGTGGAGCTGGGGCTCAAATGGTAGAGCACTAGCCTTGAGCACTAAGAGGCTCAGGGACAGCACTCTGGCCCTGAATTTAAGCCCCATGACTGACAAAAATGTACATATGAATTCATCTGATTCACAATCATACAAATCTTACCAGGTTTTCTTAGGCTTCCAAGTTCAATCTGTAAGTATCTTTTTTTAAGTGTTTTTATATTCAGAGTTTTTAAAAGAAGAATTTCCCTTTAGTGGGAAATTTGCATTTCATCATAAAGATGAAACACATAAGTGTTTCACTTATTCTGCCTTCTAGAAGATTTCTTTTTCATGAATACTTAGCCAGTAGAAAAGATAGATTCCAAAAGAAAATATATTTCAAGCATGAGAGACCAAAACTATACTAACCTAAAAAGAATGAAATATGAAACCTTCATTTCCACTGTAATGAAAGACATAATTTGCATATGATCCATTATCCATTATCACTGAACTTCCAACACAGAATCCATGAGGACATAACAAATAAAGAACCTCTACATCTGAAAGGAAGTCAGTCAGCTCTACATTCAAATAAAAGTTTAAGCCATGAAGCATTCAGCAAAGATTTGGCTGCTTGAATAATAGGATTTTTTACTCAGATAACATCTTTGTGTCTAATAACAAACTATTTCTAATTAACTGCATTTGTAATTGCATCTTTAAAAACCCAATACTGATAGCAATAGTGGTTCAGTTATGAAACTTGTCTGTAATTATGGCCAGTAACCTCTATGACAATGGTTTCTGGCAACTCAGGAGCCCAAATTCCTCTAAGTATCTGATAAAAGCTGCAGATCCAGAAAAACACACATACACATTGATAAATACTCAAATTTTGCCCTCTGTGGAGAGGGATTAGACTCCCTAAACCCCATTACTGAGCCACATACTTCAGAAGCCTTTCCTCCTTGAAATGCCTGTGCTTTGAAAAAAAGCTGATGACTTCTCTCCCCCCCCCCCCCCCATCAGTTCTTTTTCTTGTGAAGAAACCACTCTGGAAGACAGGAACATAATAGACATGATAGACATTCAGTATCTATAGACACTTGTTGATGTCATTAAGTGATAGAAACTTTAGTGAAAAGGTTGTCCATGAAATAAGATACAAACAAATGTTCATTTGTCTCTTGAAGTCTCTTCTGCAAAATTCAACGCTTCACTCAACAGACATTAACTGAGTTCCTGCTCTAAGCCACCAGGACTTGCTGTCCTTTGTGAGTGCAAGAGTGACCGCAGCATAAGAAGTAGGTGGACCACTACCTGGCTGCCCTGACAGAAAGAGTATCCTGGTCCAGGGACTCTTGCTGGAGTCAGCAAGCTGAGAGACTGAAAAGCACAAGTCCTCTGGCAATGAAGTGTCGCTGTCCCTATGTGTTTCTGATGTCTCTCTCAATGAGCCTAGCATGGCAGCAGATGTGGAAGATCCTTGGTTCAAACATATCCTGATTATAAGAACAGTAACAATCATGAAAATTCAGATATTACAAATAGTTCTAAATTGCATTTATGTATGAATGATGTAATCTCTGAGGTCATTTAAAACATCTGCTCCACACATGTTGAGAAAATCTTTGCTATACTGTTTCAGGCATGTTGAAATTAGACTATTTCTTTAACATTTTTTGAAGGAAATTCAACTTAGGAAATAAGAAAAATAAAGGGAGGATGGGCATAGGTGGCTCTCATCTATAATCCTAATTACTAAGGAGCCTGAGATCTGAGGATCTCCAGCCTAGGCAGAAGAGTCCATGAGACTCTTATCTCCAAAAAGCCAGAAGTGGAGTTCTGGCACAAATTGTAGAGCACTGGCCTTGAGCAAAAAACCTCAGAGACAGTGCCCAGGCCCTGAGTTCAAGCCCCAGGACTAGCATAAGCACTCACGCACGCACATACACATACACATACACACACACACACACACACACACACACACACACTAACACGCACATGCACATGCACATACACACATAATAATAATAATAATAATAATAATAATAATAATAATATAAAGGGATCTGTGAAAGTTGCATAACAATTAAAATGTTCTGAGAATAACATAAATAACATACATGTATGTTATTTATGAATATTCTCTTTTTAATATATTGAATGACTGTTTACTTTTTTTTTACTCTGGATATAACAGAAATGTAAAACAATCCCTTCATTTGGGAGAAAAGGTAAAAGTCCACAGAGGAAGCCCTGAGAAAACTGATCAGGTTTCCCACTTGCTCATTTGCCTTGACTTACATTAAAATTAACATCAGGAAGATCTGAAAGGTACAGCAGAGTTAGAATCTGAAACATTAGTTGCTCAACACCACATGACAATGATCCTGTCCAGTGTAGAGTGTACCCAAAATGGACCACAGCAAGGATCAAGAAACTTTGAGTAATTCTAATAATCAACCAAGAAAAATGTATCTCAGAGGAAAGGGTGTAGATTTTTGCTGAAAAGGAATCTATTTTTAGCTCTATTCATTTGCTTCTCTTTGGATTCATTACAATCTTAACTCATATATGAGAACATTGTTTCCAAGGAAGCACTGATTAATGTCCTCCTTGGACAAACAGAACAGAAACAAGGCACATTCAGGATGATTAATTCTACTTTTACCCATGCTCAAGATAGGAAGGCGTGCCTGATTATACATTGGAATCCTGTAACGGTATATTCCTGTATACATACTCCAGCAAAAGTGCCACAAAGATACAGGAGCAAATTTTCAGGCAGATTTAAATACAAATGATATATCTATATACATACACACATATATATCAGATACTGTACAGAGGGGTTACAATTACATGAGTAATGAGTACATTTCCTATCGAGCATTGTTACCTCCCCTTTTGTTTTTCCCCTACCATCCCTTCCCTTCCCACCTCCACAACTCCTCCCTATCTGCCCCATCAATTGTGAAGTTCTTTTTTTAACACAGTGTTTTGTACATCTCACTGTTACAATGGGTCAACCTGTATACTTGTTTCACCATTTTCTTATTTCCCTTCTCTCCCCAAATTAGAAAAATGTATATATAAGATGCTGGGCACCAGAATCAAATACACTGAAAACATGGTGGAAGAAAATACAAAACACACACAAAAAAAAATCACATAGTACATTAAAAACAACACCGACAAAGATAAACCCTCTTGTGTCTCTATCTTGGAGTTCATTTCACTTAGCATCATCCTATATGGTCATAAGTACATAGTTGTTGACCTTTTCTGCTTGTCTAGTAAGATTATCCTAGACATATACAATTTATTGCAAATATGGCAAACCATAGGACCTATATTTCTTTGGGTCTGGCTTACTTCATTTAATATAAGTTTTTTCAAGTCTTTCCATTTCCTTACAAATGGGGCAATGTCATTCTTTCTGATGGAGGCATAGAATTCATATATATATATATATATATATATATATATATATATATATATATATATATATATCACATTTTCTTGACCCTCATCTACTGAGGGGCATCTGGGTTGGTTCCATATCTTAGCTAAGGTGAGTAATGCTGTGATAAACATAGCTGTGCTGGTAGCTTTAGTATGGACTTGTTTGTGACTATTGGGATAAAATGCCCAAAAGTGGGATTGCTGGGTCATAGAGAAGCTCTATGTGCAATTTTTGAAGGAAGCTCCATTCTGCTTTCCAGAGTGGTTGAACAAGTTTACATTCCCACCAACAATGCAGTAGGGTTCCCGTTTGGCCACATCCCCTCCAGCATCTGTTGTTATTAGAGTTCTTACTTATAGCCATTCTAAATGGGGTGAGGTGGAATCTCAATGTTGTTTTGGTTTGCATTTCTTTTATGGCTAAAGAAGTTGAGCATTTCTTCATATGTCTATTGGCCATTCTTATTTCCTCTTCAGAGATGTCTCTCTACGTCTTTAGCACACTTGTTGTTGGGGTGGTTGTTTCTTTGAGGATTTGTTGTCAGGGGATTTAATTTTTTGAGTTCTAAGTATATTTTAGATATGAGACCTTTGTCTGTTGTATGGCTAGTGAAGATCTTCTCCCAATCCATGGGCTTTCTATTAATCTTGCTAGCTATGTCCTTTGCCATGCAGAAGCTCTACAGTTTCATGCAATCCCATTTGTCTGACCTTTCTTTGTTTTGTTGTATTTCCGGGTCTCTATTAAGAAAATTTCGGCCTGTGCCAAGGAGACCTAGTGTTTCTCCTATTTCTTCCTGTAATGTTTTCAGAGTGTCTATTTTGACTCTGAGGTCTTTGATCCATTTGGATCAAAGGATCTAGCTTTAGTTTTCTACATGTGTTTAACCAATTTTGCCAGCCCCATTTACTAAAGAGGCTGCATTTCTTCCATTCTATTTTTTTAGCTCCCTTATCTCAGATTAGGTGGCTATAGGTATGTGGGTTCATTTCTGGGTCTTGGTCCTATTCCATTGGTCTTCAGGTCTGTTCTTGTGCCAGTACCAAGCTGTATTGATTACTATAGCTTTGTAGTACAGTTTGAAAATTGGTATTGATATTCATCCACTGTTGTTTCTGGTAAGGATTATTTTTGCTATTGGGATGTTTTCTTGTTCAATATGAATTTTTGCATTGCTTTTTCTATTTCATTGAAGAATGAGGTTGGGACAGACATAGGAATCCATTGAATATGTAGCTAGCCTTTGGCAATATTGCCATTTTCACGATGTTAATCCATGGAAACCAGGAGCATGTGAGGTTTTTCCACTTCCTTAGTACTGCTTTAATGTCTTTTTTCAGGTTTAAATTTTTCGCAATAGAGGTCCTTCACTTCTTTCGTTAACTCACAGGCATTTTTTTTTTGTGGGGCTATTACAAAATGAATTGGTTTTCTGATTTCAGCTGCACTTTTCTCATTATTGGCATACAGAAAAGGCATTGATTTTTGAGGGTTATATTTATGGCCTGCTACTTTGCCAAAGTTTCAAATCAGCTCAAGTAACTTGGGAGTAGAGTCCATCAGTTTCTTTAAATAAAATATCACATCATCTGCAAAGAATGACAATTTTACTTCATCTTTCCCTATTTGGATCCCCTTTATATTTGCATCTTGTCTTATTGCTCTCGGTAGGCATTGTAATATTAAATTGAAGAGAAGTAGAGAGTGGACATCTTTGTCTCATTCCTGAATGTAGAGGAAATGGCTTTAGCTTTTCGCCATTAAGCATAATGCTGGCTGTAGATTTGTCATATACAGCCTTTATTATATTAAGGAATGTTTCATGGATTCCTAGTTTTTCCAGTATCTTCATCATAAAGGGGTGTTGGATCTTGTCAAATGCTTTTTCTGCATCTCTTGAGATAATCATGTGGTTCTTATCCTTGCTGTTGTTGATGTGACTAATTATATTCATTGATTTGTGTATATTGAACTAGCTTTGCATCCTTGAGATGAATCCTGTTCGATCATGGTGTATGATTTTTTTTGATGAATTGTTGAAGTCGATTGGCCAAAATGTTGTTGAGAAGTTTTGCATCAAAGTTCATCAAAGAAATGGGTCTATAGTTCTCTTTCTTTGATGAGTTCCTGCCTGGTTTTGGGATGAGCGTTATGATGGCTTCGTAGAAAGAGTTTGATAGTAAACTTTCACTTTCAATTTCATTGAAGAGTTGGAGGAGTATTGTTGTGAGTTCTGCTTTGAAGGCCTTATAGAATTCAGTTGTAAATCCATCTGGTCCTGTTTTTCTTTGTGGGGGAGGTCTCTTATTGCTGTTTCTATTTCAATGCTTCATATGGGTCTGTTACATTGGTTTAAATCATCTTGGTTTAGTTTTGGCATGTCAATATTTGCTTGAAATTGTCCATTTCTTCCAGATTCTCAAACTTATTAGCATAAATGCTTGAGAAGTATTCCCTTATAATGTTCTGAATCTTGGTTGTTTCTGTGGTGATGTTTCTATTCTCATCTCTGAGTTTGTTTATTTGGGTGTATTCTCTTCTTGTGATAAGATTTGCTAAGGATCTGTCAATTTTGTAAATTTTTTTGAAGAACCAACTCTGTTTTGCTGATTCTTTCTATGGTTTTTTTTGGACTCTAATTCATTTAATTCTGATTTAATTTTAATTATTTGTTTCTGTCTACTGGATTGGGGTTTCACTTCCTGCTCTTTTTCAAAGAGCTTCAGGTGCCTTGTTAAATTGTTGGTTTCAGATCTGTCCAAATTGTTGATGTTGGAACTCAGAGCTACAACCTTGCCTCTGAGTACTGCCTTTTCTGTGTCCCAGAGGAGCTGGTAATTTGTGCTCTGGATTGTAACTGGTCTATTGCCCAATTAGCAGGAGTTGAGATACCTGGACTTGCCATTTTTCTTGTGTTTCTCCTGCTTGTTCTGCTCATTTGGGTACTAAAGCAAAACCAATTCCATGCTAGAACACTATTTTAAGGCAAGCATCAACCCAGAGCCCTGTAGTTGCACAGATCGTTTGATGCTGTCAAAATGAGCATAGATACAATCTAGTTCAACAGCAAACATGTAGGGATCAATGGACTAAGAAAATCAAAGAGTCAGCAGATCAGAAATTAATAGGTTTAGGGAGAATTGTGAGGGAAAAATAAGATTAAAGGAATATGGGAAAAGAAAGGGAATGAGTGAAGGTAACTAAGACCTAAATTCAGAGAGAGGAAAAGGAGAGAAGGAAAGGAGATAAAGAAAAAGGAAAACTAAAAAATAAAAATTTAAAAATGAAACACTTAAAAATTAAATATGTATAAAAATAACACTACAAGTAAAGGAGTTAAAGCTGAGAGTTTATGAACTGAGTAATCGATACCTGAATTAAGTATGCACACACTGAAGGATAAAGTCTAATAATCGAAGATGGGTATGTACCTGGGCATGAATAGACCAACAATTAAGTAAAGCAAAAATCAAAATGAACCAAAGGGAAAAGAGTAAAAAGATCTTTAAACAAAAACTAAAATAAAAATGATGAAAAATAGAAAATAATATAAAAAATTTTAATTAGGTAGAAAGAAGTATTCCTTGATTTGGAGGGGAGGCAGGGGGAACCTTTTGTGATCAGCAGAATGAAGATTTCCACTCCTTGTCAGTTCTTGCTAGCAGTGAGTAGAATCTGCTCACACATCATCTCTAGCACCTTTGTCCTGGGCTCTGTCTGTTGATATGGTGGCCACAGACACTGCCAAGTGCTTGAATGTGTCTCCTTAACCAAGATGCTGGAATTTTTCCTCTCTGGCCAAACTCTCTGTGCTATGATAGCACACTTGGTATGACTCTCTAGCCTTAGAATTTTCACTAGAATACTAAAACTGGTTTCTATGCCAGAGCTTGTTTAGCCCCCAGCTTCTCCTCTACCATCTTCCCCTGGACTCTTGACAGTGAATTTTTAGGGGTCTATTTTATCTCCATAGTAAAGCCAGATTCCAAACATATTTTGAAAATGTTTGCCATATTATGTGAAACTAGAGAGTAGCCTAAGGTAAAGAAATGTCATTGGGTTTGAGCAGAAGTATTACATGAAGTGGATTTTATGAAATAATTCAGCTGCATTGACTTGATCACACTGTTCTGGGACAATTAAAAATTGTACTTACTATCTCAGAGAGTGAGTTCCATTTTTAGAAGAAGTTTCCAGAGATTACTCTAACTTGAGCCATACTAAAGGCATGAATATAATTCTCTGCACACAGGAAGTTGAATTGAACTAACAGCCTGCCTAATTATGTGTTTCAAGGGTGGGGGGAGAGAACTGGAATTAAGATGGGAAATGTAGATTTTTAGATATGATTGCATCTATGCTTCTACCCAGCTATAGACATTTGAATAAATCACAGTCTTTAGTTTCCTACTTTATACATAAGTATAATATCAACTGAGTCTCTGAGATAACCTACATAAGACCATGTTGACCATGCCATATAAAAGAACTTATGATTTATATTAATACATTAGTAAAATATTAGATATATTTCATTTCAATGGAACATTAGAAATATACATTGGGCTCTGACTGCCTCTCAGTAATATTCCACTCAGCCATCTTAAGTTAGAAACTGAGAAAGTTAAAGTCATTCTATCTCATGATTCTTGGCAGAACTTTATGTCAAAATACAAAATACAAAATATCGATT
The DNA here is from genome assembly GCF_024711535.1 of Dipodomys merriami. Classification (NCBI taxonomy): domain Eukaryota; kingdom Metazoa; phylum Chordata; class Mammalia; order Rodentia; family Heteromyidae; genus Dipodomys; species Dipodomys merriami. The sequence continues at coordinate 30,310,800 of NW_027203048.1, forward strand.
TCCTGAAAGTTGTTCTTTGTCCATTAAAATAAAACTAACAGGAGAAAAAAATACAGCATGTAGTTACAGAACACTAACTACAAACCAGCATACACAGAAGCAGATGCTTCACCCACATCTTACTATACAACAGCAAACTATCCCCAGAGAAGCTGACTAGATGATGATTAACAATGACCATTCCTGTAAGGTTTTTGGAGGGAATTCTTTTTTTCCCCAAGCACTGAAAGCAATCTCATCTCTTCAATCACTACTCCCAGATACTGTCAAATGAGTTTCAACATTAGTAGAGAATCTCATTTCCTTGGCTGTACCAGATGATAAGTATATTCATTAAGGTAGAAAGGTGGTAAGAAATTGAATTTGAAAGAAAGTCAGGTATCTCTGGATGTTCAAGAAAACCCAATTATTTATTTTCTCAGATGTGGAAGAAAAGATTTATGTCCAATCTAGCTCATCTGTATTAGTTATCTATTGCTACAAAACAAATTATTCCCAAAAGTTAGTGGACCAAAACAACATGTAATTATTATCTTCAGTAGTTTCTGAGAGTTGAAAATCAGACAGGAATTTCCTTTGGTGATTCTAGCTCAGACATTTCACTAGATCATACTCAACTATGATCTAGGATATGATCTAGGGTAGTATTCATTTCAAGAATCAAATGGGGGTAGATAATTTGCTCCCAAGTTCATCTGTGGGATCATTGGCAGGCCTTATGTTCTTACAACCAGAGGTTTCCGAACCTTTTCATCTATCAGAACCTCTAGACAGGCCTACTCACCACATGGTAGTCTCCTTTCTCCAAAGGAAGAACTCCAAGAAAAAGAGTTGTATCCTAGCACCCAAAAGAAAACCAGCAATCAGTTGAACTCCCATCTAAGCAGTGAGTTGACATAATTTCTGGCCTCATCCATTAGACAGAGACAGGACCACATGAAAATATGACAACCAGAGTATGTAAACATAAGTGACATTCTCAAGCTGACCACCAGTATCTAGCTAACAAGAGACTACAACTGACTAACCTAAAAAGTTAACACTGAGTCTCAAGCTGAGAGGGGCGAGGCACAAAACAACTAATCTTTCAACCCATTTTGTTATTTTAGTCATAAGGTAAATATATTCTTTCTCTTTGATTGTGAATTCTGAATAATGGCATTGGCTGCACTGTCAGTCTTTTCCAATTTCTGATTTAAATTCACCAAGCATATAGTACAGTGAGAAAGACAAGACTCAATTTTTTAAAAAGACTTCCCTTTCAGAGAACATTCTCTCTCTGCCATTCTGCCATTCCCTGCACAGTATGAAGCCGTTTGCCTAGGAAAAGCAGGCAAAGAACAGAATATCAAACCATCTTAGGGTAATTTGAAGTGGTGTCAGGGAAAGGATAACACACTTAATGCTTTTCTCAGAAGAAAAGATACACCTCCCATGGGCAAGCTTGCACCTGGCTTTTCTGTAAACAAGAAGATACCTACCTCAGCCCCAAAAATAATTCCTCGAGTCACATTTGGAACTCAAACGTCAGTAAGGAACCCTGATGCTCTGAGAACAAGGACTCTCCTTTTTTTCAAATGCTTAACTATGAAGTAAATATAAAACATTTCTATAGTATACATGTGGTGTTAGATGAGCAAAGAGAGTTGCAATAATATTTCAGTGAATAGGATGAATTGCTATTCAAATGACGTATCTTTGTCAGAAATATTGGCGATGAGTGGAAATCAGATGTATTAGAGGGACTTACGTCCCAACATTGTTAGGATACTCTCAAGTACTGTTAAGTCACTATTCATATTAAATGATAAACTAAATACTCTAAGTTTTCGTGTTAATTTTTCCTCTAAATAAGTTAAGATGCGAGGGGCCCAGGGAAATTTAACTCTACCCTACCTTACCCTACACACAGTTCATAGACCCAGATGTTTGGTGGCTTAAAAATTCAAATCATTTTCCATGTGGATTTTTACAAAAGATGGTAATTTTTCTCTAAAATCACCTAAACTCTCTTGAATAAATCTAGATCACCAAGGTTTTGATTTAACAATAGAAAAGCATAAAGGAGCCAGAAGTTAATCACAAGATAAACAAATCTTTGGTGATCATAGGATCATGGGTTTTTTGGTTTGGTTTGGTTTACATTTTTAAGACTGTCTCTTCTTTGTCTTCCTTTGAAGGTATCCTACTGGCAAGAAGCTGGCTTGGTTGTCAACACATGTTTTCTGAAAGACAGTACCTAGGCTTTTACATTCACATACAATAAAAATGTGTAGCAATCATTTTATCTTCATTTTTGATAAATGTTTTAAGACAAATGATCTCTGTGTAGCCTTTATTTCCTTTGAAGCTGTCTTATTTCCTTTGTCTCAGTCTCTCCAATGCTGAAATTACAAGTGTGTACCACCCTCCCAGGCTTTGGAGGAAGTTTTGATTGACATATAACACACATACAAAAATGTACACCATCATAACACTGCTCCATGGCTTTTTACAACTTATGAGTCAAGTGGTAGACTGCCTGCCTTGCAAGAGAAGAGGCCATGCGTTTAATCCCCAGTACCATCAACACAATAAAAAAAAAATGCTCCAGGATCTATTGATATTTGTACAGTTGCTTAACACTTATTTGCTTTTGAAAAGCTTATATGTGGACTGCATATTTGAATCCTCCCATTCATACAATGAACACCTCAATATGCTGGTCTTAGACAGGGGCCTTTGATGAAATTAGTATTGGTATATAAAGAGATAGTAAAGGATAGTAAAGAAACAAAATCAATCTCTCTCTCTCTCCCTCCCTCCCTCTCTCTTTCTCTCTCTTCTCTTCTCTTCTCTTCTCTTCTCTTCTCTTCTCTTCTCTTCTCTTCTCTTCTCTTCCTTTCTCTTCTCTTCTCTTCTCTTCTCTTCTCTTCTCTTCTCTTCTCTTCTCTTCTCTTCTCTTCTCTTCTCTTCTCTTCTCTTCTCTTCTCTTCTCTGAGAGCCAGTACGGGGTCCTAACCAGAACCCATCTATGCCATAACCCTGATCTCAGTTCCAAGCGTCTTGAACTTTCAAACATAGTTAGTCCAAGCTAACTATGACAGGTTTCCTGGGCCAATCATCAGGTTAACATAAAAGGGTACAGGGCAGATAGATTTGGAGGGATGTTCTTAGAGGGAAATTACAGCATCTGCTCCTCCAAAATTTTCTAGTGACTTCATTCAAACCTGAAGCATGAACAACTAATGTAATTCCTTTGGACAAAAATGAAGCCCAGGGGTTGGAGGCATAGCCCATTTCAAAAAGCACTAGCCATTGAACAAAAATGTCAGGAACCAAGTTCGAGTCCTGATCTTGGGACCTAAAAACCAAAACCAAAAACAAAGAAACAAAGTCCCTATTCAAGTGATTTTCCTCTAGCACACACTGGAAACCCTGACATGGAAGCCCTGGACATCCTTTCTAGGTACAGAATCTCACACATATTTAAGACTTGCTTGTTCCAACAAATCAAAGAAAGATTGGACAAATGGGATTGCATAAAGTTGCAGAGCTTTTGCAGGGCAAATGACATAGCTAGCAAGATCAATAGAAAGCCCACGGATTGGGAGAAGATCTTTACTAGCCATACAACGGACAAGGGTCTCATATCTAAAATATACTTGGAACTCAAAAAATTAAATCCCCCAATAACAAATCCTCAAAGAAACAACTGCCCAATAAATAAGTGGGTGAAAGACTTAAAGAGAAACTTCTCTGAAGAAGAAAGGATGGCCAATAGACACATGAAGAAATGTTCAACATCCCTAGCCATAAAAGAAATGCAAATCAAAACAACATTGAGATATCACCTCACCCCAGTTAGAACGGCAAAAATCAAGAACTCTAACAACAACAGATGCTGGAGGGGATGTGGACAGAAGGGAACCTTACTTCATTGTTGGTGGGAATGTAAACTTGTTCAACCACTTTGGAAAGCAGTATGGAGGTTCCTCAAAAGACTTCACATAGAACTCCCCTATGACCCAGCAATCCCACTTTTGGGCATTTACCCAAATGTTTACAAACAAGACCACACTAAAGCTACCAGCACAACTATGTTTATTGCAGCATTATTTACCATAGCTAAGATATGGAACCAACCCAGATGTCCCTCAGCAGATGAATGGATCAAGAAAATGTGGTATATATACACAATGGAATTCTATGCCTCCATCAGAAAGAATGACATTGGTTAGGAAATTTGTTAGGAAATGGAAAAACTTGGAAAAAATTATATTAAGTGAAGTAAGCCAGGCCCAAAGAAACATAGGTCCCATGGTTTCCCTTATTTGCAATATCTAGTATATCTATGAGTCAAGCAGAAAAGGTCAGATAATGTGAGGTCAGGAAAATGAACCCTTAGATATGTATTTTAATGTTTTTTTCTTTCATGCATGTGTTTCTAACGCATTTATAAGATTATCTCTTTGTTGCTTGGTATGTCCCTCCCCCACAGTATAACCCCTGCTTTCACTATATTTGATGTCAGTATAACTTGTGGAGGAGATGGGGAAAAACCAGTTGTTTAAGAATACAGGTGGACCTGTTGCAACAATGAGAAGTACAAGTTGTCATGTCCAAAACGAGCTTTACAACGTCGGTGCGGGGGGGGGGGGGGGTGAAGGAGAAGGATTGGGATTGGGGGGGAGGGGGGAGGCTAGGAAGGGATGTGAAGGGTAAACCAAAGGAGGAGGGTGCAATGCTTGGTAAGAAATGTACGCATTATCCTGCCCATGTAATTGTAACCCCTCTGTACAGTATGTTCACAAATAAAATTAAATTAAAAAAAAAAGACTTGCTTGTTCAAAATCTTGACATTCTGAGTAATGTGAAAAAAAACTGCATTAGCAAAGCTCTGAATGTCTTAATTTGAAAAATCGTAGTAGTTGTCCTTTTCAGATGTTTTGATATCTGTGGAAGAAATACAGCAACCTTTTCTCCTTCCCCTTGAAACTTCTGACCAACCTTCCTAGATCTTCCGCTGCTTTCCCAACAGTGATGGTGGCCTTTCTTCTACACACAGCTGACCTTCTACTCTTACCCAGGCACATCTCCCCAAATAAACTACATCTTGTTTTACTTTACTGATTCTGGTTAACTAGTCTCTAAATATGATCAGATAACATCTCACCCAATGGCCGCACATACACACTCAAACCTCAGATCATCCTGGCTACAAGTTCTTTTTACAATTTATTATTATTGTTGCTGTTATTATACAAAGAGGTTTCAATTCAACAAATAAGTTTTTAATTAGGATGAACCTTGTTCTACAAGTTTTAGAAAGCACCTCACACGACCCTCAGCATCATTTTCCCTAGTCCCTGCTAGCTCACTTTAAATTGACTTCCACTCTTGCTGTGAACTCTGATTTTTGCCTCACCCATCAAAACCACGTAGGCATTTAATCTTTCATTTTTTATTAATTGTTAATAACACCAGGGTTTGAACACAGAGCCTTGCCTCTGTAGGCACTCTCTTTTTGTGCCATATCTCCAGCACTCTTTTGTACTGGTTATTTTGAGATAGGGTCAAACTTTTTGCTCAGGCCAGCACCGTACCACTATTTTTATTTTTATTTCTCACTGCAGACTTACCATCACACCCAGCTTCTTCTATTGACATAGAGACTTGCAAACTTTTTTTTTTACACAGACTGACCTGGAACTGAAATCCTCCTGATCTCAATCTATGAGTAGCTAGGATTATAGGCCCCAGCCACCACACCCAACCTGACCTTTCTTGATGCCTTCCCAGTGTTCAATACTTTCTATCATATAATCCTTCACTTATTTTATTTTCTCTGGGAGTCTTTCCTCCCCTAGCACACATATTCTCACACACACACACACACACACACACACACACACACACACACACACACACACCACAGAGATTTATTCTAACCCTAGGGCTATAATTTCCTTCTGCTCACTCTCTGTTACACAACTCTAGACACAATTCTTTTTTTCCCTCTTTTTTTTATTGTGAAAATACTATACAGAGGGGTTACAATTACATGGGTAAGATAATGAGTACATTTCTTTTTTTTTTAATATTATTTTATTTTATTTGAGAACATACTGTACAGAGGGGCTACAATTACATGGGCAGGATAATGCATACATTTCTTACCAAGCATTGCAGCCTCCTCCTTTGTTTACCCTTCACCTCCCTTCCCAGCCTCCCCCCTCCCCCCACCCAATTATACCCCCCTCCCCCCCCCCACCGACATTGTAAAGCTGGTTTTGACATGACATTTTGTACTTCTCATTGTTGCAACAGGTCCACCTGAATCCTTAAACGACCCTCCACATGTTATACTGACATCAAATATAGTGAAAGCGGGGGTTACACTGTGGGGGAGGGACATACAAAGCAACAAAGAAATAATCTTATAAATGCGTTAGAAACATATGCATGAAAGAAACGAAAACATTAAAATACATATTTAAGGGTTCATTTTCCTAACATCAGAAAGAATGACATTTCCCCATTTGTTAGGAAATGGAAAGGCTTGGAAAAAATTATATTAAGTGAAGTAAGCCAGGCCCAAAGAAGCATAGGTCCCATGGTTTCCCTTATTTGCAATATCTAGTATAGGTATGAGTACATTTCTTATCAAGCATTGTAGCCTCCTTTGTTTCCCCTTCCCATCCCTTCCCATCCTCCCCCCACCCTCCTACCCAATCCTTCTCCCTCCCCCCCCACACCAATGTTAGGCACAATTCTTTTACACCTTAATTCTAGAATCTTGTCATTGAGTTTGTACTCTACCACTTAACCATGACCTTAGTTCTGTTTTCTCCTCTATAAAACAAATATAATAGCAATGATCATCTCACGGGATACAGTTTGAATGAAGGAAGATAATACTTTTGGATCTTTTGTCTGATAAGTGGTGGACAACTCAATAGATGTTGTTAATAGTTGATTAAATATTTGTGTTCTCCCAAAGCTTCATGCCTGGTCTCTACCTTCATATGTTCACTAGGTAACACCAACAAAATCCAGACCTCATCTATTTGTTAACTACTCATTACCGGATTATGAATTTTTATTCTAAAATTTATGAGGTTCTCAGTATAGTAACTAGTTTTATACAGCCAATTGTTTATTAAGCTTCTCTTCTTTTTTTTGGTCAGTGTTGGGGCTTGAACCCAGAACCTCATGTTCTACTTGGCTTTTTCACTCAAGGCTGGCATTTTATCACTTGAGCCACAGCTTTATTTCCAGCTCTTTGCTGGATGATTGGAGATAAGAGTTTGAAGGCTTTTCTGCTTGAGCTGTCTTGGAACCACAATCCTCAGCCCCTAGAGTAATGAGGATAGCAAACTTTTAATTTAGTTAATTTTATATAACACAGAGATAAATATAAAAATTCACAGAGACAACAGGGAAATCTTTCCTCAAAATCTTCCCATTTCTATTTTTTCATTCTCAGGATAGAGAATCACCTGTTCTCATCTACCCTGCTTATACCAGAGATCATGGAGTTGATTGGTCTCTAAATAATGGTAATTCTATTTTTTTAGTGTCCTAATAAACTGATTCTAAACTTAATGGAGAAAACCAAATACACAATAATAATTGTATAATAATAATAATAATAATAATGCACAACTTTAGAAACTATAGGGCATTCCTCTGCAGAACCTTTGAGTTTTTTGGTTATTCATAAGGTATATGAGTTCTTAGGAACTATAGCCATTCCGCATGGCTGTTAACTCTCTAATTTCTGCTAACACAGTCTAATTTCTCCTTCTCTACTCATTATACTATCTCCTTCTATTCCCACTCTTACATATCCTTCCAGGACTTTGGATATCACAATTTTTTATTCAGATTAACTTTTAGGAAGTATCCATATATGAGAGTACATTCATTCATCTTTCATGTTATCTTATTTTACTTAACATTATATCCCCAATTCATCTATTTTGCTACAAATGGTGAAATATACTTCTTTTTTTTTAATGCGGATTAGGGCTTGAATTCAAGGCCTGGGTGCTGTCCTAAGCTTTTTCATTCAAGGCTGGTGCTCTACCATTTGAGCCACAGCTCCACTTCTGTCTTTTGGTGATTAATTGGAGATAAGAGTCTCAGACTTTCCTGCCCAGACTGGCTTCAACTAGTAATCCCCCAATCTCAGCCTCCTGAGTAGTCAGGATTATAAGCATGAGCCACCAGCACCCAGCTATATTCTTTTTAATGAGTAATAGTCCATTGTGCATGTTTCTTTATTTATTCATGTGTTGATGGGCATCTAGGTTGCTTCCATATCTAACTTATTTTAATAATAAACATGAACATAAAGGTAATTTTTGACATGCTAGTATAGCTTCTTTGAGAAAATGACTAGTAGTGAGATAGCTAAATCATATGTTAGATCTATTTTTAGTTTGTTTGAGGCAACTATAAAACTTAGTTTTATTGTTTTATACTGCTACTACATAAAACCCATAGATTCTCTTGAGTACTTGTTTACAAATTTGTATCACCATTAATAATGTCTCTATATGCTCATCAGTATTTGCCAAGTTTTGTCTTTTTTATAAAAGTCACTCAAAAGCCATAGTAATCAAAACAGCTTGGTACTGGCACAAGAACAGACCTGAGGACCAATGGAATAGAACTGAAAGACCCAGAAATGAACTGGCAGACTTAAAGCCACCTAATCTTCAACAAGGGAGCCAAAAAGGATGGAAGAAAGCCTCTTCAGTAAATAGTGCTGGCAAAATTGGTTAAACAATTGTAGAAAACTAAAGTTAGATCTTTATGTATCACCCTGCTTGAGAATCAACTCCAAATGGTTGGACAAATGGGATTGCAACTGCAGAGCTTCTGCACAGCAAAGGACATAGCTAGCAAGATCAATAGAAAGCCCATGGATTGGGAGAAGATCTTCACTAGACATACAATAGATAAGGGCCTCATATGTAAAATATACTTAGAACTCAAAAAATTAAATCCCCCAACAACAAATCCTCAAACAACTGCCCCATCAATAACTGGGCTAAAGACTTAAAGAAAGACTTCCCTGAAGAGGAAATAAGAATGGCCAATAGACACATGAAGAAATGCTCAATTTCTCTGGCCATAAAAGAAATGCAAATCAAAACAACATTGAGATTCCACTTCACCCCAGTTAGAACGGCTATAATCAAGAACTCTAATAACAATAGATGCTGGAGAGATGTGGCCAAAGGGAACACTATTGCACTGTTGGTGGGAGTGAAAATTTGTTCAACCACTCTGGAAAACAGTATGGAGGCTCCTCAAAAGACTCCACATAGAGCTCCCCTATGACCCAGCAATCCCACTTTTGAGCATTTACCCAAATGATCACAAACAAAGCCATACTAAAGCTACCAGCACAATTATGTTTATCGCAGCATTATTTACCATAGCTCAGATATGGAACCAACCCAGATGCCCCTCAGTAGATGAATGGATCAAGAAAGTATGTGTGTGTGTGTGTGTGTGTGTGTGTGTGTGTGTATATATATATATATATATATAAACATATATATATATATATATATATATGCATTCTATGCTTCCATCAGAAAGAATGATACTGTCCCATTTGTAAGGAAATGGAAAGACTTGGGGGAAAAAAATCATATTAAATGAAGTAAACCAGATCCAAAGAAACATAGGTCCCATATTTTCCCTGATTTGTGTTAATTAGTATACATCTAGGATAATCTTATCAGATGAGTAGAATGACTCAATAACTATGTACAAATGAACTCGACATGGACACAAGAGATTTTTCTTTGTTGTTGTTTTTAATATACTATGTGATTTTTTGTTTCTTTTGTACATTCTTCCCCCTATGTTATATACCCTGTTGTCACTGAATTTTATTTTGGTACCATGGTTTTGTATATACATTTATTTTAATTAAGGAAGGGAAGGGGAACAACAGAATGGTGAGACAAAGGACAAAGCAGGAATCAATGCAACAGCGATATACAAAAGGCAATATGTTGGAAATTATCTGTGCAGCTTTGGGTGCGGTGGGGGAGGGTAAGTAGAAGAAAAATGCGGGAAGGGGTAACAAGTTTGACAAAAATGTACTTATTACCTCACTTATGCAACTGTAACCCCTTTGTACATCACCCTGGCAATAAAAAAGTCACTGTAACTGGAGTAAAATAATACTTTCTTGTGGTTTAAAGATGACTTTTTTCATAAATTTGTTGGCCATTTAAATTCCTTCTTTTCCCATTTTCAACTGGATTTGGTTATTCTTTGTTTTTCTTTTTTGAGACAAAGTCTCATTAGGAAATTCAAGTTGGCTTAGAACTTTCTATGAGGCCCAGACTGGCCTCAAACACTCCATCTTCCAGCCTCAGCTTCATAAGTGCTGAATTATCAGCATATGCCACCATATCTGATTATATTTTTTATTATTATTAGTGAGTTCTTTGTATTCCCATTATATTCTAGATATTAATCCTTTGTCAGAGGAAGAGTTTGAAAAAAAAAAAGGTTGTCCAGTTCTGAATGTTGTCTCTTCATTTTGTGGATTGTTTCCTCTGCTGTACAGAAGCTTCTTATTTTGATAAAATACTGTTTGTCATATTTTTCTTTTCTTGCCTCTTCTTTGTGAGTCTCATCCCCAAACCAAACATTGCCTATAAAGATGTCATAGACTATTTCTCCTGTGTTTATTAATTGTTTCATAGTTTCAGGTCTTCTACTTTGGGCCACTGCTTCATTTTGAGTTGACTTTTTTATAGCATGAGAAATAGGGGTCTAACTTCAATCTTCTACATGTTTCTAGCACTACTTTTTTTTTAACTATCTTTCTTTGATATATTTTTTTGGCACCTTTGTTCAGGATCAGTTGGCCATAAGCATATAGGGTAATTTCTGGACACTCTATTATGTTATACTTATCAAGTGTTTGTTTTCATACCAATACCATGTCTTAATGGTTGCAGTGGTTTTGCAGTATATATTAAAGTCAGTGTGATGCCTTCATTTCAATTTTTTTCCTATAAATTCATTGATTTAGGGTATAACTCTGTTATGATCAGAGTTGTACACATTGTATACATATATGAAACTATCATATTATACTTAATAAATATGTAGTCATATGTCAGGAAGGTCTTAAATGTTTAAGGAGATGGAAAAGGTAATAACTATACCTTAGTAAATATATATTTGTGCAAATTTGTTTTTTGGGATTTAAATATGTGAACTGAATTAACACACACCATCCCATAATTATGCATAATAATAAAAATTTAAAATAAAAAATGAAGGGCAAAAACTTGCTAAAGATCCACACTAAAATTAAAGAGCAAAGGCTCCTAAAGGAAACCAGGAAGAAATGGTATCAGGGTATAAGATGTTACTAGTGCCCCCCCCCCGCCCCCCCCCCCACACATACGCGCTGTGGCACTTAGTCCTGGGGGCCCCGGGCTCTAGGGCCCAGGTCCAGGCTGCCCAGGGTCAGGGCCTCTCCCAGCGTCCCAGTCAGGTGAGCAGCCTGATGAGGCCATGGTGCAGATGTGCCAGGTGCAGCGCGTGCAGGAGACTGTGAACGCCCACGGCCAGGCTGTGGGAGACCAGCTGCAGGTGATCTCTGATTTTGACATGACCTTGAACAAGTTTGCATGTAATGGACAGAGATGCCCTTCTTCCCACAATATTCTAGATAACAGCAAGATCACCAGTGAAGAGTGTCAGAAAGAGTTCTCGGCCATTCTTCATCACTCCTACCCCATTGAGATCCACCTCTAGCGGACCATCAAGGAGAAGTTGCCGCATATGGTAGACTGATGGGCCAAGGTGCACAATCTGCTGTGTCAACAGAGGATTCACAAGTCTCAGTGCAGGTAGTCCAAGAGTCCGCGTCAATGCTCAGGTAGGGATATAAGACCTTCTTCAACACATTGTATCAAAACAACATGCCCCTTTTCATCTATTCAGTGGGCATTGGTGATATCCTGGAAGAAATCATTCGATAAATGGGCATGCTCCACTCCAACATCCACATTGTGTCTAACCACATGGACTTTGATGAAGAGGGTTTCCTACAAAGATTCAAAGGCCAGCTCATCCACACCTACAACAAGAACAGCTCCCATGTGTGAGAACTCCAATTACTTCCAGCAACTGTAGGGCAAAACGAACATTCTCCTGCTTGGAGACTCCATGGGGGACCTCGTCATGACCAATGGGGTTCCTGGCATACAGAACATCCTCAAGACTGGCTTCCTGAATGACTAGGTGGAAGAACAGTGGGAGCCACACGGTCACCTATGACATCATGCTGGAGAAGGAGGAGACCCTAGACATGGTCAACAGGCTGCTACAGCACATCCTGAGCCAGGGAGACCACATGGAGATGCAGGGCTCCTGAGGGGGCAGGCTGTGACGAAGAAGGGGAGCTTCCCCATGAGGCCACTTCATCATGATCCCAAAGAAAAGTTCAGGGCAGCCCCGAGTTCCTGGGATCTTGCTCATCCCTGCCCATTCCCCCATGACTTTGCTTTCCTCCTGATCACAGGAGCCTTTAAGGGAGGCCTTGCTGGGTGGGAGGGAACCAAGCATTATTCTTGATAACCAGCAACCACAACATGTGACTGTTTTATGTACCCTCTAGTCTAGAGATTCTTTTGGAAAGAAAGAAAGAAAGAAAGAAAGAAAGAAAGAAAGAAAGAAAGAAAGAAAGAAAGAAAGAAAGAAAGAAAGAAAGAAAGAAAGAAAGAAAGAAAGAAAGAAAGAAAGAAAGAGAAAAAGAGAGAGAGAGGGAGAGAGGGAGAGAGAGAGGAAGGAAGGAAGGAAGGAAGGAAGGAAGGAAGGAAGGAAGGAAGGAAGGAAGGAAGGAAGGAAGGAAATGAGGGCTGGGAATGTAGCTCAGTGATGGAGCATCTTGAAGGTGTTCTTCCTTATGCCTTAGTGTGTGAAAGGGCCTGGGTTCTATCATCAGCACTGCAAAAAGAAAAATAAATAATTTGTTTGTTTGTTTTTTTAAAAAGATGTTGCTAATGAAATCCAGGCATAAAGGACCATCTCTGTAATTCCTTAAGAGAAAGAGATAGGAAGGATCCTGGTTAATGGATAACCAGGGCAAAAATGTGGTGAGACACTAACTCAGCTAAATAAGCAGGGCATGTCAGCATTCTCTGTCATCCCAACTCTGCCAGACATCATGGGTAGGAAGATCATTCATGGTCAAAAATAAAGTTGGAGACTAGCCTTGGTCAAAATGCAAGACTCTATCTGAAAAATAAATAAATTAAAAGTGCCACATTTGTGGATCAAGTGGTAAAGGGCACATCTCACAAGTACAATGTAAAGAGCTTGCCTGTATAACTAGTACAAGGCCCTTAGCACATATCCCAGTACCACCAAAAAAAAAGGGAAGATAATGGAGTATTCAACAAAAGAGAAACTGTTGAACAAGATTTTATTCATTTTTTTCCAAAAGTAATATTTGTCACAACATAATAACTGGCAATTGCTCAAAATGGTTGTCTGTGAAAGGTGGAACTGGAAACAGATGATCCTAAGCAGGAATTGATTTAATTTTTCTATGACCTTCTTGACTTTTTAAATTAATAAATCAAAGGAATTTATTGCTTCAGAACAAATATATCAAGAGGAAGAAGAAGTTAAATGGTAAACATATTGAGGTAGATTTGCATGTACCATTATCCAAAATCTCTAAGGCATAGTATTGAATGATGAATGCATGCTGGAGCAAGCAGCATGTGAAATGATCACTTTCAGATTGGAATCTAAAAACAAACAAGCAAATAAAAAAACACACTGTAATACTGTAAATCATGAATGGGTGAATATACCTAAAATGTATTAAAACCATCTGCAAGTTTCAACATGAAACCATGGTGTGGAATTAACAAGTTCTAGAGTTGTTGTAACATTACACAGAGGAAGCTAATTTATGTATAATCTTATAATTAAAATTAACTGTTAACAATCATGAATCTTGGTTTATAAATCCTTATTAGTGGATACAATCCATATTTTTGTTGCAATTTCCTTTCTGATTTCTACAGTATTACAAAGAATGTGGCTGGTAAAGAAATGTTACCCATTAATACTGAAGTCACTTTCTTATCTTAAAAAAATCAATAGCTCCTTCAATAGCTCTTGCTTTATCCTTGAATAATTAGGGTTGCCCTCTCTGATAATATGTGTGCTGTTTAGGGAGGCATGTACACAATTTGCTCTGCTTTAATTTGTTTATCTATTGAATGTGGCTTAATTTTAATTATCCAGTGGCCATTAAGTTGCACTTTTATGTAAAGAGGAAAGGCAAGCTTAAATGTGTACTATCTGAATATCACTGTTTATTACATTTACGAGTGGATAAAATAACTTTATCACCTTCACAGGAATTAGAAAGGCAAATGAAACTATTCAAGCTGCCTTGTGCTAGGCTTGTGGATAGAGGTGAGTACCATGAGCATTTCCAAAGCTGAGATCAGTAGAGCAAAGTATCCTAAAGTCATGCTAGCAAAGAGGTGAAGCAGGTGGTTAATTTTTCAGGCTGCCTTTCTCTGGGCATCTCAGGGTGGTGCCTATTTCAAATGGTCCATCCTGTTGTCTTCAGGAGTTACCGAAGTTCTCAGAGAAATTACAACACACCATCGTATAGAAACATCACATTTTGTAACTACTTTCTGAATCACTGAGGCAAGATATGGTGCTGCCAGTGGTCAAGTCCAAGACTCAAGGAGCCTAGGTCTCAGAAGAGTCATCTGCTAAAGCATTAGAAATCTCATCAGGCCAGGAAGACAGCAGGACACAGACATATGCTATATGAGATGTTAAGTTTGTATTTTAAAAAAAGTCACTCTCCAGATGATGGTTCCAGAAATTAGAATAAGAGACGAAAGGTACAGGAAGGTGGGACTACTATTATCCCATCCCACTGGCCTCTCTGCCTTAAGATTTCTAACTAGACTTGGTTGTGGGAATACTGGACTAGATCACCTCCCTCCCTAGCTTTCTGGATATTAGAGAAATGATGAGGGAATGGCTCTATTTGTTGGGGTCTGTTTCTTTCTTTCATTTGTTTTCTATTTTTCAAGATGTCACAGTAAGCCAGGCACCATTGGCTCACACAGCTAATCCTAGCTATCAGGAGGGTGAGCTCTGAGGATCATGGTTCAAAGCCAGGCAGGAAAGTCCATGAGGCTCTTATCTCCAGTTATCCACCAGAAACCAGAAATGAGCCGGGCACCGGTGGCTCACGCCTGTAATCCTAGCTACTCAGGAGGCTGAGATCTGAGGATCGCGGTTCAAAGCCAGACCGGGCAGGAAAGTCCGTGAGACTCTTATCTCCAATAAACCACTAGAAAACTGGAAGTGGCGCTGTGGCTCAAGTGGTAGAGCACTTGCCTTGAGCTGAAGAGCACAGGGACAGCACCCAAGTCCAGAGTTCCAGCCCCATGACTGACAAAAAAAAGAAAAGAAAAGAAAACCAGAAGTGATGCTGTGGCTCAACAGGTAGAGCAGTTGCTTTGAGTTGAAGAGCTCAAGGATAGCACCCAGGTCCAGAGTTCAGGCCCCATGACAAAAAAGAAGTCACAGACTTCTATAGACTCCCTATTTTTCCACTTCTTCCTAAAAAGAAAAAGCCCTTTTAGTTCAATGAAGAGGAAAGAGCCATCAAAAAAGACTTTCTACATCTCCCTCCTTTCTTCAACAAAGCCCAGTTCTCACAAACCTATTTAGGTCTGTTTCCTTTTCCTACATCTCCATATTCATGAAGATAACTGACTTCTGAACAAAGAAGTTTCTTTCAAATATACATTTTATCTGTTGGTGTCCTTCTCAAGAGTTCATTTCAGACATTATCCCTTTTGCAGTTTGGTCTGCAAATACCCACTCTACTTACCTCTCTATTTATGACCCAAACATGTTCCTATTCCTGTGCTCTGGTCTGGCTGCTCAATTCCTTCCTATCAATAACCAAAGAATCCAGCACTCACTCCTCTTATTTCCTTACCTTTCATTAAAAACAAAAATCCTGGGGCTGGGAAGGTGGCTCAGTGGTAGAGTGTTTGCCTTGCATGCATGAGGCCCTGGGTTCAATTCTTCAGCACCACATAAGCAGAAAAAGTTGGAAGTGGCACTGTGGCTCAAGTGGTAGATGGCTAACCTTGAGCTGAAGAGCTGAGGGACAGTGCCCAGGCCCAGAGTTCAGGCCCACAACTTACCAAAAAAAAAAAATTCTGCTCCAGCCTCATCCCTTCACCCAAATGCCTCTGGTGAAGGTCACTGATAAAGTCATGTATAGCAAGCCCTGGAAAAAACCTATACATCCCTGCTGTACTCACCTCTCTCTGAACCAGTTGATTCTGGTGGCCTCCCTTTTAAGAACACTTTATTTTTCTCTGTATAAACATTTTGTTTATTTTTTATTTTTATTATAGAGTTGGTACATAGAGGGGTTACAGTTACATAAATCAGGTAATGAGTAATGAATACAATTCTTTTTGAATTGTTTCCCCTTCAATGCTCTCTCCCAGTTTTCCCCTACTATCCGCACCACAAGATGTGCAGTCTATTTTGCATATAGTGTCTAGAGAGTACCACTGTTGTATTTGTTCATCCTTGTTCTACTTTTTCTGTGCCCTCCCTTATGCTCCTAGATGCAAACAAAAAATTAGATAAGAGGAAAAGAAAACAAAAACAGCAACAATGGCAACTAAAAAATGTCTCATTTCCTTTTCTTGGAGTTCATTTCATAGAATATTATTTTATATGATGATCTGCAGATAGCTATTGAGCCATTGTCAACCACTCCTATGCATATCCTCCCAATCAGTAAATGGGCTAAAAATGTAAAGAGAGACTTCTCAGAGGAAAAAATAAGAATGGCCAATAGACACATGAAGAAATGCTCACTGGCCAGAAAAGAAATGCAAAGCAAAACAACATTGAGATTCCACCTCACTCCAGTTAGAATGGCCATTATCAGGAAAACTAACAATAACAAATGCTTGTGGGGCTGTGTCCAAAAGGGAACTCTATGATGCTGTTGGTGGGAATGTAAACTTGTTCAACCACTCTGGAAAGCTGTATGGAAGTTCCCAGCAATCTCACTCCTGGGCATTTATCCAAGGGACCACAAACCAAGCCACATTTAAAGCCACCAGCATAACAATGTTCATTGCAGCATTGTTTACATAGCCAAGATAGGGAATCAACCCAGATGTCCCTCAGTTCATGAATGGACCAAGAAAATGTGGTATATATACATAATGGTATTCTATGCTTTCATCAGATAACATAATGTTGTACCATTTGTAAGGAAATGGAAAGACTTAGAAAAATTATATTAATCAAAGTGAGCCAGACCAAAAGAAATATAGGCTGTGTGGTTTCCCATTTGTGGTAACTAGAATGTGCCTATAAATCTACAAGTAAACACCCTGAATGATTATGCACACATACTGGGACATGGTAAATTACATAAGAACGCTAGACCTTCACATGCTAAAGCCAAAGAACACGTTCTTCATGATTTTCATACACTTTCCTGCTTTCTCTCTCATCTTCTGGCCGTTCCTCCTTGAGAGCTCTTTAGGATACCCAAACACAATGCCATTGTCTTCCCCACCAAAATTTGTAGCTAGCTGGAAACAAACGTAGGAGCCAACCTGAATATTGAAATATAACCTTTTTAGAAATATTTAAGACATTAAAAGAGTACTTTCTAGCTAGCTACTCAGGAAGCAAAGATTGAGAGGATCATGGTTTGAGGACAGCCTGTACAAAGGCATCACTTCAACCAATAAATATAACTGTGTTTTATCACACATGCCTGTTATCTAAGCTACATAGGAAATATAAACAGGAGGACTGAAATCCAGGCAAAAAGAAAGACTCTACTCATAAAAATAACTAAAGCAAAAAGGGTACTGGCATGGCTCATGTAGTAGAGTACCTCTTTAACCAGTACTAGGCTCCAAGCTCAAAACCAAGTTCTACCAAAAAAGAAAAAAGAAATACTACCTCTGTGTTACTATGTACCATGGAAGATGATTCTCATCAAGTTTCCCAAACTCACAACTATTAACATATTGGGCAGATTAATTCTTTGTTAGAGGAGTGGGAACTGTACTGGGATCTCCAGGATGTGTAGCAACACTGGCTGGCAGCAACTTCTTATATCCCCATTTTTAACAACTAAAGATAAGTCTGGACCTTACCAAGTACCACTGAGAAAGAAGAGGTGATCACAAAATGTCTCCTGACTAAAAATCATTAATTAGGAGATTCAGAGTCAGGAAGGTCTCTTAATTCCATACATGGAATACATTTATTCATAAAGCTCCAGAACAGCTGGATAGCCTCGGGGTGCCCCACAGAGATAGGCTTGTTACCACAAGGCACAGAGCAGATAGAAACACTGAGAAGCAGCAGCCAATTATTAGTGGAAGGGGAGAGACCAGGCCAGTTCCTCCAGGAAGAATAATTGATGGGGTAAAAGGAGCTGACACAGGCTCCTCGCTACCCTTCTATTACCAGTTCCTTCATGAGCTCCATTCCTGCACCTGCTCTTCACATGCTGCTAACTCTTAGTACTCCCTACATTGTCTTCTTCTCACAGTCCCATGGGGCAATTTCACACTTCCCAGTAACTAAGCTATAATCTATTTCCTTGTCAATCCATAGCCAAATCTACCTCTCCCTTGAGATCCAGTCCCTTAGAGGCACCTGAATTTATTACTACCCTAGGGAAAAAAATCACCTGCATTAGAGTGGCAATTCTCCTCCACTCAGTTATTCAAATTGTAATCTGGAAATCTTTGGCAACACCCTTTCCTGAACCCTCACACCCAACAAGTGTTTGTGTCTGATCAGTTTTCTCACCTCAGAATCCATCTTTTCTCCATCCATACTTTAAGCCTCTATAGTTCCTAGTGGAAATGAAAGAGTCAAATCTTAAATCCTACCTTCATTACCACCTATGCTATTTCTCTGTATTTAAACAAATAAATAACACATGTTTAATCTGATCATTACCTCACTTAATTCCTTCGATGGTTTTCCATTTGTGCTGGGCAATATGCATAGTGTCACTTGACCTGCCTCTCCAGTGTTAGCTCAGCTAGTCCAGGCTCATGGTCTATTCATTCTATAGCTCTTCTATAGCTTCTCTGTTGCCTGCCCCTGACCTATACTATTCCTGAAAACTTCTCATCACCACCATTACCCTATCTCTTTCTCAGTCTTTAAGATATCTAATGGAAATATTGAATCTAAAATTTACTGTCGTCTTGTCCTATGTTTTCCTCTTTCAGATACTTTAATAATTCAATTATTTTTAGTTTTCACATCTCTTTGAGCTTCTTCAGGATAATTATATGACAGCATTTTGTAGAGTGGGCACTCAATAAATGTTTGCCAAATGAACAAATGAAATATTCTCTTACTGCTCTTATTGCTCCATTTTCTTTTACTGATTGTTCTATTTTTTTCTGTTTTATAGGGTTCAAGTTTAGAGTTTCTTTCCCAGGTAAACTTTGTATTGCAGTACCCTCCAACAAAGAAATTCTAGGGCAAAAAATTAAAAGCAATCTGCAAGGCCTAGCTCATCCTAATGAATGAAGATCTCCTTACTTGCTCTTATATAAGGAGTATTCTGAAATAAAATATACAAACTTTGTGTCATTCAAGGTTGTCTCTCACAACAGAGAACATTTACAGTTCAACACCATTTCTCCTCTGGGAAAAGATTCATTTTTTTCCTCTTTTACACTAATTTTTCCCACAAAAGCCTAAGAAATGGTTTCCTAGGAAAACTACTTTTTCCTGGGGAAAAAGAAACAATTTTTTCCCAACCAATGTGAATTCATCTAAAATGGAATATTCTACATCATGGGGACACAAAACTCCAAATTAATTTTCCAAAATAGTTCCTTATAAATTACCCACTAAAAGCCAAATTTCAATTACAATACTATTAACTCAGTACTCCAAAGTAACAATCAGTCATGTAAGAGAAGAAATTTGCATCTTTTCTCAAATTCAAATAGGGGAAATAAAACTTCTGTTACTACTTTTGACAACACAAGACCTTAACACATTTCCTTTATGTATAGTGGATCCATTGTCTTGTGGCTTTTGTGGGAGACAAGGGCATCTCACACTACAGAACCCATATATTTCCGTCTCATCACCTTGCAACATGAAGCCGACTCTAACTATGCTCTGCCAATAAGAGGAGATGGGTAGGTTCTGGAATCAATCCAGTTAGCTGGCCATACATATAACTTTATGAAAGTGAAAATGGCACAATATAGTTTCTGGACATGGCTAAGGCAGCAGGAGTACAGGCAGCATCTGGTGCCTAGAATTAGGGATATTGTCTGTGTCAGCCACAGCATCTTGGTGCAGGTATACAGGCAGTTCTAAAACTGATTTTAATATTGTTCTAGTTGTTCAGTCTTTATGCTTAATTTTCCAGCTTTCCCAGAGGTCCTCTGAGCTACTGAATTTCCCCTAATACATTCCTTTTGTGCTTCAAACAGCCAGAGTTAATTTTTATCTATTGCTACTAAGAGCTCTGATACAGAAATAAATATTTTCCATATGTCAAATCACTCCAATTTTGCCTTTGGTAAAATGGAACAAGAAGAGGAAGGAGGGAAGGCAGAGAAGCTGGTGCTTGTAAGCCATTGTTTAGGTTACCCGGACTAGTCATATGGAACATGCTTGCTAAAATGTAAGGCCCTGAAATGTACCCCCAAACCCTTCAGATAACCAGGAAAACTACATTTCTAACAAACTGCTCCAGGAGTTGTTATAAACAGTAAAGGTAGGGAGCCACCACCATAAACTAAAATTCCCACTCTTTAAACATCTTTTGTGACATAATGGAAACAAATATTACATATTGGAAAGTTACTTGACAGATACTTCTAGCCTTTAGATTTATTAAAGTACTTCTACCTTTGGGCTTAATGATCAAAAGAAACCTTTGAAAAATAAAAGGCCAATGTTAGTTTTTCCACAAGCTAAAGAATCAATGAAATTGTAACCGTAATGACAAGTGCTGGTGCAGAGAACATTATAAACTTATGCTTGAGTGGGTTTTTTTTTAATTTAAAAATGTGAACCAATATATTGATTCATGATACATTATATCATTGAGATAGCAGTCATGGTCCTTTGTCTCATGTAAGCTAAAAAATCAAACATGGACTGATTTTTAAAGCAAAAGAAAACTGAAAGATTATTACACAGAAGAAATGCAGTAGGTCAGGCCATAGACAGAGTAATCTGGGTTAAAAGTCAGGATAGACTAGAAACAGATTATTTCAAAGTCAGAGTAGCCCACAGGAGTGGTAGCCTTTGTTTGGGGGAACTTTTATTTGTTTTTTGGGTTTTTTTTGTAGCCTTAGTTTTATATCCCCTTTTTAGACCTGCCCTCCCTGATAATCTCATGTGCAGATGAAGGACCTGAAATGTAGTCATTGATCATATATATATATATATATATATATATATATATATATATATATATATATATGTATATATATATACATATATATATACACATATATATACACACATATATATATATATATATATATATACATATATATTCTATGACTCGCTAACATTTTAAATTTCCACACAGGGGTGTATGCTTTACTATGATAATAAAACAGAAATTGTTAACAGAGAGGGGCCACTATTTCTGTATCTGCTATAACTTACAGAAAGTCCCAGGACTTCTTCCTGTTCCTTAAAGTGAAAAGGAACACAGGTATGAAAGGCTAGTTGGAGTTGATGATAGCCACAACTGCAGCTTGGGTCAGAACAGGCATTATCTCATGAAACCATGAGATAATGGTTTCATGAGATAATGCTTTGCTATCCCAATAATCCTTATAGTCTATCTTTCCTGCATATCACATAGCAATTAAAAAGGCATTATTAACATGTAGAGAGCTATCATATTTGGAACAAAGGTTTTACTTTTTATTTTTTGCCTTTTAAGTGTCTGACTGATCACTTGTGTGCATTTTTTAAATTTTTAATGAATATTTGCACATTGTTCCTGTTTTGATAGGAAAAGACAAAATTAGCAATTTCTATATAGAAGGTAATAACATGCTTCTTGACATAAAGGGATGATGTACATAAGATGCAACCTTCTCCTCCATCAAAACAACATCCTAGTGTGCGTGTGACTTACAAGCTCAGCACATGGAAGTCTTAAAGGAGACTGGGACTGTATTGGCCTGGGACTGTATTGTACAACTTGTCTCAGACAAATAAGTAAAATAAAATAGTAAAAAAGTTAAAGTCACGTTAATAATACGTAGGGAGAAAAAGCTCATTTGTTTTAACTAAGCTGTTTAGACAATGGCCTCAATTCTTTGAAATATGCTTAGACAAGCCATCTGAGCAAGAATTGGAAAGTTTTTGATAATTAAAAGCAATTTTGTTACTGTAAATCAAATACTTTTGTGAGTTTATGCCACATATATTTTCGGTGCTTACATTTTCAATTTTTAACATTCTTCATAATGAACTAAACAGAGAAAATATTTTGTCTAATATAAATTTTCAATTTGGTTTTTAGCAATAATATCAAAATGAGTTCTATAATCTTATAAGGAAAACCTGATGCTAAAAATAATGTAAGACATCAAACTCAATTATTTTTCTTCCATTGGGTGTTTTAGTTTGCTAGTTGAAGAATCAAGACTTCCTTGGTTCAGCATTCTTCATATCTTATTGTATTTATAGCACCCTACATCAAAGCAAATAGTCATTCTACTTACTATATTCAAGTCTAAAAAAACCTGAATAATTATGTTCTAACAACTTAGAAGACATTTGAAAAATTCTAAACATTAAAAGATAGGTTTCCATGTTCGAGATGAGCTGTGCATTTCCTGAGCTAGACACAGCTCTCAACCTTTGATAGGGGTGAATATGATCAAAGTACATAATACACTTGAATAAGAATATCACAGCAAAGCTAATTATTTTGTACAATTAATTTTAAGAATTCAGTTAGAAACAATTCTAGGGAATAAAGACAACATGGGAGGGATATCCATGCCGAACTTCAAACTCTACTACAGAGCTATAATAACAAAGACAGCATGGTACTGGCACAAAAACAGACCCGAAGACCAATGGAATAGAAGATCCAGAAATAAATCCACAGGCCTACAGTCAGCTGATATTTGACAAAGGAGCCAAAGACATACAATGGAAGAAACACAGCCTCTTCAACCACTGGTGCTGGGAAAACTGGGTGGCCCCATGCAGAAAACTAAAAGTGGACCCCAGCCTATCACCAGGCACCAACATCAACTCAAAATGGATTAAAAACCTTAACATTAAACCTGAATCTCTAAAACTACTTCAGGACAGAGTAGGAGAGACACTTGAACTAATAGGCACAGGAAGGAACTTCCTGAACAGAGTTTCAGAGTCACAACAAATTGGAGAGAGACTCGACAAATGGGACTACCTTAAAATAAAAAGCTTCTACACAGCTAAATCTATCACAACCAAGCTAGAAAGACAACCAACTAATTGGGAAAAAATATTTACCAGCAATATATCAGACAAGGGGTTAATATCCAGTATGTACAGGAAACTCAAGAAACTAATCCCTCCCAAACCTAACAAACCAATCACTAAATAGGCAAGGGAACTAAAGAGAGACTTCTCAGATGAAGAAATAAAAATGGCAAAGAAACACATGAGGAAATGTTCACCATCCCTGGTTGTGAAGGAAATGCAAATACCACCTTACCCCAGTCAGAATGTCCCACATCTACAAGTCAGCCAAGGACAAATGCTGGAGGAGATGCGGAGAAAGAGGAACCCTATTACACTGCTGGTGTGAATGTACACTTATACAACCACTTTGGAAAGCAGTCTGGAGGGTACTCAGAAAGCTAAATATTGACCTCCCTTATGACCCAGTCATACCACTTCTAGGCATCTACCCTGAACAACAGGAACCAATATACAAGGACACATGCACCTCCATGTTTATTGCAACACTGTTCACAATAGCTAGGATATGGAAACAACCCAGATGTCCTACCACAGATGAATGGATCCAAAAATTGTGTTATCTATACACAATGGAATATTATGCAGCCATTAGAAATGACAAAATAATGGCATTTGCAGGGAAATGGATGGAGCTAGAAGAAATCATGTTGAGTGAGGTAAGCCAAGAGCAAAGAGACAAATGGTACATGGGCTCCCTGATAAGTGGATGCTAAATCCAAAATGTTAGGTGATATGACAAAATTAACAGGGCTTAAGAAACAAAGAACTTGCACTCATCTGGTTGAACCACTACTAAATAACCCCATACTAAATAACCACATGGATGGTGTATATGAGTACACTGTTATATATTATAGACCGTGATGGACAATTTGATCCAGGAAAGTTAGAATGAGTTTGTGACTTTAAATGAGCATCATTGTCCCACAATACTGTGAAATTTGGGAAATTATGTAATCACTTAATCACAATAAAAAAAAAAAAAACCACCAGAAAACTAGAAGTGGCACTATGGCTCAATTGGTAGAGCATGAGCCCTGAGCTGAATTGCTCAGGGACAGCTCCCAGGCCTAGAGCTCAAGCCCCACAACTGACAAAAAAAAAGAGAGAGAGAGAGATCTTTCATGAGATTGTTTCTAACATATTTATAAGATTATATCTTTGTTGCTTTGTATGTCCCTCCCCCATGGTATAACCCCTGCTTTCACTATATATGATGTTGGTATATGTGGAGGGGAAGGGAAAAAACAAATCGTTAAAACAGGGATACAGGAGGATATACAAGTCATTATGTCGAAAACAAACTTTACAACTTTGGTGGGGGGAGGATATGAACGGATGGGAAGGGGAAACAAAGGAGGAGGCTACAATGCTTAAGAAGCATAGGTCCCATGGTTTCCCTTATTTGCAATATCTAGTATAGGTATGAGTCAAGTGGAAAAGGTCAGATAATGTGATGTTAGGAAAACGAACCCTCAAATATGTATTTTAATGTTTTCGTTTCTTTCATGCATGTGTTTCTAACGCATTTATAAGATTATTTCTTTGTTGCTTTGTATGTCCCTCCCCCACAGTGTAACCCCCGCTTTCACTTTATTTGATGTCAGTATAACATGTGGAGGAGATGGGGACAAACAAGTCGTTTAAGGATTCAGATGGACCTGTTGCAACAAGGAGAATTACAAAATGTCATGTCAAAGCAAGCTTTACAATGTCGGTGTGGGGGGGGGAGGGGGGTATGATTGGGTGGGGGGGAGGGGGGAGGCGGGGAAGGGAGGTGAAGGGTAAACAAAGGAGGAGGCTGCAATGCTTGGTAAGAAATGTATGCATTATCCTGCCAATGTAATTGTAACCCCTCTGTACAGTATGTTCTCAAATAAAATAAAATAATATTAAAAAAAAAAGAAATGTGCTCATTATCTTACCCATGTAATTGTAACCCCTCTGTACAGTATTTTCACAATAAAAAATAAAAAAGAATTCAGTTAGAAAAGAAAGTTATCTACAGTTATATATTTTTAAATCATTTGGTTTTTCTTAAGTCTGACTTACTTTACTTAATATAACTTTTTCTAAGTCTTTCCAGTTCCTTACAAATGATAAAATATTATTCTTTCTGATGGATAAGATTCTACTGTGCGGGCTGGGAAGGTGGCTCAGTGGTAGAGCACTTCCCTTGCATGCTTGAGGCCCTGGGTTCGATTCCTCAGCACCACATAAGCAAAAAGAAAAAAGCCGGAAGTGGCACTGTGGCTCAAGTGGTAGAGCGCTAGCCTTGAGCTGAAGAGCTGAGGGACAGCACCCAGGCCCAGAGTTCAGGCCCACGACCGGACCCAAAAAAAAACAAAACATTTTACTGTGCATATATATCACATTTTCTTGATTTACTCATCCATAGAGGGATATCTGAGCTGAATAGTGCTGCAGGAAACATGATTGTGCTGGAGGCCTTACCGCAATCTTGTTTGTGATCTGGTAGATAAATGCCCCAAAGTGAGAATTCTATATTTAGGGGATTTGGTGGTTTTCTTTTATTTGTGTTGTTGTTGTTTTTTCTGTCAGTCATGGAACTTGAACTTGGGGTTTGGGTGCAGTCCCTGAGCTTTTTCACTTAAGGCCAGTGCTCTGCCACTTGGAGCCACAAGGCCATTTCCAGTTTTCTAGTGGTTAATTGAAGAGAAGAGTCTTACAGACTTTCCTGCCCAGGCTGGATTCTATGTCTATTTTGGGGGAAAACTTCCGTATTGCTTTCCAGTGTGATTTATCAAGCTTACATTCCCATCAATAGCGTATTAGAGTTCCCTTTTGATCACATCCCCACCAGCATTGTTTTTTTTTTTTTGATAATGGCCATTCTAACTGGGGTGAGGTGGAAATCTCTGTGGTTTGATTTGCAGTTCCTCTCTGGCCAGAAATGTTGAGCAAAACAATTAATTTCTTCATGTGTCTACTGGCCATTTTTATTTCTTCTGAGAAGTCTCTTTTTAAGTCATTATACTATTTATTAATTAGGTTGTTGTTTCTTTGAGGGTTTGGTTTTTGAGGGTTTAATTTTTTGAGCACATACAAAAAGGCCCTTGTCTATTGTATAGCTAATGAATATCTTCCATTCTGTAGGCATTCTTTTCAGCTTGTTAGCTATGCCCTTGCTACAGAAACTTCTAAGTTTGATGTAATCCCATGTATCAAGTTTTCTTCTTTTGGATCTTTACTCAGAAAGTTTTTACCTGTACCCAAGAGGCCTAGTGTTTCCCTTACTCATTCCTGTAGTAGTTTCATGGTTTCAGGTTCTACATTGAGGTCTTTGATCTATCTCAAACTGATGCTGATGCAAAGCAATATATAAAAATCTAGTTTTAGTTTTCTTTTATTCTTCATGCATTTTTATTGTTGTTGTAAAGTTGATGTGCAGAAGGGTTACAGGCACATGATCAGGTAATGATCAGTTTTGAACAATGCCTCCCCTTCCCTCATTCTCCCACATTTTCCCTCCTGTGACCACCAAGTTGTGTAGTTCATTTTCAACATAGTTTTTAGTGAGTACCACTACTGCATTTGTTCACCTTTTGTCCCACCATGTCTGTGCCCCGCTTACTCCCCCAATGACAGATAAATGAATGAACAAAACCAAATGAAAAGAAAACAAAGTAACAATAAATGACAAGCCTCTTGGTTCCATTTCCTGGAGTTCATTGCTATAAATACTATTTTATATGATCAAATATACATAGATATTGCCCACTTGTGTTTCTTTCCTAAGAATATGCTCCTTTGGTTTCACTAGAGCATGAACAAGGCCACATTAAAGCTACACAACCATCTTTACTGTAGCATAATGTACCATAGCCAAGATATAGAACAGCCCAGATGCCCCTCAGTGGAGGAATAGATCAAGAAAAATATGGTATATATACACAATAAAATTCTACTCATCAATAAGAAAAAACTGATATTATACCATTCATAAGGTTATGAAAAGACTTGGAAAAAATTATATGAAGCAAAGTAAGTCAGACCCCAAGAAACACAGGTTGCATGTTTCCCTTATTTCTGGTAGCTAGCATGTGCCTATAAATCTACAAGTAAGCACACTGGATGATATACATATATATATACATTATATACATACATACATACATACACACACACACACACACATATATATGTGTGTGTGTATATATATATATATATATATATATATAGAGAGAGAGAGAGAGAGAGAGAGAGAGAGATTCCTGATAAATTATTTGGGGCTCTAGTTTCAGTTTTCTGCATGAGGATATCCAGTTTTGCCAGCACCATTAGTTGAAGAACCTTTCTAATTAAGTAAGTCAGACCCAGAAAAACAAAGGTTTCATGGTTTTCCTTATGTGTGGTAACTAAAATGTACCTATAAATCTGTAAGTAAACACATTGGGTGGTATGAAAGTGGTTACAAATGAATTAACTAAAGTATAGTAAACTCTATGGAGAGCTCAAATAGTACAATTTTTAGAAAGACAAAGTCAAAGACTAACAAAATAGTAAAATTGATACTTACAAAAAAAGGAGTGGGGTCAAAGGGAGAGAAGTAAACAAAGTGAAGATGGGGAGAGTGCAGTCAAGAATTCATTGGATATACCACAAAATTAAGAAAGAAAGGGAAAGGGTAAGCTGAAGAGAGGGTAAGAATATTGAAGGGGGGTGACATTGATCCACATTCACTGTATTCATAAACTGCTTTTAAATAGCATCCCATTTATACATAAGATGTACAAAGTTAATTTTTTTTAAATTAAAAACCACTTGAACTAGGAGAGAGCAAAGGAGGGGGTGCCATAGTCCAAAAAGAGATGTACTTCTTACCTGCCTTATGAAATGGTAACCTCTCTGTACAACACCTTTATAATAACAATAAAAAATATTTAATTATTTCAAAAACCACTTGGATCAGTTGAATATCTGCCATCCTTATTTGGCAGTCTCAAAGTTCTTGTTTTTGTCATCACAACCACTGTTTGCAGATAATGACATCAGTAAAAGAATGTAGTTCAACTTGAAGTTGAAACTGAACTACCTTGATCCAATAGTCTATACATCAGCTGATAGATATTGACTATTGTGGTTTCCTTCAAAGACTTTTAAAAATCCTGAAGTACCCTTGTGAAATTACTTAAACACCTAGGGGCACCTAGGTACTAGTTAGGGAATCTAAGGCAGAGATATAAACAAATATTGAGGAAAAAGAAAATGTGCAAACAAAATCATGTGGATTACTACTAAAGTATTATTATTACTAAAGTAAAATCTCAACTATGACCAAGTTGATTGTAGATACACTAAGAACCTCAAACAGATAAAGCAAGAAACCAAAGAGATTAAAAATCTAGAGGTCCCAACATTTTTTTTTATTAGTGATAACTTCTAATCATGTACAGTTTAAAGGGCATTCCCTGAGCCACTGAAATTTCTATTGTACTAACAAAACTTATTTATTTTTGTTCCAATTGTGTCATTTAAAATAAAACTATAACAACCAGCTAATAGGAAAAAAGTATTTACCAGCAGTATATCAGACAAGGGGTTAATATCCAGTATATACAGGAAACCTAAGAAACTAATCCCTCCCAAACCTAACAAGCCAATTACTAAATGGGCAAGGGAACTAAAGAGGGACTTTCAGATGCAGAAATAAAAATGGCAAAGAAACACATGAGGAAATGTTCATCATCCCTGGTGGTGAAGGAAATGCAAATAAAGACAACCCTGAGATACTACCTTACCCCAGTCAGAATGTCCCACATCCTCAAATCAGCCAATGGCAAATGCTGGAGGGGATGCGGAGAAAGAAGAACCTTATTACACTGCTGGTGGGAATGTACACTTATACAACCACTTTGGAATGCAGTCTGGAGGGTCCTCAGATAGCTAAATATTGACCTCCCTTATGACCCAGTCATACCACTTCTAGGCATCTATCCTGAACAACAGGAACCATGCACCTCCATGTTTATTGCAACACTGTTCACAATAGCTAGGATATGGAAACAACCCAGATGCCCCACCACAGATGAATGGATCCAAAAATTGTGGTATCTATACACAATGGAATATTATGCAGCCATTAGAAATGACAAAATAACGGCATTTGCAGGGAAATGGATGGAGCTAGAAGAAATCATGTTGAGTGAGGTAAGCCAAGAGCAAAGAGACAAACGGTACATGGGCTCCCTGATAAGTGGTTGTTAAATCCAAAATGTTAGGTGATATGACAAAATTAACAAGGCTTAAGAAACAAAGAACTTCCACTCATCTGGTCGAACCACTACTAAATAACCTCATGCTGCTGATCACAAGTATGGTATATATGTGAACACCGGAGGGAAACCAGGAGGACGACACAGAACTAGAGGGAATCAGGGAAAACCATACAACAGCAGGACCCATCAGCTGCACTGAACATTGACCAAAATGAACTAAGCAACTCAATGGCAGCGATGGGAGGGAGGGAACAAGTGGGAAAGAGGGAACAGCTGACGCTATGCAAAACAAAAGAAATGTACATATCACCCAATGTGGAAGAAATAACTATCACAAAGTGCATAGAACTCGTAAATGTTATAGACCGTGATAGACAATTTGCTACATGAAAGTTAGAATGTGTTTGTGACTTTAACTAGGCATCACTATCCCATAATACTGTGAAATTTGGGGAATTATGTAACCACTTAATCACAATAAAGAATTTGAAAAAATAAAAATAAAAAAATAAAATAAAGCTATAATTACACTGAGCAGGGAGTTCTAGGTGAGTCAGCACTTAGAATTTAATGGGTTTCTTGAAAAGTAGAGTTCATTTGTAGAAAGAGACAAAATACATAAATTGTTACATCAGATATATACTAGAGAGGTGAAAGGCTCTGCTAACCCTCTAATCTTGCTATTCACTCCATGGTGGCATTCTTCCCCATGATAGTAAGCATATAGCTATTAACTTCTTCTGAACACAACTGACTATTGTCCTCTTAACCTTCTTTCTCAGTCTGTAGATGGAAATTTCTACCACACACCTTGGTGAAAAAGCTACAAAAGTGCCCCCTACAAGACAATCCTCCCTGTGGAGAATGAAATTAGATAAGGCCTGTAGAGTGAGGAACAAATTGAATTCATTTAACCGAATTGCTATCTGACCAATAAAGTTCATGTCAAGGCACAAGCACAAGTTTAAAGACAGGAATAGCATCAGCAAGATGAATTGTGCTCTCAAGTCTATATGGCAGAGCTGGATGCTGACTGTGTGATTTTACCAGAAAGTAAACCAGTGAGTCAACTTCTTTTTTCAACTGTCTCGGTCTGCATTTTGCATTTTTTAAAAATAGCTTGTCTTTGTGTAAACAGCTCTATCCATCTCTGTAGTGGATTTTCTATTGTGCAATTGCATGCTTAGAATAATAAATCTTTGGTTGGACAAAATGTCTGCAGAGAACAGTTTTTTGGCAATGACATTTTCAAAGTGTCAGTGTCCATATTATCCATAAAGGCTCGTCATTGCATAAAAGTAAATCAGGACGCATTTTCCCACAAATTTCATGACAAATTAGGCCATATTTTAGGTTAATTTTCTATTTTCTATAATGTAATGTAACCTAGGTATCGCTATGTAAATTAGGATATCTGTCCTTTCATAGAATGGAGTCAACTTTTAAAAACTCAGGAACCAAATTCTAGTTAGCTGATATATTGGCATCTAAGAATCTTCTACAAACTGATTTTAACCATTCCTTTAATGGTACAAGCACATTTACAGTCTACAAAGCCTCCCAAGAAGTCCGTTCTGCTGTAATAATATGTACAACATTGCGTCCCAGCTATTTGCCATTTCGCCATTTACTGGTTCACACAAGGGAAGTAGCAAAGAAATACAGGCAGTATTTAGACTCAATTCTCCCTGGGTTTTATTCCAATCCCATGGCTATCTATCTGTGAAACTACCAATAATGCAACACACCACTCTGAGCATCAGTCATCTCTTCCATAAAGTATGTATCTCAGAGTGGTATTCAATGATAAATTCTCAAAAAGATCTTACCTAATTTGCCTACAAGTTTAGAATACAGAAGCATAGGAAACTCCCCGCACAACCCTACCTTGAGAAGTTCTCTGCTTTTAGACATCTTTTCAGATTACAATAAATAAACATCTAACCAGAGCAATTCAAAGCAGCAGTGAGGGATAGGATAGTCTGGGTCTCGCAACCATAAAGTACCTCTGAGGTTCTGTAAGAACATAAATTCAGCAACCTTAAAGGACAAACAGACAGATAAATCCATGTGAGATCTTTACAGATTTCAAAAGTTGGCAGGCTCTCAAAAACTGAAACTCTGTTAGTCTTTAAAATGGCCCACCTATACTGATGACAAAGATTATTACCACAAAGCAGGCAATGTGGTCTCACTCTAAAGTATTAAAACAGGAAAACAAATGGTTAATTTTATATTTCAGCAGAATCACTTTTGTTTTAATCAATGTCTAATTTCACTATTAATTTAATGTACTTATTACACAATTATACTTTATATGTCATAGTATCTTCTCAGTTGCAGCATTCTCTCAATTTCTAAGTATTTCAGGAATATTTTACCTAAAATATTTCACTCACTACCATATTCTAGTTATCCCAAGAAACTTTCTGTTTCATAAAGAATATCACTGATGATCTGTTAGATAAATAGAAGGTAAATACAGTTTATTTCAGTCAGTCACTATGCCAGGGAAGTGTCCATGAAGTCCTGAGGAA
Source organism: Dipodomys merriami (assembly GCF_024711535.1). Classification (NCBI taxonomy): domain Eukaryota; kingdom Metazoa; phylum Chordata; class Mammalia; order Rodentia; family Heteromyidae; genus Dipodomys; species Dipodomys merriami. Next base: position 30,343,162 of record NW_027203048.1, read on the forward strand.
CTTAAATGTTGAATAATGTACAGTTGGAATCTTAAGAACTGGATTTGGCCTCATTAGTCCTATTCCTGCTTAGTAAAAGTACTGGTTAATCTGCTAACACAGCATCTTCTTCTCACACAGCACTTAAAAATCAATAAGTGGCATTGCTAAAATGATAAAAATGAGTATCAAACTTGACAACTATTAGAAAATACATATAGCTATATGCAGTCATTTATCATCCTCCAAAAATAGCCATTGTAGCCATGAGATACGCTTGATTATGTTCAGTTCCTCTACTCTCCATACAAATCCATCTTTAAGGGACATGTTCATCTCTTACAAAGTTCCCCAATTTCCTTAATCAGTAGAATCTAAGCAAATGATAAAAAAAAAACAATTTAGACTGAAATACTGAATGTGCTCTTCAGAAGTAATTCCAATGTTAACAATAAGGGTGCATAGACATCAGTGAGAATGTTCTTTTAAGTGAAATGAAAGCAAAAGAAAAATTTTTCCAGGCGTGGTAGCACAGACCTGTAATCCAAGTGTGGAGGAAACAGAGGCAGGCAGATCTCAAATCTAAAGCCAGTCAGGGTTGTATAGCTAAGACCATTTCACAAAATAAACAAGTCTTTTTTGCCTCAATAGAGTAACTCAATATTTCTTTAGTGATTGCATTACCAATATTGGCTTTTAAGCTCACCACCTCAAAGAATTCTGTTCAAGCTCACCTTGCCCACGTTCTCTACCCAGAGACTAAGTTGTATGTCAGATTATATCAAAACTAAAGACCCCACTGTCTTAAATTGTGCCTTTGAAGCAAAATGGATTAGACCTCGGTGTGAATTTCACATTAATACCATACACTTGGTTTCTAAATGAGTTGCTAATTGATTTATTTGGTGCTATTGCCATTGTAGAAATGTTGGGAACATTCCATACTACAAACATAAGTGGAGACAGACTTCTGAATTAACAAAGACTGCTTTCCAATATGCTCTCCCTCGCCTTCTCTCTCTCTCTCTCTCTCTCTCTCTCTCTCTCTCTCTCTCTCTCTCTCTCTCTCTCTCTCTCTCTCTCTCTCTCTTTCTCTCTTTCTCTCTCTCTCCCTCTCCTTCCCCCCCCTCTCTCTCATCAGTTGTGTCAGTTCTGGGCCTTGAACTCAGGGCCTGGGAACTTCCCTGAGAGCTTCTTTTGCTTAAGGCTAGTGCTTTACCAATTGAGCCACAGTGCCACTTCCAGATTTTTCTTCGTAGTTTATTGAAGATAAGAGTTTCACAGACCTTTTTGTCTGGGCTGGCTTTGAACCATGATCCTCTCGTTTCAGCCTCTTCACTAGCTAGGATTGCAGTCATAATCTACCAGCGCCTGGCTATGATCTCATTTTTAAAAGATAATTATATCTGTATGGACTACAAAACATTGGAAATTACACTCCAAAATCTTTTTTTTTAATTTTAATTTTAATTTTTTGTGAACATACTGTACAGAGGGGTTACAATGACATGGGCAAGCTAATGAGTACATTTCTTATCAAGCATTGCAGCCTCCCCCTTTGTTTACCCTTCACATCCGTTCCCAGCCTCCCTCTGCCCCCCACCCAATTGTCTCCACCCCTCCACTAAAGTTGTAAAGTTCGTTTTCGATATGACAACTTGTACTTCTCATTGTTGCAACGGGTCCACCTGTATCCTTAAACGACTTGTTTTTCCCCATCTCCTCCACAAATTATACCGACATCAAATATAGTGAAAGCAGGGGTTATACCGTGGGGGAGGGACATACAAAGCAACAAAGAAATAATCATAAATGCGTTAGAAACAAATGCATGAAAGAAAAAAACATTTAAATACATATCTAAGGGTTCATTTTCCTAACATCACATTATCTGACCTTTTCTGCTTGACTCATACATATACTAGATATTACAAATAAGGGAAACTATGGGACCTATGTTTCTTTGGACTTGGCTTACTTCACTTAATATAATTTTTTCCAAGTCTTTCCATTTCCTAACAAATGGGGCAATGTCATTCTTTCTGATGGAGGCATAGAATTCCATTGTGTATATATACCACATTTTCTTGATCCATTCATCCACTGAGGGGCATCTGGGTTGGTTCCATATCTTAGCTATGGTAAATAATGCTGCAATAAACATTGTTGTGCTGGTAGCTTTAGTGTGGTCTTGTTTGTAAACATTTGGGTAAATGTCCAAAAGTGGGATTGCTGGGTCATAGGGGAGCTCTATGTGAAGTCTTTTGAGGAACCTCCATACTGCTTTCCAAAGTGGTTGAACAGTTTACACTCCCACCAACAATGAAGTAAAGTTCCCTTCTCTCCACATCCTCTCCAGCATCTGTTGTTATTAGAGTTCTTGAATTTTGTCATTCTAACTGGAGTGAGGTGGTATCTCAATGTTGTTTTGATTTGCATTTCTTTTATGGCCAGGGAGGTTGAGCATTTCTTCATGTGTCTATTGGCCATCCTTCTTTCTTCTTCAGAGAAGTTTCTCTTTAAGTCTTTCGCCCACTTATTTATTGGGTAGTTGTTTCTTTGAGGATTTGTTGTTGGGAGATTTAATTTTTTGAGTTCCAAGCATATTTTAGATATGAGACCCTTGTTTGTTGTATGGGTAGTGAAGATCTCCCAATCCGTGGGCTTTCTATTGATCTTGCTAGCTATGTCCTTTGCCATGCAGAAGCTCTGCAACTTCATGCAATCCCATTTGTCCAACCTTTCTTTGATTTGTTGTGTTTCCAGGTCTCTATTAAGGAAATTTCGGCCTGAGCCAAGGTCCACTCCAAAATCTTAATCATCATTATTAACTTTAAAAGAAACCAGTTACTTTTTCTTATTTTTGTTTTTCTCTGCTTCTACTCTTACTACAAAATGTAAATAACTTTTTAATCCTTTATGAAAAAATAATATTGCTATTCAAAAATTAATGACATTTTTATAGTACCAATATATGTGTATGTGTCCTTTATATAATGCCAAAATAAGATTCTATGCATCATCACCATCAAAACCAAATGATTAAAATGAGGTATCAAATGCTAAATGATATTTTAAGTTTCACTAGGTTTTTTCCAAATGTTTATTCTCCCTTTTAAAAGTCTACAAAAATTATTATGTAATTCAGAAGCATCTCTTTGGTTATGAGCGAATGCAAGGTAAAGCATTAAGAGGTTAAAATAAATCAAAACACCATAGGGATTCCATCTCTCCTCAGTAAGATAGGCCAGCATCAAGAATTCGAACAATATCAAATGCTGGCAGGGATCTGGTGGAAAGGGCACCCTTGTACACCGTTGGTGAGAATGTAAACTAGTACAACCACTTTGCAAGGGAGTTTGAGCACTCTTCAAAACATTAAACATAACTCTTCCCTACAATCCAGCTATCCTACTCTTGGGCATCTATCCAGAGCATTACAAGCCAGGATACCATAAAGACTTGCAGACCCATGTTCATTGCTACACTATTCAAAATAGGCAACTTACAGAAACAGCCTAGGGGCCCCACAATGAATGTGTGGATTGAGAACAAGTAGTGCATATACCCATGGAATTTTACTCATCATTAGAAGAATATTACATCATTAACAGGGGCATGAATGGGCCTTGAACAAATCATGTTAACTGAAGTAACCCAGGTTCAGAAAGACAAACGGCACATTTTTCTTTCATATGTGGAAGCTAGATCAAAACTACACTATATACAGGGCTCAGTGCATTTACATACAAACTAACTAATTAAAGGTAGGTATACTTAGGGGAGAAATACAAAGGCATAACTTCTCTGGTCAACTAATGTAAAATAAATATCAGAAAGTGAAAATATTTGGAGGGAGGTACAGAAAGGGATGGAGGAAGATTAGCAAATGCAGTCATTATATTCAGGGTACATTATATTAAAAATGGCTACCATAACTTGGTAGGGTCAGGAGGAAGAAACTGGGGGAACACGAAGGGAGAGGTGACATTGACCAAGTAGCATTGTATTCATAACCTGAATTATAACTCCTTTATACAACAACTGAACAATAATAAATGAAAACCTTAACCAAAATGTTCGAGTCAGAAAAGTCAAGCACAATTATAATAGAAAATAGAGCCAGTCTAATGTCTAAGTTGGAGAACACAGGCAGCCAGATTCACAGTACTGTATCTTTCAAATATTGCTGAGTATCCATGGAAAGCCCATTAACATGAGAAGTGATGGCCTTTAAAGGAAGGGTTTTTGAATAAATGGGAAATTTATAATAGAAACTTGAACGAAGCTAAGCAAAAAAGCCAAACGCGCAATGGGCAATTGAAAGGAGATGAGTGAAGTGGAAAAATTAAAACTGTTTCCTATAAAACTGCAAATACAAAAGAATATGCACCCTGACTACTATAATGTGAAGAATACATAAATATTGAATTGTGCTACCTATTAATAATACATTTAAAGCATCTTAAGATCTATAAAAGAAGTTTAAATAGAAGAACTACAACTTATCTAGAGACATTGGAGCATCTTCTAAAGAAATCAAAAGGGCTGGGCACTGGTGGCTCATGCCTGTAATTCTGGCTACTCAGGAGGCTGAGATCTGAGGGTTGTAGTTCAAAGCCAGCCTCAGAAGTCAAATATGAGAGCCTCTTATCACTAATTAACCACCAAAAAGCCAGAACTGGAGCAGTGTCTCAAGGAATAGAGTGCCTGTTGCAATGAAAAAGCTGAGCACAAGATTCAGTTCAAGCCCCAGAACTGGCACAAAGAGAGGGAAGCACAGAGGGAAGGAGGGAGGGAGGGAAGGAGGGAGGGAGGGAGGGAGGGAAGGAAGGAAGGAAGGAAGGAAGGAAGGAAGGAAGGAAGGAAGGAAGGAAGGAAGGAAGGAAGGGAGGGAGGGAGGGAGGGAGGGAGGGAGGGAGGGAAGGAGGGAGGGAGGGAGGGAGGAAGATCAAAAGGCAGAATCTTGACTAATTATTTTTGTTGTCAGTCATGGTGCTTTTATTCGAGACCTGGTCACTGTCCTTGAGCTCTCTTGTTCAAGGTTAATGCTCTACTGCTTTGAGCCATAGCTCCACTTCCAGCTTTCTCGTGGTTAATTGTAAATAATAATCGCAGAGACTTCCTGTCCCAGCTGGCTTTGAATTGTGATCCTCAGATCTCAGCCTCCTGAGTAGCTAGGATTACAGGTGTAAGCAGCAAATGCTCAGCTTTGACTAATGTTTTTAAGAAAGCCATTCTACAACACAGAATTTAAAAGTATGTATAAAATAATATATCAGGAAGTGGCTCTGTGGCTCAAGTGGTAGAGCACTTGAGCTGAAGAGCTCAGGGACAGCACTCAGGTCTAGAGTTCAAGCCCCATAACCAGCAAAAAAAAAAAAAAGTACTTTGTCTAGGGGGAGTTGGGGAGGTGGGAAGGGAAGGGATGGTAGGGAAAAACAAAGGAGGAGGTAACAATGCTCGATAGGAAATGTACTCATTACCTTACTGATGTAATTGTAACCTCTCTGTGCACTAATTTTACAATTAAAAACAAACAAAAAATAGTATATCATGTATCATTGTTTCCCCCAATTCTTACACAAATTGGATCTACCTTGATATGGTACAATCTTCCTGGGTATTCAGAGTTTTTAAAATATGCATAAGTAAAATCTGCAAAGAAAACTATATAAAATATTTCCAACTTACATCTAACTCACACAAATTACTTTTTCATGTTCACATACACCAAGCAAAAGAGCCAGATTATGGGATTTAAACTTGTATGGGCTTCAAAAGGAGAGAAGTTTAAAAACAAGGTAAAAATGAAATGTTAAGTAATACTGAGGCTCTGCAATATAATATACAAAAGTCTTAGAAAAAATAAAGATTTATCAGAAGTATGAAGATAGTTGTGGAGTATGCAAGGTTATCTTTCTTCAAGGAAAATAAGGAACAAGACTGTGAAGCTGTCTTAAGAAATGTGCCAGCCAGGCATAAGAGGCTCATGCCTGTAAACCCTAGCTACTCAGGAGGCTGAGATCAGGAGGTCATGGTTTGAAAGGGCAGACTGGGCAGAAAAACTCCATGAGATTTATTTCCAATATACTACTCAGAAAAAGCTGAAGTGGTGCTGTGGCTCTGCTGGTTGAGCAATAGCCTCTTTAAGAGGCTCAAAGACAGTGCCCAGACTTTGAGTTCAATCCCCATGACTGGCAAAAAAGAAGAAAGAGAAAAAAAGGAAGGAAGGAAGGAAGGAAGGAAGGAAGGAAGGAAGGAAGGAAGGAAGGAAGGAAGGAAGGAAGGAAGGAAGGAAGGAAGGAAGGAAGAAGGAAGGAAGGAAGGAAGGAAGGAAGGGACTTCTGTAGCAGCTGTTTCCCATGCAATGCTCAGGTAAATGTCACCCCCTCCAAGAGTCCTGTTTACCCTTCTAACTTATCTTGTCCCCCCCCCCACTTTCTGCCTGCCAATAGTTGTCACCTAAGTTTGAGTTTTATTTTTCTCATAATAAAAATCACTACTTTTTTTTGTTGGTCATGGGCCCTTGTTCTGTCTTTTAGACGATGCCTCTGATCCCAGAAGTCTGGAAGCTGAGGTAAAAGGAGCAAGAGTTTCAGGCCAGTGGAGAAAAGGGATTTGGGAATGAGGAAAAGTACTCTACATCTCAGATGACCAGGCTTCAGTTAATCAAAGAGAGACAAGTGAAGCTCTGGATCCAGGCACATCATTTTTTTTTTACAACTTTCTTAATTAATTGTAAATGTGAGCTTTGGTTGAATTCTTTTGAATTTATGAGAAGCATTAAACCTATTTTGTAACTTGAGGATCCAGAGTATTCTTGAATGCAACTCCTGGAGAACTTGGGTCCATGTATAGATACTTTTAAGGTATTTTCATATTTTTAAACTATCTATTACATTTGTATATATTAGTTTAAACAGCCATTAAGATAAAGTATAATTAAGTGAAGTCAGCTTAAAACAATAGATACTTAAAAGCCAGGAGTGGCACTGTGGCCTTTAAAGCCAGAAATAGCACTGTGGCTCAAGTGGCAGATTGCTGGCCTTGAGCAAAAGAGCTTAGACACAGTGCTCAGGTCCAGAAGTCAAGGCCTAGGACTGGCAAAAATAGAAAATATAAAAATAAAAAGATACTTCATTATATAAAAGTACCTATGCATAACTACTGGGAGATATAAAGTATACTTTCAGATCTTTCAGATCTTTAAATAAAACTTTATAAGAAAAAAAATCAAAAGTTATCTTATTTATTGCAGCATTATTCACCAGAGCTAAGATATGAAACCAATCCAAATGTCCTCAGTAGATGAATGGATCAAGAAAGTGTGATATAGATATCTATATAGATAATATAGATACATAGGTATAATGGAATTCTATGCTTCCAGCACAAAGAATGACACCACCCCATTTGTTAGGAAATGGAAAGACTTGAAAAAAAAATCATATTAAGTGAAGTAAGCCAGACCCAAAGAAACATAGGTTCCATGGTTTCCCTTATAATGCAATTATTAGTATATATCTAGGATAATCTTATTAAATGAGCAGAAAAGCTCAAAAGCTATGTACATATGACCATATAAGATGATGCTAAGCAAAATGAACCCCAAGATATTGACACAAGAGGTTGTTCTTTGTTGCTATTGTTTTTAATGTACTGTGTGATTTTTCTTTTGTCTCTTTTGTATGTCCCTTTCCCTTATGGTTTAATCCCCTGTATTTGATTTTGGTACCCTTCATCTTGCATATACATTTATCTAATTTGGGGAGGGGAAGGGGAATAACAAAATGCTGAAATAAGGACACAGGATAACCTATTGCAATAATGAGACTCACAAGACACTATGTTGGAAATGAACTTCACAACTTGGGGGAAAGGTAGGGGAGATGGGGGAGGGAAGATATAGTAGGAGAAAAAGGAGGGGGTAACAATGCTCCACAAGAAATGTACTCATTACCTTATTCATATAACCATAAACCCTCTGTACAGCATCTTTACAATAAAAAAAAAATTTTAAATTATCCTGTGCACTAAAAGTAGGAAAATGGAATAGGAATGTGAATAAAATCTAGTGACAGACCAAGTTCTAATAAACTATGTTTTTCAATATGATAAAAGAAAGAACAAAATAACCTTAATGAAAATAGGAAGAGTCTAGCAAATTATAGAAGAGAAAATATTGGAATAGAATAATCTTCTGGGGAAAAAAATAAACAGCCTACATGACCATCCATGGGATTTAAAATATCTGTATGTATCCGGGCACCAGTGGCTCATGCCTATAATCCTAGCTACTCAAGAGGCGAATGTCTGAAGATTAAGATTAAAAGTCAGCCCAGGCAGGAAAGTCCATGGAACGTTGTCGCCAATAAACCACAAAAAAAAAGCTAGAAATGGAGCTGTTCTTGGCTCAAGTGTTTGAGCAACAGCCTTGAGGAAAAAAAATGCTCAGGGACAGCACCCAGGCCCTGGTCAATCCCAGGACCAGCATACACACATACAAATCTGTATGGAGTATAGCATTACTTGGTATGTAAGAAGTAGCCCATGAATAACAATTAGCTCAGCATCCTTAGTTCTACATATGAAGTGCTAGAGCACCTAGACCATAGTGACAACCTCAAACTAGTATCAAACCTAATCTTCCCATTTTATGAGCATTTTGTCATGATCCCATTACTCACAAGGAACAAAAGTCATAGATCACACAATAAAAAACTTACTTTAAAAAATAAAAAATAAAATAAATTTTAAAAATTTTTTTAAAGTCATAGATCATACACAGTCTCTAACACCTGCACATTTTTAAAGTCAATACTGTATCTATGCCCAAGGTCTAGTATAAAGAAGCAGGAAAGCAATTTTTAATAAACTATTACATATTTCTGTAAATGCTTGTGCATGGCTATGTTCTAATCCAACATGCCTTATCTGACATTTATTCCTTGGGATTTAAGGGGTTATTTAGAGGGGAAGAATAGAAACTGAAAGAACAAAGGTATAGGAATACACACAAAGAAAAATTTACATTAAGGGAAGTCAGAACAGATTGCGCTTATTTACCGATGATGAAAGAGCAAAATTATTTTAATTAAAGTGGGGACTAGAGGCCTTATCAAATTAGAGACTGTCAAGGTAGAAAATTAGAGTAGTATGGTTTTCTTGCAGACAAGCTATATAATCTGTGTAATAAACATCTTGTGGGATATTAAAAAGTTCCACAAAATAGGTGTTAATCGTCATGTGGAGCTATCCCCAACACCACAAGACATCTGCCATCAACTCCTGTTATTCTGAAAACACTCCCACAAACTTCCCAAACACTCCTGGTGAGAACTACTGACCTAGTTCATACCTATCCTCCCCCAAGTCAATGTAATTACTTATTTCCTTAAGGATGGCTTCTGGAGACTGGCTTAAATTCCACCCTACCCACTCTGCTCTTGGTTCCATTCCCCTGATGCCTAGCCTGTCTCATCACAATACTTAAATGAATTATAATTGGTTTCTCAAAGTCTTCTTTTAAATTAGAATGGTGGTCTCATGAGGAAAAGGATTGACTGTCTTGTTCACTTGTTCATAGCCAATGCCTACCACAATGCATGTGTTTGGTAACTTTTCTTGTATTAATTAAATTCTGATTCGTTACTTTGGTGGTACACTTGCAGTCCTTGTTTTCTTTAAGCCAAATCTGGGCTATATAATTAATATAAATAAATATTTGAAATAATGTCAAAACAGGGCAAAACCAGATAGAAAAAAAAATAGAACATTTAGATGGCTAACTGGTAGGAAAAAAAAAACCCACAAGGAACTCTGAAGAAAACATAGAATAAGCAAGTTACTAACTAAAATGATCACAGGTTTTTCAGATTTGTCTCCATGTCTTTTGCAAAAATTTAAAAAAACGCATGAAAATACAGCCAAGCAAGAAGATAATTATAGTTTATAGTTTATTTTAAGCCTTTTTTTTTTTTTGTCGGTTGTGAGGCTTGAACTCTGAGCTTTGGTGCTGTCCCTGTGCTCTTCAGCTCAAGGTGAGCACTCTACTGCTTGAGCCACAGTGCCACTTCCAGTTTTCTGGTGGTTAATTGGAGATAAGAGTCTCACGGATGTTTCTGCCCTGGCTGGCTTTGAACCGAGATCCACATATCTTAGCCTCCTTAATAGATAGGATTACAGGTGTGAGCCACCGGCACCCGGCTTTTAAGTGCTTTTAAAATAAAGTTTAAAACCTTATAAAACTTGATTTTTTTTAAAAAAGGCAAAATGCTAATTTAAGAAAAAAAATGTAACTGCCCTACATAAATTGAAAGTGAACAAGTGTGCAAGGGGTACCTTCCATCTGGCCTCCAGTTCTGTGATAGGAGTATATGGTGGTGATCTGGCTCTAATACATTAGTATTCAATCTACATATTATTATAAAATAAAGACCAAACTTCATTCATATTTCCTGTTTCCGGAGATACTGCATTTAGTCTTTTTGCTGCTTATGGCCCCCTTAGGAACATTCTCTCCATCTCTTGATTCTAATGATTTTGAGTTTTGAGAAGTATTAGGATTTTGTAGAAAGTTTCTTTGTTTGAGCTTATTGGATGCTTCTGTCATGACTAGATTGTGGTTATGGATTAGAAGAAGAAAGCCATACTAGTAAAATGCCATTAATATCATATTAGATCAAGAGTATATAAACATGGTGTAGGCGTGTTAGCATTGACTTTGATCACTTGGGAGGATTAGTATTTGCCTCAAGTTTCTTAACCATAAAGTTACTCTTCTTCCTCTACCTTCTTTTTGCCTTTACTCTTGTAAAGGAAGTCACTGTGCATAGCCATGTTCATGGTATAAAGGATTACACTTCACATCCTTAAGGATAGAGTTGATAACAGAAATTACTTAGAACGCTCCCCTTTATTATTTATTTGTATCAGCTGATTCCATGTATATTTACTTTATGTTTTGAAATCTAATATAATTATGCTGTATTTTATTGCTCAGTTGTTTCAGCTTTGGACAATGAGAGTTCTTTTAGTGGCCTCTTATGACCCTTGACATGTTTCCACCAGTATAGTTAGTGTTTATACTTGTCTGATTTTGAGTTTGTTTTCTGAGCATTTCTTACTTTCTGTTACTACAAGTTATCCCAGACACATTTTGTATATTCATTTTTATCCATTTCTCCAAGAAACCTCATTCACTTTGATTGGAGAATCAAGTTCTGGGCATTGAGTATGAACAGTACTACAAGGAGAGATGGGTCACCATCCCTGGGACTTAGCTACAAAGCAAGAAAATACTTAAGCAATACTTCTAAACTTCTGACTCAATTTTTGTGTTTATAGTGTACATTAAGTGTTCCAGTTTTACTTGACAGCCAGGACCCAAGTTAATCAATATTTTCATGCAAGAATGACTACCATCATAGCACAGAATCCCATTTAAAGTAACAAATTGGTACTTTTAACAATAGATGTGTAAATAACACCCTGACACATCAAGCTATGAATATTCTTTCAAACTTAAAATAACTAGATCATTGCAAAGGGTTAGGGAAATACGGTATTTCTGTGTTTCTCAATCATTTTTTTCTGTTAACACAGTGAAATCATTTCAAGTTAGAAAAAATGTAAATATCTGGGGAAAAAAACATTTTCCACAAGTGTAGATTCAATGTCACTGTGTGCTAATCTCTTTTACTTATTGCATACTTTTGACCAAATGTTATCCCAACACTTTATATTTATTATGTACAATCTGCTCACCAAACCTATGAGGTAAATAATAGCATTGTCATTTGAGAAATTAGGAAAGTGAAGCTCCAGAAATCAAGTAATTTATCCAATGTTGAACAGCCAGATAACAGCAAAACAAAGATCTCTGATTGCAAAAACTACACCATTTCTGCCTGGAATTTTGCAAAGAATGTCCTGAGAAATCAGTGTCCATGTATACATACTCAACTCAACTCCTTATCCACAAGCAATGAGATAAACATAGAATAAAAAAAGCACATTCACTCATTTACCTAATTTCACTTGGACCCTATATGTAAGAGTAGTCCATTTCTCAAAAGGAAAGTAATTCCAACAAATGATCTTGGCAAAATCAGTGACCTTATCAATACTCATTTACGTCATCTTTCATTTAAAATAAAACCTGGCCACATAATTTATTGCTTCTGCTTAAATGTAAAGAATTTGTACCTCATTAAAACTTTTCTCTCTGTTGCTTTCTCCAAAATACTACAAGGGAATGTGAATGGATGAAGGATAGTTTCAAGGTTAAAAACAGCATAAATAATTCAAACAAAGAGATTGTTTTAATTACTATTTGTTTACAGTGCAAACTAATTCTAACTTCCTTCTTTTTTTAATCCTTTGACAAATGGTGTATGATTTATTTGGGCCAGAGTAAAATATAATATTCAAATAAATTAAAATTTTTTCAGACATTTAAATAACCTTATTGTTCTAAAAATTTGGGAGGAATAAGGAGAAAACACATCAACTACAAAACATGAACTCTTCTGCAAATAAATTAAAAAAAACTTGAATTTTGTTTTATGGATAGAGAATTGGATAATGAATTGACTTTAATACAACTGTATCTTTTCATTGATATGAGGAAGAAAAATAAGCGAAATGAATTGTTGGACAAAGATAGGAGCTGTATACTTGAATGCAGGGAGAGGACCAGTATCTGTTTACAAGCCCACTCATTATAGGAAGAAAGCCTTTGTCAAATAAACTTATATTCATCAGGCTTTTTTTTACTATGCTAATCTCCAATTTAAAATGTTGACTTCAAGGTAAATAAAAGACACATGCAGGGGAGGCCTACTATGGGGCTTGAACTCAGGGCCTGGGCACTGTCCCTGAGCTTTTTTGCTACCACTTTAAGCCACAGCATCATTTTCAATATTCTGGTAGTCTATGGAACATAAGAGTCTCAGGGTCTTTCCTTCCCAAACTGACTTCAAATTGCCATCCTCAGATCTCAGCCTCCTGAGTTGCTATGATTACAGGCATGAGCCACTGGTGCCCAGCTAAAAGACACATTTTTTTTCACACAGGTGCAAGTAAATCACACATGAAAGATCAAATAAATTATAAAAGATCAAATAAAAAGAGCTCCTTCATAAAGGATTCAGGGAACCCCCATAATATCAAGATTCTGGATTCTAGTAACATTTAAGTAGTTCAGCCTGTGATTATGTTGAAACTCCAGAGGGCTATGGGTGGGAGCAGAATTTAAAGTATTCCTTGTAGACAGACCATTTAAGGGAAAAGATGCTAGCAAAGTAAAAGAAGAGTAGAAGCGTGGGTAGAGATGGTGCTCACTGGGGAAATTAGGCAAAATAAACAACAACAAAGTCCAGAGATAAAGGTAACATTTATAAACACCTAAGGTTGAGCCTTTATGAATACATACTCATATATACCCCCTAAAATAAACAGCTCATTACTAGTGAGCAGTGAATAAATGTATTGAAATTGTATCATGAAGATATTTTATTCGCTTTTGCAGAAAGTTTGTAAAATTGAGCATGGCCTAGAATAATGTTATCAAATAATATTTTCTGCAGAGGTAGATATGACTGGTATTGGTATTACCTGATAAAGTATTCACTGCCCCTGAGGCACTGAAGGCCTTGGAATATAGCTCTGGATCTAGGGAATGTAATTTAAGTATTAATGAATTTAAATCTAAACTGGCTGGCCAGCCATGTGTGGCTAGTGGCTACTGTATAAACTCTATAAACTAGTTTTCTTTCTCATAGGAAAGACAAACATGCTCACTACCCTACTTTTATTTCCATTTCATTATCTTTAAGTAGTTGTATAAAGGGATTTTTAATTCAGTATTTAAGTTTATGAGTACCATGTCATCCTTTCTTCATTCTCAGTTCATGCCGGTCTTCCGTCTTTCCCAATCCCACCCATCCTATCAAGTTACCTAGATGCATCTTACATTATAAGAAAGGCTACCACCTTTGTCATAGTATTATAGATGAGTATAAATAACTCTCCTTCCAGATTCATCTCTTCCTTCCATTCTTTAATATTACTGGACATGTAACATCCAAATCAATGATTATATACATAGATCATTTTTAAAGTACTAAAAGCAACTGGAAAATTAAATTTTAATAGTATGTTGACTGACCAATTTTTAAAAAAAAAGATATTCTAACTAGAATCTTCAGAATCCTGATTTAAAAAAAAATAACCTGGCACCCATGGCTCGTGCCACTCACTTGGGAATTGGAGATCTAAGGATCAGTGTTCAAATCAGCCTATGTAGGAGATTCTGTGAGACTCTTATCTCCAATGAACCACCAAAAAGCTAGAAGTGGAGCAGTGGCTCAAGGGAAATAGAGCACTAGCCTTGCTCAGGGGTGTAACCTAGGGAACTCAAGCCCCAAGACCAGCACAAAAAAACAAAACAAAACAAAACAAAAACTTGTTCATTAGTTCCATACATCCTAGTTGTTGTTCTTTTTATAGAATATGGCCTTTCTCCATACATGTTATGAATGTTATTGATTCACCAATTTTACTTCTGCCAACAGCAAGATCTGTGATAAGATCTGTTTCTGCTTATGGGTTGTCATCAAAATGATCAAAGAGCAGACATACAATAATTCCATATCAATTCAGTTCAAAAGAAACTCTTTAGTAACCTTCTGGAGTTCTATCGGCTTTCAAACTATAAAGATAACAGATGAGAGGAAACCACTCCACCAACAAATTTATTTCTCTCTTCTAGTAGACAGTTACAGTTAGAAAACTTGAAGCTCTGACAAATCTATGGTCTCAGCACACTATATAAATTTGCTACTATGAATGGAACTTTCCAGTGAGATATATAAGAAAAAAATTACTGAATAGTCTAGACCCCTCAAAAAATTTGAAAGACTTGTCTGTGAGTTCTAACCATGCTTAATTTTTTTTACTCCTAAAAAGAATGTTTCTGAACTTGAGTAAGTAATTTGCTTACTCATTTCAAAAACAATCTTATCCAGTAATCTCATTTCGGAGACCATAGCATAAATAGTAGCCATGTAATGGCAAACTTCAATTTTAGGATGTAGGAATCATAATAGCCCCACATACATACACCACTAAGAGTCAAAACAATGTATATTAATGAAATTCTGTTTCATTAAAAATATATGTGTGTGTGTGTATCTGTATACAATCACAGAAAGAAGCTCATTATATCCCATATACGTATGTTGGATATATAATACCCCATTTATACAGATATATGATACATACATATATATCTACCATATATAGATATAGCTAGACTGAGACAGACAGATAGATAAACTGAAAGAGAGAAATAGAGGAAAGCTTGGTAAGCTCAAAAATGACAGAAAAGACCTCAAGTTGGAGAATCAGTGAAGAATTCTGATTCAAGGCCAAAGTCTGAAAGGCTCAATTCCTTCTTAATTAATGGTGGTCAATCTTTGTTCTATTATGGCCTTCAACTGATTGGATGAGGTCACATTACTGAGAGTAATCTGCTTACTCAAAGCCTGTAAATTTAACTGTTAATTATATTAGGGTTCTCTAGAGGAACAGAACAAATAGAATTTATATATAATTATAAAAGAGGATTTATTGGATTGGCTGGCATGACTGGAAGCTGGGTAGTCTGACAATAGCTGTCTGCATGCTGGAAAGGCAGAGACCTGGCAGCTGCTCAGTATAATAAGCAGGAAGGCTCAGAACAAGGGAAACGTGATGCAAAACCAATATGAGTCTAATAGCTTCAAAACTCACAGAATTTCCAGTGTCTCCCAAAATCACTGGTGCACTTTGGTGAGTACACATTGAAAGACTAAGTCTGATGTCCACAGGAAATGGTAGCAGCCGCAGACATAATTACAAAGGTAGAATGGACCTTTCACATACTGGCTTCTTCCTTTTTTTCTACTTCTATTCCATTGGGCCTCCAGACCATTGGATAAGGCAAGACCAATTTAGGGTCCATCTTTCTTCCTCATATGTTGTCCCACATGTCAATCATTTCTGGAAACATTCTCACACACACATCCAGAAGTGGTGCCTCACTAGTCTCAAGCATCCCACAATCCAGTGTCAATGGCTATAAAGATTAACCATCCTATTAATCACCTAAAAAAATGCCATCACACAAATAATCCAGAACAATGTTTCATTAAAAAGCTAGTTTATGAATGGACATAAAATAGCACATTCATTTGGACACAATATTATTCCAATAGGATATAAATAATGGGATATAAAATATTAATTTAAATTTTAGCATAACCTTCCAATCCTTAGGAAAGATGTCAGTTTAGATTAGTAAGAAGTCTCAGTCAAATATTTGATTAAAGAGCCATGAAAGTTTCCTTGACTCTTTTTGTAGAATTCCAAACTCTACTCCACCCTGAACTTTCAAAGGATTTTTCCCCCTCATATTTCAGAGAAAATGAAAATCACCCAATAGTGTTTTCATTTTCTAGAATTTTTGTAATGAAGTATTAGAGATTGGGTGGTTTAAAAACAGAATTTATCTCAGCACTGTAGAGGCTAGACATCTAAGATCAAGGGATTCAAAGGGTTAATTCATTCTGAGGCCTGTGAGAAAGACTATCTAGTCCATGCCGCTCTCCATGCTTCTGGTGGAGTGATGCCATCTTCATTTCAAATGCACCACTCTGATCACCTTCATTGTCACATGATACTACTTGTGTTCGTGTCACTGCATCCAAAGTCCCCTTTTATAACACAGTTCTATTTATTCATGGTCATCCTCATTGCTTCATCTTAACAGGGTCATTGCCAAACACTGTTTTTCCAAACAAATCACTTTCACAGATACTGAGGATTAAAGCTTGAACATTCTTGGAAGAATAGAGTCCAACCTCTAACAAACAAGTGTCATTTTAACCTAGGGTGACCAGCTCCACCAGCATCCATCCTCTCTCCTCCATTCCCCTTCAGTAAACGAAGATTCACTCATGTAGGTTCTAGATCCAATCCTTCATCCTGCCATTGTTTAAACTTCTATCCCTTTGTACATTGTCATATTCTTACTATTCGTCTTTAGATGTAGCTTTCATACTGAGTTTACATAAATGAAAAAGCTGTTCCAGAATTCTATAGCTCTCCTAATCTTTCCCCTCCAATTTTCTGCTACCTTGCTTAGCTCTGTCCCCACACAATGTCCTTTTGCCTTCAAATAATATTTCCTCTTCACCCTATTCCAACTGGTTTCCATTTCCATTTCCCCCCCCCTCACTGCTGCTACCGGTGTTCATGTTGTCACATCCCTTGAATAACTTTCTACCAACTAGCTGATCACTGACAGTCTTGAGACAGAACATTTATGCTTTGAAATGCTTAGGAACATTCTCTTCGTTTTGCTTACATAGCTTGTTTTTAATCTTTCTCAACCATTTGGAATTTGCTCATATTTTGGATGGCTTTTTAAAAGTAAACTTTATTTGGGGAGGATGCTTTTTAAACACTTTATCTTTGTGAACAATTTTAAATTAGAGAAAAGCTACAAAACTAATACAAATATTTTCTATGTACTTACATACTTTCTATGTACTGACAGACCCAGTTTCACATAAGATTAATAGTGTAATTTGTTATACTTCATATATCAACATTGGTACATTATTTCTCAACCAAAGTTCATACTTGTTTCAGAGTTCCTAGTTTTTATCCAGTATCTCTTTCCTGGTTCCCACATTCCATTCAGTTGCCATGGCACTGCAGGCCTTATTAGTTTAAAACCATTTCTAATACTTTCCTTACTTTTCATACCCTTAAAAGTTTTAAGGAACACTAGAATGTCACTCTACTACAATTGATATTTTCTTGGGGCTGGGAAGGTAGCTCAGTGGTAGAGCACTTGCCTTTCATGCATGAGGCCCTGGGTACGATTCCTCAGTACCACATAAGCAAAAAGAAAAAAGCCAGAAGTGGCTTGTGACTCAAGTGGTAGAGCGCTAGCCTTGAACTGATGGACAGCACCAGACCCAGAGTTCAGGCCCCACGACCGGACCCAAAAATAAAAATAAAAATAAAAAATACAATTGATATTTTCTCGTGGCCAGACTGGGATTATGTATTTGGGAATGAGGAACAAAGAGATAGCATGTCATCGTCAACCCATCATATCGAGTGTACATACTACCAGCATGACCTGCCACTGCTGCCTTGGAGATTTACTGACTGGCTAGAGTAACATTTCTTGAGTTTCTCAAGTAGGAAATTAATCCTCTTTTCCTCCTTTCCAAACAATTCTTTTGGGAAAGAAAAGACTGTGGGTGGCCTCTACTCATAATTTGGAGTATTGCAATCTTTTGAGGACAAGAGTATGTGCAAAAATTATATATAATTCTTTTGCACAGAACCATGTCTCCTCCCTTGTTTATTTGGTCAAGCACTTATATTAGTATAATCTCATGGCTCTGTATATGGGTATATGTGTATATTCCTTCTATTTATCATCAAAGACTACTTCATTTATTTTGTTGCTCATTTTGGGAGCTCTCAGTTGGCTCTTGTGTATGTGTGACATGTTCCCATCATCATTCAAGTTTCCTTTGCACACCCTTCCTTTAGTAAAGTACAAATGATACTAGATTCATCTTAAAATTTTCTTTCCCTAACTTAGAATCATTAGTTCTCCAAGGAGCCTTAATTCTTTTTATTCTTATTCACTTTGGGAAGCCACTTACTGATCTCTATCTATCAGGACCTTCTCCTAAGAGATGCTTAACTTAATCTATAATCTCTGCCATGGATGTCTTAACTGCTTCTATGGCCTCCATCTAAATATTCATAAATCATAATTTTATTTATACACATTGACAATTTAAAAATTCACATGATCAAATCCCACATTAATGGGGAGGCAAAGTACATTTCCTACAAGGAAACATTAGAAATCTCATTGAAAATATATCTAATTTTTAAAAAGGGCACACAGTTCCTAATCTATAGCAGTTTTGAGATTATATAGGTAAGTTATTGTCATCAGAGATGACAATACTTTGAGAAAGGGCATTAAACATATCCATTTTGGAGCCTGAATTTGCTACTTCAATCCATTGCATTCTGTGGCTTTTAGTTTTACACTCTAGAATTTCATTCAAGCTCCATCATTTTCCTGGACCACATCTGAAAAGAATATTTGAAGACTTCTTGCCTGTATGAAGTTGGAGGTTCAAAGGTCATGATTAAGTCTAGAATAGTCACAGTATTTTTTTTTTAATCCAGGCTAGAGTTTCTCCTTCCCTTTGGGCCAGAGATGAAGGGAAGGAGGAGCAGACAATAGAGAAAGAGAGAGTGGGCAATAATATATACAATATACAAATGTGAAAAATGTAATCAGGTAACTTGGAATGGGTGGGGTTGGGAGAGATGGGGAGAATGATAGAAGAGGTGACATTGAGAAAGATGCAACATACTCATAATCTAACAGCTTAAATTGAAACCCCTATTACAATTAAAGATTAAAGTAAACTAAAAGAGCAAGGGCCTGATGGCTCATGCCTATAATCCTACTTATGCAAGAGGCTAAGATCTGAGGATTGCAGCTAAAAGTCAGTGAGGGCAGGAAAGTCCATGAGACTCTTATTTCCAATATACCACCAAAATCCAGAAGTAGAGCTGTTGTTCAAGTGATAGAGCACTAGCCTTGTGCTCAAAAGCTCAAGGATAGTCCCAAGCCCTAAGTTCAAGCCCCTGTACTGGTGTACAAAAACAAACAAACAAACAAATAAATAAATAAGATATAAAATAAAAACTAAACACAAATAGGTCCAAGTACTGACACACACACACACACACACACACACACACACACACACACACACACACACACACACACACACACAAAATAAGCAGGTTTATCAGAACTAAACAAATGGGTCGTGAAGATAAAATCTGAAATTCAAAGACAACACAGTCTGTTGGGGGTGGAAGAAATACAGTTTTTCCACAAGAAAATAATTCATAGCCAAGAATATGCTATCCCTATAAACTTAGCTCCCTAGAAAGCTGAGATTGGGAAGATCATGGTTTTAGGCCAGCAAAGTCTTCATCTCAAACAATAAAAACTGGGCAGAGAAGGGAATAACTGTCAGTCCAACCTCAGTGGAAGCATAAATAGAAGATTCATAATTCAAGCAATCCTAATCAAAATATAAGACCCTATTTAAACAGTAACAAAAGCAAAATAGGATTGGCAGTATTGCCCCAGTGGTATCATGCTTTTCTAGCAAACTTTAGAACCTGAGTTCAAACCCCAGTACTACAAGGGGAAAAAAACCTGATTAACTTTGATTAGTCAGAAGTAAAGCAAGATATTGTATAATGTTTAATAAGAATACTTAGAAAAAATGTTTAAACAAATGAACTTTCAATGCATTACCAAAGACATAAAGAATAACCTTCAACACTGTTCATGTTCTGTAACTGCCAGAAAACTAAACCTGAATGAGGTCAAAAGTGACTTGAGGACAAGGAGATCACATACTAACACCCCCACAGAGTCTAGACTAATTAACAATGATGAGTCTTTTTTGAACATTCAGGATTCCAACAACAGAGAGGTTAGTGCTAACATTTAGAAAGCCATTCTAACGGAAAGTAGGCCCTCACTAAAACCCATTAAGTCTAACTACTAGAAGCTTTCATTAAGTCAACCATTAGAGAAAGGGAAGTTCCTGCATTATCCATCATGCCTTTCCTCTTGACAATAAAATCTCCATTGTCTGCATGTATGTCTATGTTAAGCCCCATGAGGCTGTATAAGTAATAATCAACAGACTTTTGTGGTATAATAAAAGTAATAAGAGCAAATATTTGGTCTTAGTCCCAAATTCCTGGCATAATGGTCCTCATCCCTTTGGAAATTCCTTAGTGACAAGTATTTTTGTTATTCATGGATTGCCTTCTGTTACATCTAAATTTATGCTAACCTGATAACTTAAGATTAGGACACTAGATATCCTGGCCTTGTGGCTGGTCTCCAGAAAGACCAAACTTGTGACTACAGGGCCAGAGAGACTTTTAGACCATAGATCTCTGAGGAGAAGAGTAATCTAAAGAGTGAGATCAATGTTAAATTATATATATGTATGTATATACATTAATTATGTATAATTATTTATATAATTACATATATACTCATCTGGCTGTTCATTTGTATTCTTCATAATAAACCAGGAAACATAACAAAAGTCTTTTCCTGTGTTTTGTGATTCACCAAACAAATTTTTAGGATGGAAGTGTGGGGGTAGGGGGGGAATGGCAACAACAAAATTTGATAGTTAAGGTCAAAAGTGAGTAGGTATCTCTTCTACAACTGGCATCTAAAGTGAAAGTAGTCTTGCAAAACTGAATTTTTCAATTTATTGACACCAACTCCAGATATCTAGCATCAGAACTGAACTGAGTTCTTGGTAGATATCAGAGAAGTAGAGAACTGATGTGCAAAAATATATTTTTGGTACCTTAAAAGAACCTCAAAAGGTTTTGTCATATGAATCCTCTGGAAATCATTCTTTTTAAAAAAATTTTAATACACTTTTTATTGTAAAACTACTGTAAAGAGGGGTTACAGTTACATGAGCAAGGTAATGAGTACATTTCCTATCAAGCATTTTTACCTCCTCCTTTGTTTTTCCCCTACCATTGCTGTCCTCCCACCTCCACAACTACATTCCCCCTCACCCGCCCCACTCACCCTACCCCCCCCCTTGTAAAGTTCGTTTTTCAACATAGTGTCCTGGACCTCTCATTGTTACAATGGGTCAACCTGTATCCCTATTTAAGCATTTTGTTTTTGGAAAATATTCTTAAACTAGGAAGAGAAATCATGTTCCTCTCTCCTCTCTTTTCTTTCCTAATAATAATAGGAAAGCAAACATAATATTTTGGGCTCCAGAAGTCATTCTAAACTCTATCCTTAGGAATAGAAGTCACACATGACACAGCCACAGGATGAAATCTGGGTCCATAAACTACAAGCTGCTCTATAACCTCTAGACTATCCCAAGAATCCAGGTGAGAGGCAAGAATCGTTTCTCCCCTTTAAGTCAGGATATTTATAGGTTTGTATCACCCACAACAAATTCTAAAGAATGAAAGGGATTCTAGACCTAGAAAAAATTATGTCAAGTGAAATGTCAGGCCCAGATGTTTTCCCTTATTTGTCGAAGCTAGATTTAGCTAATAAACTTTTTTTGTGTGTGAGAATACGGTACAGAGAAGTTACAATTACATGGGCAAGATAACAAGTACATTTCTTATCAAGCATTGTTGCCTCCTCTTTGTTTCCCCTTCCCATCCCTTCCCATACTCCCCCTCTTCCCCCACCCAAACCTCCCTCCACCCCCCCACCAAAGTTGTAAAGTTCGATTTTCAACATAACGACTTGTACATCTCATTGTTGCAATGGGTCCACCTATATCCCTAGTTAAATGATTTGTTTTTTTTACCTTCCCCTCCACACATTATACCAATATCAAATACAGTGAAAGCAGGGATTATACTGTGGGGGAGGGACATACAAAGCAACAAAGAAATCATCTTATAAATATGTTAGAAACAGTTGCATGAAAGGAAAAAAAACCATTTGAATACTTATCTTGGGGTTCATTCCCCTAACATCAACTTATTGACCTTTTCTGCTTGACTCAGACATATACTAGATATTGCAAATAAGGGAAACCATGGGACCTCTGTTTCTTTGGGGCTCGCTTACTTCACTTAATATAATTTTTTCTAAGTCTTTCCATTTCCTAACAAATGGGGAAATGTCATTCTTTTTGATGGAGGCATAGAATTCCATTGTGTATATATACCACATTTTCTTGATCCATTCATCTCCTGAGGGGCATCTGGGTTGGTTCCAGATCTTAGCTATGGTAAATAATGCTGCAACAAATATAGTTGTGCTGGTGGCTTTAGGATACCCTTGTTTGTGATCATTTGTGTAAATGCCCAAAAGTGGGATTGCTGGGTCATAGGGGAGCTCTATGTGAAGTCTTTTGAGGAACCTCCATACTGCTTTCCAAAGTGGTTGAACAAGTTTATACTCCCACCAACAATGCAGTAAGGTTTCCTTCTGTCCACATCCCCTCCAGCATCTGTTGTTATTAGAGTTCTTGATTATAACCATTCTAACTGGGGTGAGGTGGTATCTCAATGTTGTTTTGATTTGCCTTAAATGTTTAAGTAAATATGTTGAAGTGGTATGTGTCGTCAAATGTATTCACTGATATATGGTAGATTCAAGAAAGAACTCAAATTTTGTATTATAAAAGCAAAGTCAAAGTTCAACCAGGAAGTAGGTACTTGAAATTAGTGGGGTGGGGGTCAAAAGGAAAGAGATAAATAAAGAGGAGAAGAAGGAGGAGAATGCTGTCAAGTATTCAATAATAGCCTACAAAATTAACAAGAGTAAGGGAAGGAGTGCTTAGGGGAGGGACAGATGAGAATGTTCAAAGGGAGAACGTTGACATTGATCAAGATGCATTTTGTTCATAAACTTCTTAAATGGCAACTCCTTTGTATAACTGCTTAAAGATAAAAGCAACAACAACAATAATAATAATAACATAAGGAACTCTAATATAAAAACATGGAGACCTTTTTTGTGAAAATAATGTACAGAGGGGTTACAATTACATGGGCAAGATAGTGAGTACATTTCTTATCAAGTATTGTAGCCTCCTCCTTTGTTTACCCTTCCCATCCCTTCCCATCCTCCCTCCCCCCACCCAATCCTCCCCCCACCAAGTTGTAAAGTTCATTTTTGACATGACAACTTGTACTTCTCATTGTTGCAACAGGTCCACCTGTGTCCTTATTTAAACGACTTGTTTTTCCCCTTCCCCTCCACAAATTATACCGACATCAAATACAGTGAAAGCAGGGGTTATACTGTGGGGGAGGGACATACAAAGCAACAAAGAAATAATCTTATTAATGTGTTAGAAACAAATGCATGAAAGAAAAAAAACATTTGAATACATATCTTAGGGTTCATTTTGCTAACATCACCTTATCTGACCTTTTCTGCTTGACTCAGACATATACTAGATATTGCAAATAAGGGAAACCATGGGACCTATGTTTCTTTGGGCTTGGCTTACTTCACTTAATATATTTTTTTCCAAGTCTTTCCATTTCCTAACAAATGGGGAAATGTCATTCTTTCTGATGGAGACATAGAATTCCATTGTGTGTATATACCACATTTTCTTGATCCATTCATCTACTGAGGGGCATCTGGGTTGGTTCCATATCTTAGCTATGGTAAATAATGCTGCAATAAACATAGTTGTGCTGGTAGCTTTAGTGTGGTCTTATTTGTGATCATTTGGGTAAATGCCCAAAAGTGGGATTGCTGGGTCATAGGGGAGCTCTATGTGGAGTCTTTTGAGGAACCTCCATACTACTTTCCAAATTGGTTGAACAAGTTTACACTCCCACTAACAATGAAGTAAGGTTCCTTTCTGTCCACAACCCCTCCAGCATCTGTTGTTATTAGAGTTCTTGATTTTTGCCATTCTAACTGGGGTGAGGTGGTATCTCAATGTTGTTTTGATTTGCATTTCTTTTATGGCTAGGGAGGTCGAACATTTCTTCATGTGTCTATTGGCCATCCTTCTTTCTTCTTCAGAGAAGTTTTTCTTTAAGTCATTAGCCTACTTATTTATTGGGCAGTTGTTCCTTTGAGGATTTGTTGTTGGGGGATTTAATTTTTTGAGTTCCAAGTATATTTTATATATGAGACCCTTGTCTGTTGTATGGGTAGTGAAGATCTTCTCCCAATCCGTGGGCTTTCTATTGATCTTGCTAGCTATGTCCTTTGCCATGCAGAAGCTCTGCAACTTCATGCAATCCCATTTGTCCAACCTTTCTTTGATTTGTTGTGTTTCCGAGTCTTTATTAAGAAAATTTCGGCCTGCGCCAAGGAGACCTAGGGTTTCTCCTATTCCATCCTGTAATGTTTTCAGAGTGTTTGCTTTGACTTCGAGGTCTTTGATCCATTTGGAGTTGATTCTGGTGCAGGGTGATATATAAGGATCTAGCTTTAGTTTTCTACAAGTAGTTAACCAATTTTGCCAGCACCATTTACTTGAAGAGGCTGTCTTTCTTCCATTCTATTTCTTTAGCTCCCTTATCAAAGATTAGATGGCTATAGGTCTGTAGGTTCATTTCTGGGTTTTCAATTCTATTCCATTGGTTCTGAGGTCTGTTCTTGAGCCAGTACCAAGCTGTTTTGATTACTATGGCTTTATAGTAGAGTTTGAAATTTGGTATTGATATTCCTCCAGCAGTGTTCTTTCCATTGAGGAGCGTTTTTGCTATTCGGGGTCTTTTATTGTTCCATATGAATTTTTGGATTGCCTCTTCTATTTCCTTGAAGAATGAGGTTGGAATTTTGATAGGTATCGCATTAAATTTGTAGATAGCCTTGGGAAGTATTGCCATTTTCACGATGTTAATCTTTCTAATCCAGGAGCATGGGAGTTTTTCCCATTTTCTAAGTTCTGTGTTGATTTCCTTTTTCAAGTTTTTAAAGTTTTCATCATAGAGGTCCTTCACTTCTTTGGTTAAGTTAATTCCTAGGTATTTTATTTTTTGTGGGGCTATTACAAATGGAGTTGCTTTCCTAATTTCAGCCACACTTTTCTCATTGTTGGCATACAGAAAAGCCATTGATTTTTGAGGGTTAATTTTATACCCTGCTACTTTGCCAAAGTTTTGAATCAGCTTGAGTAATTTGGGAGTGGAGTCTATGGGATTCTTTAAGTACAAGATCATGTCATCTGCAAAGAGGGAGAGTTTTATTTCTTCTTTCCCTATTTGGATCCCCTTTATGTCTGCATCTTGTCTTATTGCTGTAGCTAAGCATTCTAATACTAGGTTGAAGAGAAGTGAAGAGAGTGGACATCCTTGTCTTGTTCCTGAGTTAAGAGGAAATGGCTTTAGTTTTTCACCATTAAGTATAATGCTGGCTGTAGGTTTGTCATATACAGCCTTTATTGTATTGAGGAATGTTCCAAAACATGGAGACCTTAATGTGAAATTCTTTCACTATTCATATTATGCTCAAAGCATTCACCAAAGGCTATGGTTACATAGCCTTTGGGTTGGGTTTTTGCTTCTTAGTATATTGATCCTCTGTTTCCATTTCAATTGTATTCTATTGACCTGAAAGTCCTCTCTGCCTAATTTTCTCTTAGTCTTTACTTTTCTGCAACAGAATTCAAGACAAAATCCAACTAGCAACATAAAAGAATTATTGAAAAGCAGAGGTTTATACATTTTCATATAGAGTCCCCTAATATCTGCTGTTCTCAGGGCAATGTCAATACCACAGAGACCCAGAAGCCCAAATGTATTCATCACAATGGATAATTACCAAGACAAAAATTTATTTCCAAGACAAAAATTACAGAGATGAAAATCCTGGAACAATATCATTCACATTCATTTAATAAAGTTAACAATGTATTGAGATAGTCGTGACATATTTAATACACCTCTGAGTGAGAAATAGTCTAATTACCTAGCCCTTGAAACCATCCTGGTCTTAATTAATAAATACGAAAGTAACTTTCTGAGACCTTCAAAGCTGTGTTGTCTTGAAGTTTACATACAACTCTTTGGGGGAGGTCACTCTTGGATTTCTAAACAACTGTGTTAGAAATCTACCCACCTTGAAAGTCTAACATATAAAAAATCCTATGGGTTATAACAAAAGCATAACTAAAATTGAAGTTTATAGCAATCAAAAATCTTAAGAAAAATTTTAAATAAACAACCTACTGCAGCTCTGGGAGCTAGAAACACAAGTTCAAACCAAACCCCAAATTTATAGAAGGAAAAAAATAAAAATAATAAAATTAAGAGCAGAAATAAATGAAATACAGACAAAAATACAAAAGATCAACAAAGCAAAAAGACAGTTCTCTTAAAAGATAAAATCAACATGCATTGGTGGTTTATGTCTATAAACCAAGCTACTCAAGAAGCTGAGATTCAGAAGTTCAGAGTTAAAAGCTAATGAGGCTCTGAGTTCAAACCCTGTACCAGCAAAAAATAAAATTTAATTAATTTTTGAAATGAGCAGCTGACATATTCTTAACTAGACTTTAAAAAAAAGATGATTCAATGAAATCAGAAATGAAAAGGACAACATTATACCACAGAAATACAAAGTCTCATTTAGCATCATTTGAGATAATTACTAATAACTATGCACCAGTAAATTCAATAGCCTAGAAGAAATGCACAAACTTCTAGGCACATACACCTTACATGAGGTAGTAGAAAGCCCACAAATCAATAACAACTAATGAGATTTTTTAAAGTGATAAAACTTGTATCAATAAAAAGCTCAGGATCCGATTGTTTCACTACTGAATTACATCAAATATTTTAAGAAACCTTTTTATATTATTCCAAAATATTGAAGAGGAGGTAATTCTTCCAAATTCTTTATGTGGGACCAGGTATACCCTGATAACAAGACCAGAAACACAACAAAGAAAGAAAGATACAGGCGAATGTCATTAATGAATATAGATGTAGAAAACCTTCAATAACTATAAACTGAATCCCTCTAAAAGATTTTCACCATAAATAAGTGGGATTCATTTAGGAATTGTCTCACTACGTGTAGGAAAGGCATCTGATAAAATTGAATGCCCCTTTATGTTGAGTATCAGTGACTAGGCATCAGTGGCTTAAGCCTGTAATCCTAGCTCATCAGAAAGCTGAGATTTTAGGATTGTAGTTTGAAGCCAGCCTAGCCAAAAAGTCCATGTTGCTCATCTCCAATTAACCACCCAAAAAGTTTCAGTGGTAGAGTGCTAGCCTTGAGCAAAAAGCTCAGGGATAGCACTCAAGCCCTGAGCCCAAGCCCCAGTACTAGAAATTAATAGTAATAATTATAATAATAATAATTAAAACTAAATTTCAGTTAGGAGTCTCCACTATGCAAAACTGAGTTGGAATAAAAAACTCATTGAGTTAAATATGAAAGCATAGAAAAAAGAACAAGTTGTATTGAAAAGTCTATGTGGTACCTGTTGGATTACTTTCCCCTGAGAATCAGATAAATGATGAGATTGTAAAAGCTATGAAACAGCACCCGTACCCTGAGCTCAAGCCCCAGTATCAGCACACAAAACAATTTTTTAAACAGGATTTGTCTAATAGGCCACTTGTATATAACTAAGAGAGTATAAAAGACTTTATAATTACTTCATATTGTCAAGTTCTTTTTACTTTTTTTTTTTTAGCCAGTCCTGGGGCTTGAACTCAGGGCCTGGGCACTGTCCTTGAGCTTCTTTTGCTCAAGGCTAGAGCTGTACCACTTGAGTCACAGTGCTACTTCTGGCTTTTTCTGTTTATGTGGTACTGAAGAAATGAACCTAGGGTTCATGCATGCTAAGTAAACACTACCACTAAGCCATATTCCCAACCCTCAAGTTCTTATAATATTGTTTACTTTTACTATTCATAAGCCAAAGCTTCCTTCCTCACAAATTAAGACACTGAGTCCAATTTGCTAGCACACACACACATACCAGGTCTAGGACTTAAACTCAAGGCCTGGCCACTGTCCTTGAGCTGTTGTGGTGCTTTTAGCCAGTGGTTAATTGGAGATAAGGATCTCATTGGACTTTCCTCCCCTAACTACCTGTAAACTGTGATCCTCAGATCTTAGCCTCCTGAGTAACTGGGATTACAGGTGTCAGCCACCAATGTCCAGCTTCATTTGCTCCTCTCTGAAGCAGATCATACCAAGTTTTCCCAATAATTCATGTGCCATAAAGTGCCCCATTTGAGAAAAAAGGACCCTTACATCCCATGGCAAAAGATGCTTCCACACCAGCCTGTCAACCAGTGTACAGGAAATTTTTTAATAAGTTTTTTTATTGTGAAAATACTGTGCAGAGGGGTTACATTACATGAACCAGGTAATGAGTACATTTCCTATCAAGCATTGTTGACTCCTCCTTTGTTTTTCCCCTACCATCCCTTCCCATCCTCCTCCACAACTACACTCCCCCACCTAAATTGTAAAATTCCTTTTTCAACACAGTGTCTTGTTCATCTCATTGTTGCAATGGGTCCACCTGTATCCCTATTTAAACATTTTGTTTTCTCCCTCCCCTCCCCAAATTATACCAACATCAAATACAGTGAAAGCAGGGGTTATACCGTGGGGGAGGGACAGACAAAGCAACAACAAAAAAAAATCGCTGACAATGAAACACTTGGCAAAGCTCCTCTGCCACTTGTTTAAATGGGAATCTTATCTCTTCTTGCTAAGCCAGCACTTAAAAAAAAGGTACACTGTGAACTTCACCTTTGGTAAATGATTGATATCTTTTCATACTACACTGATCCTTCAGGATTAAGATAGTGTTTACAATTGAGTGGAAAATAGACAACAGAAATGTGGAAGAGGAAAAAAAAGCCCTGGCTGGTGTCTCTAGCCAAGCATATTGTGAGTGGGAACGTACTGAACATGCTGAGTGAATCTTGTTGTAATATATAATGTACTTGATTGTATTTACAGTTTCTTTCTATAGCTGTCATTGTGATTTCTCCATGTTTCCTTCTCTTGTACTTTCTCCTCTTATGTTCCAATGAAGTTCTCACTGCAAATATTCTTGGGTTCCCAAACATAGAAGAAGGCTGGTTGAATTTAACTGAGCTGGTCCAGAATAAAGACTGAATTTCCAGGTTTGATTGCTATGAAAAATCTGTTATTGTGCATACCCTGTCATTCAAAGCATTGACATACCTTTATGTTACCAACTTGAGTGTACCTCCCCAAGGCCCTAGATGGGCCTTTGGGAAAGGAAAATTCTCACTCAAAACGTACTTATGATATACATTATTGAATAAATAAATATAAATACTAATTGTGATGCTAGAGATCTAGCTTCATGGTAAACATTCTTTACGAATATATTATTAAGTAGAAATGGAGGTTAAAAAATAGGTGCATGATCCTACCTTTTACAAGTAAGAGTAAAAACATGATAGGTTCTTAATGAATATACAATCAGAGTGGCCATTATGAATCCTGTGCAGAAAGAGTATAGTTTGGCTTTTTAAAAAATAATTTTACTGTTCTTAAGGTGTTGCTGTTCTTAAGGTGTTGTATAAAGGGTCCACCACTTCATAAGTCAGGTAATGCGTATACTCTTCATTTACTTGACTTTGTTTTGCTTGCTTTTTTTTTTTTTTTTTTTTTTTGGTCCAACATGGGGTTTGAACTCTGGGCCTGGGTGCTGTACTTCAGCTCTCCAACTCAAGGCTAGCCCTCTACAACTGAGACACAGCACCACTTCCAGTTTTCTGGTGGTCAATTGGAGATAAGAGTTTCATGGACTTTCCTGCCCTGGCTGGCTTTGAACCATGATCCTCAGATCTCTGCCTCCTGAATTACTAGAATTACAGGTGTGAGCCACAAGCACCAGGCATTGACTTTGTTTGTAAAAACAATTTTGCTTCTACTAATTCAAATTAGAAAGAATGCTAGATGGAAAAATGGCAGCGATATTTCACAGCTCTCCCTGTCAGACGTGAAATCTATGTTCTCATCCTTTGCATTCTAGCTAGGTTGTGATGCATACTGGATGCAACAAGTTGAATGCTATGTCACTTTTGAACCTAGGCTTTGTTGCAAAAAAAGACTTTTCTTTGACCAATTTGAGACTGAGTGCCTAGAGGTCTGTGAACTAATGGGCAACAGACAGATTAACTGAGATTAGGTTTTAAACTTGCACACATGTGAAGCACTTAATAAAAAAGGACTCTAGGAGCAGCTAGGGTAGCGGCTTATATCCTGCCCTAATAGGGAAAGGGAAAAGGAAATAGGGCCCCTGTGAGCTTCTCAGGAAAATTAATGGAAAGGATAGCTACTTCTGATAAAGTTAATTTGCCCAGTTTTCTAACCACAGTGATAATGGTCAGGTCCATTCTAGCTGGAACTCTCCCCAGACAGGGGATTTACAACTGCTTCATTCTCAACAAGTTCTCTTTGATCAGAGGAAAGAAGATCAAAATGACATCTTTCTGTATTTGCTGTATCTCTAATGTTTTCCCTTTAAAGTCATCTTCAGGTCATTCTGTTAAGATATGGGTCCTTTCAGGCTCAAGATGCTGTCCCGCTTCTTTTCTCTCCTCTCTATTGTCACTTTTGCAAATTGTTTGCCATGAAAACAAAGCTGGTCTAGCTTGCTGGGGAATGGAGCACCACAGGGACAGAGCCTCAATCATCTAGCCATCCAAACCAACAGCAACAGCTGAACTCAGACATATCAGTCAAAGCAGGCTGAGGACAAAGAGCCAAATAGCCAAAGAGCCAACCATCAGAATCAGTGTTGTTTAAATTTACTAAGCTCTGAGTGATTTGCAGGAGTTGGAGTTACTAGACAGAAAAATGTATCATTTATGAAAAATAAAATGATAAATGATTTTAGTGAAAACCTACAATAGGTTGTTTAATTGTGAAGACTAAATCATGGGTGACATAGCCAAATCAATAGTTAAAATGATGGACCAGAAATGTATTAAGTTTTTTTTCAGATCAGTTGTCTCTACATGATAAGAATAAGAAATGACATTAAATATAAAGCCAATAAAAGACTCTATACATGATGTAGTAATTGATGCAAGGATTTTAAACATCTACCTGGTATTACTGATTCAAGCAACTTAGCAAGAATATTATAAATACTGGATAGTCTTCCAGTTCAAAAACTGAATAATTTTTTTTGTGAGGTTAAATGAAGATGAAATGGTATTGATGTAGTAGGTAGATGAGTGAATAGAAACCACATATAATATTCTCAACTGGTTACTAACTCAAAGAGTATTATTCCTTGGCTTTTGATTTTTCACATAAAGATTATTACATGTTTCCTTTACATTATTACTATCATAAACCTTAGTGACTAGTGTTATGTAGGTTTCAAAGATGGGGTGAACTAGAGAAGTTATGCAGCTACCCCAGATACCTGTGGCATTAAATACTGCCAGGTGGCATTGAAGATTACATGAAAAAAAACAAGCTAGTTTTCCTCCCTGACTGTTACCTTGAATCACATGACTACTTGATCAAGATCCTAGGCATTAGCTTTTCACTTTAAAGCAATGATGATCAAACAATGACTTTTATTTTCCTTATTTCCAATCACTTGTCTTTTCAGTGCAGAATAGTTGTTGAACATCTGACTTTCCCTGGATTGATACATTTCTGGTGGTGAGGATGAGAGGCTTTTTTATTTTTTTTATTTTTTTATTTTTATTTATTTTTTATTGTGAAAATACTGTACAGAGGGGGTACAATTCGATGGGTAAGACAATGAGTACATTTCTTATCAAGCATTGTAGCCTCCTCCTTTGTTTCCCCTTCCCATCCCTTCCCAGCCTCCCAATCCTCTCCCCCACCAAAGTTGTAAAGTTCGTTTTCGACATGACAACTTGTACTTCTCATTGTTGCAATGGGGAGAGGCTTTTTTAAAAGAAATTATTTGATTTGATTTGATTATCATGTATTAATTATACATACATCTAAGAGGGTTTAGTGGGATATTTCCTCACACATGTGTGTAAGGAACACTGATCAGATGCAACCTCCCTTTTGGTGCAGTGCTCAGAAAGCACATGCTAAGTGCTCTATTCTTGAGCTACCCTCCACCTCTCCTAACACAGTCTTGGTCATTTCCCTCTTACACAGAGAAAAATAAAATATAAAATCTCTGGGGGAGTAAGATGAAATGGGTAATAGCAATCAGATGCCTTTTACTTACAAACTGATACATAATAACCTCTTTGTATAACTATTTAAAGATAATAAAAATGTAATTTGTTACAATGTCACCAACTCTATAATTTATATCATGTAAAGATTCCATGTGTGCCTGTATACAAAGGCTAAAAATTTTTAAATATAAATATACTAATTTATCATATGGAACAAGAAAAGACACCAAATACCAAAAACGATCCTTAACAGAAAGAACAGTGCTGGAGGAATAGCAATACCAAATTTCAAACTCTACTACAAAGCCATAGTAATCAAAACAGCTTGGTATTGGCATAAGAACAGACCTCAGGACCAATGGAACAGAATTGAAAACCCAGAAATGAACCTACAGACCTATAGCCATCTAATCTTCCATAAGGGAACTAAAAAAATAGAATGGAAAAAAGACAGCCTCTTCAGTAAATGGTGCTGGCAAAATTGGTTAACTACTTGCAGAAAACTAAAGCTGGATCCTTATATATCACCCTGCACCAGAATCAACTCCAAATGAATCAAAGTCCTTGGAGTCAAACAGACACTCTGAAAACATTACAGAAAGAAATAGGAGAAACCTTAGGTCTCCTTGGCACAGGCCAAAATTTTCTTAATAGAGACCCAGAAACACAACAAATCAAAGAAAGGTTGAACAAATGGGATTGCATGAAATTGCAGAGCTTCTGGATGGCAAAGGACATAGCTAGCAAGATCAATACAAAGCCCACGGATTGGGAGAAGTTCTTCAGTAGCCATACAACAGACAAGGGTCGTATATCTAAAATATATCTGGAACTCAAAAAATTAAATCCCCCAACAACAAATCCTCAAAGAAACAACTGCCCAATAAATAAGTGGGCTAAAGACAAAGAGAAACTTCTCTGAAGAGGAAAGAAGGATGGCCAATAGATATATGAAGAAATGCTCAACCTCCCTAGCCATAAAAGAAATGCAAATCAAAACAACATTGAGATACCACCTCACCCCAGTTAGAATGGCAAAAATCAAGAACTCTAATAACAACAGATGCTGGAGGAGATGTGGACAGAAGGGAACCTTACTGCATTGTTGGTAGGAGTGTAAACTTGTTCAACCACTTTGGAAAGTAGTATGGAGGTTCCTCAAAAGACTCCACATAGAGCTCCCCTATGACCCAGCAATCCCACTTTTGGGCATTTACCCAAATGTTTACAAACAAGACCACACTAAAGCTACCAGCACTATATGTTTATTGCAGCATTATTTACCATAGCTAAGATATGGAACCAACCCAGATGCCCCTCAGTAGATGAATGGATCAAGAAAATGTGGTATATACACACAATGGAATTCTATGCCTCCATCAGAAAGAATGACATTGCTCCATTTGTTAGGAAATGGAAAGACTTTGAAAAAATTATATTAAGGGAAGTAAGCCAGGCCCAAAGAAACATAGGTCCCATGGTTTCCCTTATTTTCAATTACTAGTATATTTCTGAGACAGGCAGAAAAGGTCAGATAAGTTGATGTTAGGTGAAATGAACCCCAAGGTAAGTATTCAAATGTTTTGCTTTCATGCAACTGTTTCTAACATATTTATAAGATGATTTCTTTGTTGCTTTGTATGTCCTCCCCCCTGGTATAACCCCTGCTTTCACTGTATTTGATGTTGGCATAATTTGTGGAGGGGAAGGGAAAAAACAAATCTTTTAAATAGGGATACAGGTGGACCCATTTCAAAAATGAGATGTACATATCGTTATGTTGAAAAACGAACTTTACAACTTTGGTGGGGGCGGGGAATTGGAAGAGCTGAGAAGGGAAAACAAGAAATATATTCATTATCTTGTCCATGTAATTGTAACCCCTCTGTACGGTATTTTCACAATAAAAAATTTACTAATTTATTTGTATATAAAACTCACTTTAAAATTCATATTAATACATTTGTGACTCTGTTGGAGTAATACATACTTACCAAAAAAAGGTAATCAGACAATAATAGCAGTATAAACACTCTAAAACTCTTAAATTATATACTCTGGGTTAATGCATCAAATTACTGCTTTGTGGGACTACGTGTGGGAAATTGTGCATTGTGGACCAGGGTGGATCAGAAAGCCTGACCCCCCCAAAATTGAGGTTTAGTGTTAGCCTTTTTCTGTAATTAATGCTTTTATTTGTCATGAAGTAAACAGATAAAAGAGTTCTTGAAAATCTAGAGGTTGCAAACGTGCACTACAATGAGTTTCTCAAAGAATTTGCTTTATAGATAAAGTCAGGATTTGGTAAATAAATATGTAAATCTTAGAAATTAGATCACACTTTTATGAGGTAACCATTTGCTTAAACTAGCTTTTTGCTGCCTTAAGACTATGAGATTTTTGCCACAGTGATAGCTTATAAAACAATGAGCTATAAGGAATGGCTTCTTATAAATGGGTAACTTTTATTGCAAAAAAAATCAAGAAGGTTTATACTTGCTCCAACATATATATCTTAACTAATCATACAAACACAAAGCTTAACATAAATTCTTTGTTTACAGTTACATTTTCTAATTCACTCTCACAATTCCTGCATGTTTTACCCTGAATTAATTTCAAGAATTGAAATAGTGAATAGGAAATACTTAAAACATTGTAAATAATTCATAATTGCAGTAACAATAGTTACTGTTTCTTAAAATATGTGCTGCATCCTGTCAAACATACTACATACTTTTCACCACAATAGTATGAAATAGCTTATCACCCCCAACTATTATATGTATATTATACCATGACACTAGCCCTCAAAAAATTGAATCATTTACCCATGTACAAAAACAGTGGTAAAAACTGGCAAAACCACGATTTTTATCAAATATAACTAGAATTTTTTATACTATTTCACTTCTGCTGCAAGATCTTCCATTATATTCACAAAGATCAACTCAACAAATTCTGCTTTAAGTTAAATAGGTGAAGAAATCAATTTACCCATGATCCCAAGAGGTGACCTCTACCATCTGTTAAATGACACTGGTTCCTTGTGTCCTCAAAGAGAAATGTATTAGGTCAATGATCTCTATGAAATTGTTAATGGTGACTTCTTTCATTCTCAGACACGTCCTGGTTAGAGTTTCAAAGTTAATGTTTCCATTGCCTACCTGGAAAAAAACAAAAAACTCTTAGCTTATGTGGAGCTATGTGTGGGGAAATGTGAATCATGTAGCAGGTTAGACCAAAGAGCTTGATCAAAAAAGGAAAAAAAGCCAGATGAGGACAATTTTAAAGTCTTCATGTATCATTAAGCGGAGAAGAAAGTTAGGAATGTTTTTAGGAACCTAGAGAAATAATAAAGTAAAACCTTGAGGCCATTAACAAAACTGGGTAAGCTTGATTTTTCAGTCAAAAACAAAACAAAACAAAACAAAAAACAGAATATCAACAACAACAACAAAAACCCAGGGCCTAATAAAAGGACAGCTTCCAGAGAGCTAGATGACAAATGACTACTATTCAGCACTAAGTAGAGTTTACCCAGTACCTTCAGAGGATACATGAAAATCATAAAAAAAAAAAAACCATAATCCCTGAATATCTTTTTTCCTCCAAGTGGTTTTTCTCTGGTTTTTACAACCTGAGTTTAAGACACTCAAAGTGGTCACAGGAATAGGGAAATGTTGCAGATCTGCTTTGTAGAAACTTATCTAGAAAATAAGACTCAAAAATTAAAGTCCTCAGAATGAATGTGCTAAGTCAAAGTCAACATTCACAAAAACATAGGAAGAAACGAGGTAGCATTGTGAGTAAAAAAAACAATGGAAACAGCAGCAGATCAGACCCCAAAGTCATTGACCAGTACAATTGTCAGAGACATTCTTCACACACAGGTATAAAAATAGAATAATGAAACTCATTCTAATCATTTTTAAAAGGGGGGATAAACTTTAAAAAAGAACTTTATATGCATATACAGAAATATCACAATGAAACCCTGTGGTATAATAATACACACTAACCAAAAAAGGGAAAAAAATAGGGGAAAGTAAATATCAATTTTAACAACAAAACTAAAATCAAGGCAGCAGATTTTTATCACTAATAAAGATGAGACTGTGTAAAAGCATAGGTAGCCTAACACACAACTTCAATTTGCTTTGGACACAATGAGCTTGCGCAATATCAACACAACATGAAGAAACCCTCCAACATTTAGAATTTTTCATAAAGCAAATACTAAAATTTACCACTTGTGTGCTATCAAATAACACTTAAGAATAACTCTGAAAATTAAATATTTCAAGTATTTGTGTTATCTTTCAATCTTTAAGTGATAGTTAATTAACAGCCATTTATTGCTAATGTTTTTTTCTTTCCATTAATAAATGCCTTTGTCAGATACAGGTTATTTCTATACATCATTGAATTACATCATTTTGTCCAGTAGTGGTCATAATTAATGGTTCATTGAAATAATCTACACACTTACATATTACTTTACAGAATTAACCACTTACATTTTTAATATAACCCTACAACAGAAAGAAATGCTTTTTTGTGATTAGAATTATTTACTTGAAAAAATGCAGTGAAGTGTTATGAAAAATACTGAGTAATTTATGATTCAGGGGAAAGAATGGTAGCGTTTTCTGAAGTCTAAGACTGAATGAAAAAGCATTACCAATTAATGCTCAGAGTAAAGACAAACTTATCACCAAGAAGGCTGGTGTTCCTCCTGCTGTGAACTGATTTTTTAAGTGTAAGATACAAACCTCTGGCACTACACTGAAATGATTTTCCATGTACTGATTTACTCTGGGACTCACTAGGACTCTCAAAGTAAGGATGGAATTACTGTCTCCTGATGGCTACTGCCAAAATAGAACAATACCATGACACAGAGACCATTACATGTTATTTTTAGCAATTTTATTGAGATATAATTCACACTCTAAAAAAATTACCCACATAAAGTGTATAGGTCAGTGGTTTGATAGTATATGCTCAGAGTTGTACCCTCATGACCACACTCTAAACTTAGAACATTTTTTATTACCTCAAAAGGAAATCCCATAACCATTAGCGGTCACTCATATATTTCCTCCACATCCCTAAGCAACCTAATTTACTTTATGTCTCTATAAATCTGCCTATCCTTGGCATTTCCAACATGGCATCGTATGATATGTAGCCCTTTGTAACTGGCTGCTTTCAGTTAACACTAGGTTTCAAGGTTCATCCATTTTATAGCATCGGTGTTCCATCCTTTTTACGGCTGAGTAATTTTCCATTGTATGGATATACCGTGTTTTATTTAGCCATTCATCAGATGATCAATTGGTGGGCTCCACTATTTAACCACAATGAATAATGCTATGAATGGTTCTGTGCACATCTGTTTGTAATACTTTCTTTCTTTTCTCTTGAGAATGTACTTAGGAGTAGAATTGTTGGGTCATATTATTTTCAGGTGCTGATAAACATTTTTTCATTTTATATTTTCCATTTTATATCTCAAATAGAAGATTCCCATTTATAACTATTAGCATTATTATCATTGTTACTTTAGTTGTCCTGGTGTGTATAAAGTGGTGCTTTATTGTGGCTTTGATTTTCATTTCCCTAATTAGTAATGACATTGGTCACTTCATGTGCGTATTAGCCACTTGTATATTTGTTGGAGAAATATTTGTATGTCCTTTACTGAGTTTTTAATGGTTATATTTTCATTACAGAGTTACGTGGGTTTTTTCCATAGTCTACACACAAGCCTCTTATAATTGTGACTTGTGATTATTTTCCCCATTTTGGGGTTGTCCTCAGTTTCTTGAAGACATAACTTACTTCACAAAGGTTTTGAGAGACTGGCAATGTGAATGTTCATTTTTATTATTTGAGCTTTCGGTGTCAGATCTCAGAAACCATTGCCAAGTCCAGGATAGTGACACCTTCCTCTTGTGTGTCCACTGAAGAGTTTAGAGATTAGCTCTCAAATGCAGCACATTAAACCACTTAGGTGATTTTTGTGTGATGTGAGGTAGTGATGTCCCAGTGTTCTTCTGCCTCAGGACCTCCAATTATCCAGTGTAAGAGACTATTCTTTCCACATTGGATTGTTCTGGTATCCTTGTAGAAAAGTATTCCATGATAAGTAAAACACTATTTCTGGGGTATCAAATCTATTGTATGGAAAAATGTGCTGCATTGCTCTTATCATTGTCTTCATTTCTATAAGTTTGTGATTAGGTTTTTAAACCAGGAAGTGTGAGTCTTCCAGCAGGGTTTTTCCCCTCCAAGACTTGTTTTGCTACTAATCATGTCTACTAATAGATATTAAATATATAGGTCAGTTTGGAGAACATTGTCATCCTATCAGCATTAAGTCTACCAATCTGTGAATAAAGGCATTTTTTCTATCTATTTAGATCTTTTTTAATTTTTTCCACCAATGCTTTGTACTTTTCAGCATAATATGTCTTGCCATTGTTTTTTTTCAAATATTTTCTAAGTATTTAATTCTTTGGGGTGTAGCTATAATGGG
This sequence comes from Dipodomys merriami, assembly GCF_024711535.1. NCBI lineage: Eukaryota > Metazoa > Chordata > Mammalia > Rodentia > Heteromyidae > Dipodomys > Dipodomys merriami. The sequence goes on from NW_027203048.1 coordinate 30,382,499, forward strand.
AATTATTAGTTATTTAATTTTGTAGCTGTTCACAGAGTTGATTTGAATATGTTGCCCTTGTATTATGCAACTTCGCTGTATTTGTTAATTAATTCAAGCAGTTTTTAGTGGGGTCCTTAGGAAATTTTCACATACAAGGGTCAATACATTTGTGAACAGAAATAATTTCACCCCTTCCTTTCCAATCTGGGTATCTTTATTTCCTTTGTTGTCAAATTGCCCTAGCTAGAAGCCACAGTAAATTATTGAACAAAAGTGATAAGACCAAATACCTGTATTTTATGCCTGATCTTGGGGACAAAACATTCAGACTTCCAACACTAGTGATGATTTTAATTGTGTCTTTTTCTAGGCATCCTTCTCAAATAGAGAAATTTATTTTCTATGTCGAACTTACTGAGTTTTTTTAATCAGAAAAGGTTATGTTTTATCAATTTTTCTTTTTCCATCCATTTAGATGATAAATTAGAGCAAGTGGAAGGAACAGAAAATAGGGATATGAGACTAAAGATCATATGTCAATGAGAGAATAAATATTGAAGACTTAATATTCCTGCCTATTGCATGTGATTTAATCCAACACAATAAGGAATTTTTTTATTGTGAAAAGACGGTACAGAGGAGTTACAATTACATGAGCAAGGTAATGAGTACATTTGTTATCAAGCATTGCTGCCTTCTCCTTTGTTTCCCCTTCCCAGCCCTTCCCATCTCCCTCTCCCCCAACCCCCCCTATCCCAGCCAAAGTTCTAAAGTTCATTTTTCAATATAACATCTTGTACATATCATTGTTGCAATGGGTCTACCTGTATCCCTATTTAAACGATTTGTTTTTTCCCTTCCCCTCCACAAAGTATACCAACATCAAATACAGGGAAAACGGGTTATACCATGGGGGAGCGACATACAAAGCAACAAAGAAATCATCTTATAAATGAGTTAGAAACAATCACAAGAAAGAAAAAACATTTGAATCCTTGTCTTGGGGTTCATTTCACCTAACATCAACTTATCGACCATTTCTGCTTGTCTCAGACATGTACTAGTTATTGCAAATAAGGGAAGGCACATCCTCCTCAGTAAATGGTGCTGGCAAATTGGTTAATCACTTGTAGGAATATTTTTTAAAGTAGAATAACTAGGTATACGTTTGGACAGAATTTTAGACATTGATAACAAAAATTATAAAACTAACTGACATATCTCTTTTCAGTTATTACATAAACCTAAACATTTCATTCCTATTAGGAATTAGTGACTGGCTACATTCACTGTAGAGTACAAGAGCCAACTTTAGAACTGTATGCATAAGGGAGTCCCTGTTTACTTCTGCAGTGTCAAAAACTAAATTAAAATATATTAAACTCCTTACTAAATGATTAGATTTGATTTTGTTTGAAAAATAATGTGGGAGGAAGAAAATAAGAAACTCAGTTTGGTTCTGACCTTCTATCACAGAGTCTGAGCTGCTCTGGCTAATGAAGACACTACCCAATTGGAAGAATAAGTGAGAGAAACTCTTGACCTCACTGAGTTGGAGTGACATCATGTGGGCGTTGCAAGGAAGATTTTGATATGCCAAATGTATCTTTGCCTTCACCTCTCTGAGTGGGGTATATGTCTCATGGAAGAAAATGGTATCTGAACTAAAGTTGCCTGGATAGTAACAAATTAGAACACATCCTTCACAAGCCTGACATGCATGCAGTCATGTTCTTCAAGGCGAGCAGCCTCTCATTTCAAATGGAAGAAACAATTTCCACAGGAAATGCATTTCAGTGCAAGCCAGTGACCAATAATAAATAATGCTTTGTTGCCAGGCACTGGTGGCTCATGTGTGTAATGCTAGCTACTCAGGAGGATCATGGTTCAAAGCCAGCCTAGGCAGGAAAGTCCATGAGGCTCTTATCTCCAGTTAACCACCAGAAAACTGGAAGTGGCACTGTGGCTCACAGTGGTAGAGCCTTAGCCTTGAGCAAAAAGAACTCAGGGGCAGTACCCAGTGCCCCAGTTTAAGCCCCTCAACTGACAAAAAAAGAAAAAACGTTGTGTTATAATTATATGTAGGACATCAAAGCTAGATAGAAAGCCCAAAGACAAGAAATAGGCCACATTGCTAGTTAGTGCTTCTAGTAATAAACAAGACATACAATTATAGTGATCTTCCAGGATAAGAACATTTACCATGTTATATAACAAGAATCTAGACTAAGTGGTTTAACTTACACAATAACTTTATTGCAAGTCTAACTCCTCACGGTCACATGAATGCTGCTACCATTCCAGAAATTAAGCCAACAAACAACTTTGTAGGCTCAAAAGTCTAGAAGAAGAATTACTTCTTACACATCTCTATCAGAAAACAAAGTCCAAAGTCACTATGAATATGTATACTTGAAAATTTCAGAGATATAGTCACACAGCCCACAATTAAAGGACTAGAAGCAGTAAGCCTTGAATATCTTCTTCCAGAAATCTACCAATATAGCTCTTCTTTGATTTGGGGTGGAGTCCTGTGTTGATGCTTTATTGCTGATGAGGCTAGAAAAGTAAGTACCTTATATTTTGTTCAGTTTCTTTTATGATATAGTTTTATAAAAAGAATGAGGTAGAAAGTAAGGAGGAGGAGGAGGAGGAAAAGGAGGAGGAGGAGAAGGAGGAGGAGGAGGAGGAGGAGGAGGAGGAGGAGGAGGAGGAGGAGGAGGAGGAGGAGGAGGAAAAGAAGAAGAAGAAGAAGAAGAAGAAGAAGAAGAAGAAGAAGAAGAAGAAGAAGAAGAAGAAGAAGAAGAAGAAGAAGAAGAAGAAGAAGAAGAAGAAGAAGAAGAAGAAGAAGAAGAAGAAGAAGAAGAAGAAGAGGAAGAAGAAGAAGAAGAAGAAGAGAAAAAGGTATAGGGAAGTGGCTTTAGGCCAATCCATGTACTTGCCTTTCACTTGCCTGTGATTTAATCTTAATCTAACAAACTTTTGGAGCAGGTCAAATATCCTCTTTTTATTTCAATTCCTCATCAGATAATTTGGATTAAAAGTGTTAAATATTTATTCAGATTTCAAATTTACATATGCAGTTCACTAAAATGTGACAAAATCTACACAATTATTTATACCTTTTGATCTATATGCTACTTCAGGAAATAAATCCCATATATGTGAGTGCATTGTGTGTGTGTGTGTGTGTGTGTGTGTGTGTGTGTGTGTGTGTGTGTGTGTGTGTGTGTGTGTGTGTGTGTGTGTGTGTGTGTGTGAAATACAGTTTTCTGTAAAAGAAAAAGAATAAATTGCCAGGCACCGGTGGCTCATGCCTGTAATCCTAGCTACTCAGGAGACTGAGATCTGAAGATTGCAGTTCAAAGCCAGCCCAGGCAGGAAAGTCTGTGAGACCCTTATCTCCAATTAACCACCAGAAAACTGAAAGTGGCACTGTGGCTCAAGTGGTTGAGCTCTTGTCTTGAGCTGAAGAGCTAGGGGACCAGTGCCCAGACCCAGAGTTCAAGCCCTACAACCAACAAAAAAAAAAATATCATATCTTGGTCTAGTACCTCAGGAAATAATAACAAAAATTACCTATCCTTGTATCTCCACAGAATTTCAAATTTTCACATCTTAACATCTTTGAACTATTTTGAATTTATTTTTGTACAGAACAAGAGATAGGAATTTAGTTTGAATTTTTTACCTGTGGATATTCACTTTTCTCAACATCATGTATTGGCAAGGCAATCTTTTTTTCCAATGTTTGTTTTTCGTATTGCTTTCAAAAGCAAGAAGTCTATAGCTTTGTAGGTTTATTTCTGGGTCTTCCTCTCTGTTCCATTGGTCTATATGTCTGTTTAAATACATTTTATTACAGTGGCTCTGTATCATATTTGAAGTCAGATGCTGGGATGCCTCCAACATTACTCTTTTAACTTTGTATTGCTTTGGTTATTGCATTTGCAACCCTGAATTTTAGAATTGATTTTGTTATTTCAGTGAAGAGTAACATTGGAATTCTGACAGAGGTTGCATTGAATCTATAGATAACTTTCAGCAGTATTTAGTCATTTCCATACTGCTAGCTCCACCAACCTTGGGATATAGGAGGTCCTTCCAACTTACAGTGTCTTCTTCCATTCTTTTTTGTTCTTTAGTCAAGTCCTAGGTACATGGGATGATTAACCTGATTTCTTTCTTAGTCTGATAATTTTTGAAAAACTGAACAGTTACTGGTTTTTGTATGTTGATGTATCCTCCTAATTTGCTGAATGTATCATAACTGCCAAATTTGACCTGAGAGAGGAACTGTTGTCATTGGAAGTCAGATATAGCACTATAAGTGGTAAAGACTTGTTTTACCAAAGAAAAACCTTGAGCTAACATTTGACAAATGGCCTTACTACAGATGACACGCTAGCTATGGTTAGCATACAGCATCAATTTAATTTGCTCAGAACAAACTGAATCCTCAGTCTTGACTCAAGTCATTTAATTATATGCCATAATCTCAATAAACCAAGGAAGTCTCAGCACAGTCACTGTGGCTCAACAATGTCATGTCAACAGTAGTTCCATACAAGCTTTTTTCAAGCAGATGCCAGTTTAAGTTACTAAATTGTCTTGACTCTGAATATAATAATCTTGTTTAACACCATGAAGTGCAATGGCTAAGTCCGAGGAATATACTTGTGAGATATTGAGAATTGTGGGATAAATCCAAGTAGTTCATCGAGATGAAAGGAAAACCTGTCAAGGAACTCAATGAAAGTAACTGGAGTTCATGATGAACATCACCAAGTAGAGCAAATGTCAAGCTCCACAACCCCAAACAGCTTCTTAGATTTCTGTTTTTACAGTATGGAGATTCCTCAAAAGACTCCACATAGAGCTCCCCTATGACCCAGCAATCCCACTTTTTGGGCATTTACCCAAATGATCACAAACAAGACCACACTAAAGCTACCAGCACGACTATGTTTATTGCAGCATTATTTACCATAACTAAGATATGGAACCAACCCAGATGCCCCTCAGGAGATGAATGGATCAAGAAAATGTATACATACACAACAGAATTCTATGCCTCCATCAGAAAGAATGACATTGCCCCATTTGTTAGGAAATGGAAAGACTTGGAAAAATTTATATTAAGTGAAGTAAGCCAGGCCCAAAGAAACATAAGTCCCATGGTTTCCCTTATTTGCAATAACTAGTATATGTCTGAGTCAAGCAAAAAAGGTCAGATAAGTTGATGTTAGGGAAATGAACCCTAAGATATGTATTCAAATGTTTTATTCTTTCTAACACATTTATAAGATGATTTCTTTATTATTTCTTTGTATGTCCCTCCCCCATGGTATAACCCATGTTTTCACTGTATATGATGTCAATATAATTTGTGGAGGGGAAGGGAAAAAAACAAATTATTTAAATAGGGATACGGGTGGACCCATTGCAACAATGAGATGTACAAGTCATTATGTCGAAAACGAACTTTACAACTTTGGTGAGGGGGGGAGGAAGATTGGGGGGGCAGAGGGTGGATGGGAAAGGATGGGAAGGGGAAACAAAGGAGGAGGCTACAATGCTTGATAAGAAATGTACTCATTATCTTGCCCATGTAATTGTAACCCCTCTGTACAGTATTTTCACAATAAAAAATAGATTTCTGCTTTTAAATATGAAATTATTTAAAGCTCAATGAAGGCTGTGTAAAGTGAAGCTTAAAAGGTATACCAAAGTGCATTTCTTCAGTCTGGAAGGATAAAATCCTTCTGTGACACTTAAAGATGCTGGTGAGTGTGCAGATTAATTGTGGTATTGAATCAAAGATTCAGAGATGTCAAAAGTAAACAGATGGAATTAAATATCTTTGCTACCTCATTCGATGTGTAACCAGCCAGTGTACCTGATAACATTCAACACAAAATAATTCTGGTTGAAAAGCAATGAGGACCTGAAAGGTGTAATAACTTCTACTGCTTGAGTCCCATAAATGTTACCTAAACAATGATCATTTCCCCATAACAAAGAGACATACATTGAAATATAAATCTGTGTTTGGAAGAACTCACTCCTGTGACCAGTTCTTTTCAAACTTAACATTGCAAGGTGCTGACTGAATTCCAGAATGACCAATTCAACATGGAAAGTTTTAGAAGAACAACATCATCAATAGCAGTGAACATCATATGCCTTACCAAAGAGAAGTAGTTTGAGCCATCATGTTAAGTGTGAGTTTTTTGAGAAAATATAGCAGGTTAATTTTTAAAAATTATGTGGCCATGAATGAAACTATAAATATACAAACAGCCCTTGGCAAAAAAAAAAATCATTCCCTACACCTTATCTAAATGTTCTAATTTATTTACTTTGTCTTCAAGCTCTAGTAATTTGTCTTCAACTGATTCAGTCTATTGGTGAGGATTTCAACTGAGTTTGAATTTATTGAGATTTTTATTTCTAGAATTTCAGTTTCACTTTTTTCAGGATTTCTATATACTTTTTGAATTCCTCTTTTATACCCTGCATTGCCTACCTTAGTTCATTACTTGCATTTTGTTGGGATTTATTAAAATAATCATAACCTCTTCAATTTCATTTGATAATTTGTCAAATGTTCACCCATGTGCTCTGGGCACCTGGAGTTCCTAGTTCCTTTGTAGTTTCTAGTTTACATGGTGGTGTTCTGGGTGGCTTAGGGTATAGCTGGTCAAGAGTCAATTGTGTACCTCACAGTTTCTTTCATTAGAAGCTTTCCTTTTCTGTTTATGGGGAGCTTTGAGGTTTGTGGGCTGGCAGGTTCTTCCTTGCTCCACAACCCCTCAGTTTATGTCTCAAAGGATAGCAAGAATCCAAACCTAGAGGTATACCCCAGTGCATTGCAGTGTGTGGGGAGAAAATAGAGGACTGAGTTCTGGACTGTACTGCAAAAGAAGGCAGAGCTACCGCCACTGTGTCTGTCCCTGCCTGAGCTCGCCAAATGCTTAAATTTCTTAGCAGATCCATATCTCACTCTTTTATTCCCTTGTCTATCTTCCATGCAAACACTGTGGTAAGGTTACCTCAGGCTCCCTGAGCCACAGTTACGCTTGCTTGAAGGGGTGCTCATAGTAGTTCAGTCTCAAACAATAGGCCTCCTCTCAGGATTCACCTGGCAATAGTACTCTGGGATAAGGAGCAAGAACTTTGTTTTTTTTCTCCAAAGCAAGTCTGTTACACAGTAGTCACTACCATACCAAGACTCCACACTAGATGTAAGGTTTGAAGGAAGTAGGGGATTCCTTTAGCTTCTCTCTCCTGAAGCTCCAGGTTTGGAACCATGGGCTGTTTTCTATTTTTCTCTGCCACCTTTCTGTTTCTCTATGGGTTTCAGCGATCCTATCATTTTTTAGGATTCCCAGTCTTTTGTTCCTTTTGACTCTTCCCATTCACAGAGTCAAATGGAGGAGGCTTCTTCCCCATACTTTTGTATAGTATACATTTTGCCAAATGTATACTGGGAGGAAATGTGCAGTTCCTGGGAGCTGTAACTTACCTCATTTCTACACAATTGGTAAAAATAAGAATTGAACTCAAACCTATACTACAAAGGGAGTTCAAGCCAGAAACTGTGAAAAAAATGACATCTTTACATGAACTAGCCAAGCAAACCATCATTCCTTTGTAGACATATATTTTATTTCATAAAAAGTAATTTTCACATTTTAAGATTTGTTACTTACTATATAACTTCTGACAACTAGACATGTAAAATATAATTAAGAATAGAAGGCCATAACAATAGATGCCAAAAACACTGGAACATGTGGGTGTGTAAAGGAAGGCTTGTTTCTAATCTTAAGTGTGCTGACACTGTCATTAGAAGATATTTAGAACTATTTTTTCCTTCAGAAAAGACAGGACTGATATGTCCTGCTTCCTTCCATGTAGCATTCGAAATAGAAGCAATTTTTAATCATCTTGTACTGGAGCCCTCTTACTTCCAATCTACAACCACTTTTTCACAGTATAACATAAAACTTAGCCACATTCAGAAGGAACGCTGAGAGATGCCTTCCCTTAACTCAGGGAAAGTCAAGAGTTTCTCAGCAACAGCTCTTATCCTCCACAGGTTTAACCAACCAGTCACTTGGAAGTGTCTATTTTTTTAAACATAGTGAAATAGTGGGTTTATAGGAGTATGTCCTGTTAAGTCCTTGGTGAAGTAAAAGTATTTTGAGCTGAAAATGTTTTTAATATACCAATAATCATAACCGAGCATTCAAGGAGGCTTTCCAATGTAGGTTGCTTCTCTTCATGTTCGCACCACTGATTGCAGCTATCCAGCAGCATGAGGAGAATATTTTTGTCCTGATCTAGCCAAGGGAAAGATCAGGACTCAAAATATAACTTCTCTTCCACACCAGAATGCATATGACTTTTGTTAAAGTCAAACTAATAAACATAACTGCAAAATTCCTTTTTTTTTTTTTTGGTCAGTCATGGGGTCTGAACTCTGGGCCTGGGCACTGTCCCTCACCTCTTCAGCTCAAGGCTAGCACTCTACCATTTGAGCCATAGCACCACTTCAGGCTTTTTCTGCTTATGTGGTGCTGAGGAATCGAAAACCCAGGGCCTCAGGCATGCAAGGCAAGCACTCTACTACTGAGCCACCTTCTCAGCATCTGCAAAACTACTTAATGAAACACTAGCCAACAGAATTTAACAACTAATCAATACACACACACACACACACACACACACACACACACACACACACACACACACACACACACTATGATCAAGTGGGTTTTACCCCAGAAATGCAAGGCTGGTTTAATAACATAAAGCATTAAACATAATATGGCACATTAACAGAGCAAAAGGTAAGAACCACATGATCATCTCAATAAATACAGAAAAAGCCCTCAACAAAATCCAACATCTGTTCATGTTAAAAGATATGGAAAAGCTAGGAATAGAAGGAACATACCAACATAATAAAGGATATATATTATATATGACAGACCAACAGCCAACATCATACCAAATGGTGAGAACTAAAGTAATTTTCTTTAAAATCAGGAGGAAGGCAAGGATGTCCACTTTCTTCACTCCTTTTCAATATAATTCTGGAATGCCTAGCCTGATCATTAAGGCACAAGAAAGACATAAAAGGAATTCACATAAGGAAAAAAAAGGCAAACTATCCCTATTTGTAGATGATATGATCTCATATCTAAAGAACCTGATGGATTCCATCTCCAAGCTTCCAGAGCTAATCAATAACTTCAGCAAAGTAGCAGGATACAGTATCAACCCACAAATATCAGTAGTCTTTCTGTATACCAACAATGTACAAGTGAAGAGGGAACTTAGAGAAACAATTCCATTTGCAAATCCCCTTTAAAAATTTAGGAATAAACTACAGAAGCAAAAGGCCTCTCTAGTGAAAACTATAAAAATCTGAAGAAAGAAATCAAAGACATCAGAAAATGGAAAAACCTCCCATTTTCAGGATAAATAGAATTAATATTGTAAAAATGGACATACTGCTAAAGGTGATCTACAAAGTTAACACAATTCCCATCAAAGTCCCAATGACATTGTTCACTAAGGTAGAGAAAACAGTCTAAAAATTCTTATGGAATAACAAAAGACCTTGAATAGCCAAAACCCCAGACCTCAAGCTCTACTACAAACAACAAAAACAACAAAAACAGGTAAACATACCTGTGCAGGTACAAAAACAGACATGAAGATCAATGGAACAAACTAGACAACCCAGAAATAAAGCTGTACATACAGTAGAGAAAAGATAGGCACTTCAATAATTGGTGCTTAGAAAACTGGACATCCATATGTAGGAAACTAAAATCATGTCCCTATTGAGTTGATATTGATCACCGTGCCCCAATATCAACCCAAATTGGATTAAAGATCTCAGTATCAGACCAGGAACTTTGAAACTACTGCAAGATGGAGTAGAAGAAACATTAGAATTTATAGGCATAGGTTGTAACTTTTTGAAAAGCATCCCAGGGAGTGAGCAATAAGAGAAAAATTTGAGAAGTTGGATTATATCAAAATAAGAAGTTTCTGCATAGCAAAGGACATAGTTACTAGAAACACAGTCAAAAGACTAGGAGAACCCATTGCAACAATGAGATGTACAAGTCGTTATGTCAAAAAATGAACTTTACAACTTTGATGGGGGGGGAGGATCGGGGGTGGGGGGTGGGAGAGTATGGGAAGGAATGGGAAGGGGAAACAAAGGAAGAGGCAACAATGCTTGATAGGAAATGTACTCATTATCTTACACATGTAATTGTAACCCTTCTGTACGGTATTTTCACACACACACACACAAAAAAAAAAAAAAAACTGGGAGAAAATCTTTACCAGCAGTACATCCAAGAAAGGCCTCCTATCCAAAATAGACAAGGAACTCAAACAATTAACACCCAAAACTAATAAACCAATCCATAAATTGGCAAAGGACCTTAAGAGAGACTTTTCAGAAGAGGTCAAGAGCTGGGGGGTTAGCCCAGTGGAAGGGTGCCCACCCAGCACACACAAGGCCCTGGGTTCGGTCCTCAGCCCTGGGGGAAAAAAAAGCTACAGAAGAAGAGGTCAGAATGACAAACAGACATGTGATGAAATGCTCAACATCTCTAAGCATAAAGGAAATGAAAAAGCTTTGAGATTCCTTGTCAGCCCAGTTAGATTGGCCAGTATCAAGAATTTGAACAACAAATGCTGGCAGGGATATAGGAAAAGGAATTTTATTGCATTGTTGGTTGGAATATAAACTAATACAACCACTTTGGAAAGGAGCTTGGAGATTTTTCAAAAACCAAACATAGAACTAGACTCAACCACACCATTCTTGGGCATTCAAGATCAATACAAGTCAGGATACCATAAAGACACCTGTACATCGATGTTCATTGCTGCATGATTCACAAGCTAGTCAAGTTATGGAACCAGCCCAGATGACCTAGAACAGATGAGTAGATCAATAAAATGTGGTATAAAATTTAACACAACTCCTATTAAAATCCCAATGACATTTATTACTGAAAAACCGAAAACAGTCCAAAAATTCATATGGAACAACAAAAGACCTAGAATAGCCAAAACAATTCTAGGCAAAAAAGACAACATGGGAGGGATCTTGATGCAGGACTTCAAGCTCTACTATCAAGCCATAATAACAAAGACAGCTTGGTACTAGCACAAAGACAGACCCGAGGACCAATGGAATAGAAGATCCAGAAATGGAACCACGGGCCTACAGTCAGCTGATATTTGACTAAGAAACCGAAGACATACAGGGGAAGAAGCAGAGCTTCTCCAACTACTGGTACAGGGAAAACTGGGCAGCCACATGCAGAAAACTAAAAATGGACCCCAGCCTATCACCATGCACTAATATCAATTCAAAATGGATTAAAGACCTTAACATCAAACCTGAAACTCTGAAACTACTGTAGGACAGAGTAGAAGAGGCACTTGAACTTATAGGCACAGGCAAGAACTTCCTGAACGGAGTTCCAGGGGTCACAACAAATTGGAAAGAAACTCGACAAATGGAACTACCTTAAAATAAAACGTTTCTGCACAGCTAAAGACATAGCAATCAATCTAGAAAGACAGCCAAATAACTGGGAAAAAATATTCACCAGCAATATATCAGACATGGGGTTAATATCCAGTATATACAGGGAACTCAAGAAACTAATCCCTCCCAAACCCAACAAACCAATTACTAAATGGGCAAGGGAACTAAAGAGAGACTTCTCAGAAGAGATAAAAATGGCAAAGAAACACATGAGGAAATGTTCGCCATCCCTGGTTGTGAAGGAAATGCAAATAAAGACAACCCTGAGATACCACCTTACCCCAGTCAGAATGGTCCACATCCTAAAGTCAGTCAACGACAAATGCTGGAAGGGAATCAGAGAAAGAAGAATCCTATTACACTGCTGGTGGGAATGTACACTAATACAACCACTTTGGAAAGCAGTTTGGAGGGTCCTCAGAAAGCTAAATATTGACCTCCCCTATGATCCAGCCATACCACTTCTAGGCATCTATCCTGAACAACAGGAACAAATATACAAGAACACATGCACCCCCATGTTTATTGCAGCACTGTTCACAATAGCTAGGATATGGAATCAACCCAGATGCCCCACCACAGATGAATGGATCAAAAAATCATGGTACCTATATACAATGGAATATTATGCAGCCATTAGAAAGGAAAAATAATGGTATTTGCAGGGAAATGGATGGAACAAGGAAAAAATCATGTTGAGTGAGGTAAGCCAAGAGCAAAGAGACAAACAGCACATGGTATCCCTAAAATCCAAAATGTAAGGTAATAGAACAAAATAAAAAGACCCAAGAAACAAAGGACCTCCACTCATCTGATTGAATCATTACTAAATGACCCCATGCTACTGACCACATATATGGTATATACGTGCACATCGGAGGGAAACTAGGAGGAGAACACAGAAACAGAGGGAAACGGGAAAACATACAACAGCGGGACCCATCAGTTGCACTGGACATTGATCAAATCGAACTAAGCAACTCAATGGCAGTTATTGGAGGGAGGGAATGACTGGGAAAGAGGGAACAGCTGACACTAAGCAAAAGGAAAGAAATGTACATATCACCTGATGTGGAAGAAATAACTGTATTGTCAAAGCTCATAGAACTCATAAACTTTATAGACCATGATAAAGACAATTTGTCCCATGAAAGTTAGAATGTGTTTGTGACCTTAACTAAGCATCCCTATCCCACAATACTGTGAAATTTAAGTAATCACTTAAATCACAATAAAAAAATTACAAAAAATATTTAAAATGTGGCATATATACAAAATGGAATTTTACTACCCATTAGAAAGAATAAGGTTATGTCTTTTGCAGGGAAAAGAATGAATAAATCATGCTAAGTGAGGTAAGCCAAGCTCAGAGAAACAAACAGCAAATGTTTCCTCTCTTATGTAAAAGTTAGGTCTAAAATACAACTGGACATGATAAGCTATACAGGACTCTAGGCATTCACACACAAACCATCAGGCTAAAGGAAGATACCTTTAAGGGAGAAACTCAAAGGTATCAATGTCTCTGAACATACAAAATACTATTTATGGGGGAAAAAAATCCAGGAAATGGAAACATGATTTTATTGTTGCTGTTGTTAATGGCGGTGGTGTTTTTTCTTTTTCTTTTTTCTTTTTAGGGAATGCAGGGAGTGAGGAAGGAGAGAGAAAGGGTGAACAAATGCAATCATGCCATTCAGTATACACTATCTGGAAAATGAACTAGGTAAGTTGTGGGCCAATAAGGGAGGGGAAGACAGGCGGAAAGTGAATGAAGGTGTGACGTTGTCCAAAAAAGATATGTACTCAATACCTGACATAAAATGGCAACCCCTCTGTACAAACCCTTAATAATAACAATAAAATTAGATAGTTTTTAAGTCAAACCAACATAAACTGGGGACTATCTGTGCTATATGTTAAAGTAGTTCACCTTTTATATTTCAAAATCTATCATACATCTTTTGTAAACAGCTATCATAACATCCTAAATTTCTACAATACTATGTAATTATTTGAAGCTAAACAAACTCTGATACACTGTTAAGCCTGAGCACAGCTGAATCCAAAAGAGGTAAATGCCATGTGTGGAAGATGGAGGTAAAAATACTGGATGTCAGTTCCTTAGTTCCAGTCATTCCAATGCTTCCTTATTTTCTTCAGATGATATTTAAAAGTAAACATACTTTGTCCTATAATTTCTTGTCATTGTGTTTATTCATCACCATAGTCCTGTATAACATAATATTAGAGGTTCTATTTTTCCTGCATGACATTAAATTGCCTTTCTATTGTCACCTTTAAATCAAAAGTATTCATAAATGTCAACTCATAAAAATTTGACAAGTCATGACATTATTCAGGGTGCTCTTGAAATGATACAGCAGTGGTTTTGTAAGAGAATATACATTTTTCTCATAAAAAAGAGTCTAATGTTCTCAGCCATTCCTTTTTCAAGGAAAATGTTTTTACTCCTGCTGCTATGTAATTTCAATCACAACCACCCCCAAGTATTTAAATTCAAAGGATGTGCGGAAATGAACTATATATTAAAGTACATTATCAACTTTTCCCACTCCTCCTCTAGATTATTAAATTTTTGTTACTTCAAAAGACTGAGCTACATGACTATTGGTGGCGTGTCAAGGACTTAATAAACTCATAAACTTAGACTAGCATGATAACAATTCTAGCTCCATAAAATGTAATTTTTATGACTGCTATTCAAGTGCATGAGTCCTCAGCATGGCAAGCTTATTTACCTAACAGGATGATAACTCTGGTGATGAATTCTATCCCAGATATTAATCCAAAAGTCCATATCTACTAATTATTCTTAGGATGCATTCATGTCAACGTTAAATGTATAGATTTTTAACATGGATATATGGCATGGCATACCCAACATCCAAAATTAATGTCATATCAGGATTTACATTGTTTTTCTTTTTTTGTTTATTTCTTTGCTTGTTTTAACAAAGAGGAAGGTGTGAATACAATGAGCCACTGAGCTTTCAGTAAAAATACTGGTAAGGGTCTCCAATCCCCAGGAGGCACTAAGACCAAATACATGATTTAGTAACAAGAAACCAGAGGAGAAAATTGGAGCAAACGAGCCCAACCAGCATGTTTGTTCATTTCAACTTTCAGGGGAGATTTTTCCTTTTGCTTAATTCACGCTGTAAGGCTGGCATTCCCATTTCTTACCACTTGTCCCTATTCTAAGCATGCAATCTATCTTTTTTTAAATAATGCTACATTGAAAGAAACCTAAGGAAGTCTCCAGTATCTTAAAATAACTCTTAACTGTGGCACTTGTCTGATTTTTGAAGTCTTACTGTGCATTATTCTATGTCACATAATAGTCACATTGCTGCACTGATAATAAACCCTTTGAGAGATTTAATGTTTTATTTTGTTTCTTCTAAAACCTTCTCTTATTTCTCTCTGTTACCTGGGAGGATATAACATTTCCTGATGCTTTTTCTTCATCCTCCATCAAGAAAGAAATCACTTCTGTGAGACCCCCAATCAATTTAGGACTCACCTTTCAGTGGGAATGTGAGTTGCTTGGCTTCTACTTGAACCCCAGATTTCAGGACTTCTTTATGATGTGCTCATATGTGGGACACACAGGAGCAAGTAAAAGTTCTTAGAATGAGACCAAGATGCGCCACAGATCATGGATTCCTTTTAACTGTGCTAATTCATGTCTACCTTCAGATCTAAAAACTTCAGTATCATAATAAATGAATTCTTCATCTGATCAGCAATAAATCTTACTGATCAGCATAAAAATAATAGACGATTTCAGAGTTAAGTTTTAATTTTGCTTCTGACCTTCCTTTCTATACTGCTAGCCAATGAGACAACCATAAACACCAAGAAAAACAAAACGCTATACAACAAATTAATGGTCTATATATGAAGAAAATTAAAATTTGGTATGGGTTTAGTTTTCTTAAGCAGGTGCTGGTATATTTATTTTTAAAGAGAACAGAGTATCCATTTGTCCTTGATACTGGCAATATGTCATCTTTAGAATGAAAGGATAGTGTTAATTACATGTCTTTTTCTAAGGGCCCAAACATACTAGTTGGATAAATAAGTGGGCTAAAGGCTTAAAGAGAAACTTCTCTGAAGAGGAAATAAGAATGGCCAATAGACACATGAAGAAATGCTCAACCTCTCTAGCCATAAAAGAAATGCAAATCAAGACAACATTGAGATTCCACCTCACCCCAGTTAGAAGGACTATAATCAAGAACTCTAATAACAACAGATACTGGAAGGGATATGGCCAGAAGGGAACCCTACTGCATTGTTGGTGGGAGTATAAAGTTGTTCAACCACTTTGGAAAGCAGGATGAAGGTTCCTCAAAAGACTCCACATAGAGCTCCCCTATGACCCAGCAATCCCATTTTTGGGCATTTACCAAAATGATCACAAACAAGACCATACTAAAGCTACCAGCACTACTATGTTTATTGCAGCCTTATTTATCATAGCTAAGATATGGAACCAATCCAGATGTCCCTCAGTAGATGAATGGATCAAGAAAATGTGGTATATATATACAATGGAATTCTATGCCTCCATCAGAAAGAATGATATTGCTCCATTTGTTAGGAAGTGGAAAGACTTGGAAAAAATTATATTAAGTGAAGTAAACCAGGCCCAAAGAAACATAGGTCTCATGGTTTCCCTTATCTGCAAGCAGAAATGGTCAGATAAGTTGGTGTTAGGTGAAATGAGCCCCACAAGATAATGATTCAAATGTTTTTTTTTCTTTCATGCAATTGTTTCTAACACATTTATAAGATTATTTTTTTTTTGTTGCTTTGTATGTCCCTCCCCCATGGTATAACCCCTGTTTTCCCTGTATTTGATGTTGGTATACTTTGTGGAGGGGAAGGGAAAAAACAAATTGTTTAAATAGGGATACAGGTGGACCCATTGAAACAATGAGATGTACAAGACGTTATGTTGAAAAACGAACTTTACAACTTTAGCAAGGCGGGGGATGGGAAGGGGTGTGAAGGAGAAACAAAGGAGGAGGCAACAATGCTTGATAAGAAATGTACTCATTACCTTGCCTGTGTAATTGTAACCCCTCTGTACAGTATTTTCACAATAAAAAAAATTTTTAAAAAGAAAAGTACTCATCTCATTTCCTTGCTCATGTAACTGTAACCCCTCTGTACAGTATTTTCACAATAAAAAAAAAACTTACTTGAGAAAAAAGAAAGACTATTTTCACAATAAAAAAGAAAGAAAATTAACATAATCATTATATGAATTTTTTTTAATTTTTTTTGGGGGGTCTGGTCGTGGGGCCTGAACTCTGGGCCTGAGTACTGTCCCTCAGCTCTTCAGCTCAAGGCTAGCCCTCTACCACTTGGGCCACAGTGCCACTTCCAGCGTTTTTCTTTTTTGCTTATGTGGTGCTGAGGAATCGAACCCAGGACCTCAGGCATGCAGGGCAAGCGCTCTACCACTGAGCAACCTTCCCAGCCCTCATCATATGAATTTTTAAACCTTGTTGTTAGATGTAAGTTTTGTTGTTTTTTGGTATTGTTCCTGGGGCTTGGACTCAGGTCCTGAGCACTGTCTTTTTTACTCAAGGCGAATTCTCTACCGCTTGAACCACAGCTCCAATTCCAGCTTTTTGGCAGTTAACTTAAAATAAGAACCTGCCACTTTCCTGACTGGGCTGAACCTTAACCCGCACATCTCACCCTCCTGAGTAGCTAGGATTATAGGCATGGGCCACAGGTGCCTGCTAGATGTAAGTTTTTAAAGTCAACCTGTGGGATAAAGCAGAGCAAACTTAATCATAATCACCTTAGGACCAAAAACAAAATGTGTACCCAGATCTTGAACCCCATGCGCAAAAATAAACTTCAGAAGAAGACAAAAATGAAAAATGAGATTTAAAAGATATGCTTTCACTATTAAAAACATGAGGGAGAAGTAATTAAATAAAAAGATAAGTGCAGGTTATGGAAAGGCAATATACCAGTGAAATAATGAGAGAGGTCCTCATATTACAAAGCAAATTAAAAAGCAGTGAGAGGTAATTTCTATCCTATCATGTTGACAAAAATTAAAGTAATTAAAAAGATCCAGCAGTACAAAGAATATGGGAGTTGAGCACTTCCTTAGACATGAACATTGGCAGCATTCTTCTCAGAGCAACAGAAATTTTCAACCACAATTTACAATATTCTCAGCCTGGAGCCTTTATTTCTACATCCAGCACTACATTCTAAAATATTATTTAACCTGGCAACAAAAAAAAAATGCCTGTAAACCCATGTCAGTGAACACTTGGCAGCAGTGATATTTAGAAATAACTATCTTTTAATACATGATTAGCTATGTAGTGTTGCATTCACTTACCTGCATTAATCTTAAGAAATATTTTTGATATATTACCTGAACAAATTCAAGATGGGTTTAAAGGGATGGTTCAGCAGATCAGTGCCTTCCTAGCAGATATGATACCACATGTTCAAACCCCAGTATCACATACACACACACAAATTACAGTAAGTAAATGATACTTAAACAGTAGATATAAAAGAAAAATACTACCACTACAACTACACTAGCCAAAACAAATTCCATCACACTTAAGGTGAAAAGATGTACCACTTCCTTTCATTGTTGACCTTGGATATTTTTCAATAATTCTAAAAATAGGCTAACTATATCCTGTTAGAGTGAACTATGGTACACATCTAATCACAATAATTTACTTTGATTTTTCTAAAGTTTCAAATAGCTGAAGATATGTGAGGAAATTATAAACAAATGAACATACCTGTAATGGCTAATTTTCAAAACAATGCCAAACAACATGTCCTAACTGCAAAATGTATGGCAACTGATAAAAACTCACATTCCACCAAGCACTGGTGGATCATGCCAGCAATCCTAGCTACTCAGGAGGCTGAGATCAGAGCATCTCAGTTGAAAACCAGCCAAGGCAGGAAAAGTGAGATTCTTATCTCTAATTAACCACCAGAAAACGGGAAGTGGCACTGTGGCTCAAAGTTGCTAGCCTTGAGCAAAAAGAGCTCAGGGACAGTGCTCAGGTCTCAAGTTCAAGCCCCATGACTGACAAAATAATAATAATAATTACATTCCAAGGCCAAGGATGTGGTGGTTCATTCCTGTAATTCCAGAAGGTTCATGCCTATAATCCATTACTTGGGAGAAAGAGATAGGAGGATGACAGTCCTTATGAAAAATAAGTAGAGCTGTGATCCACACGACTCATGAGGCTGAGATCTGAAAATTGAGGTTCAAAGCCAGGCCAGTCAGTAAAGTTCTATGAGGCTCTTATCTCCAATAAATTACAAAAAAAAAAAAAAAAAAAAAAAGACTAAAGTGGAGCTGTGCTCCAATGGTAAAGATTTAGCCTTGAACACAAAGAAGCTCGGTATCAGTGCCCAAGCCTGAGTTTAAGCCCCAAGACCAGTAAAAACATAAATTAACAATAATAATAATAATAATAGGTAGATCACAAAGGACTGGAGGCATGGCTCAATTTCCAAAGTATTTTCCCTTGGCACAAATCCTAGCAATGAAAAAAAAAATCACATTCATTAAGTTCAGAATAAAAACAAGCTGGGGTTGGGAAGGTGGCTCAGTGGTAGAGCGTTTGCCTTGCATGCCTGAGGCCCTGGGTTCAATTCCTCAGCACCACATAAGCAAAAAGAAAAAAGAAAAAACCAGAAGTGGTGCTGTGGCTCAAGTGGTAGAGGGCTAGCCTTGAGCTGAAGAGCTGAGGGACAGTGCCCAGGCCCAGAGTTCAGGCCCCACGTCTTGACCAAAAATAAAAACAAGCTGTGCATCACCCACAGAGGCCAGATGACTGTGATCTCTAAGAAGCCCTCAGATTTCACTCTAGTCAAGACTGCTAACTTGAATTCTGCGCTGACTATATCAAGGGAAAGGACTACTAACTTGAATTCTACACTGACTATATTAAGGGAAAAGGTCTTCATATACTCAGTTTAATTTTAACACAATAAAAATGGCCATTTGTTCAGATTTTGACATGATATATATTTTAGAGATGAAAAGTGTTATCCTGGAAACATCCCCAGAGCCAGGCTTCTGAATAAAGAAATGTAAGCCGGGCGCTGGTGGCTCACGCCTGTAATCCTAGCTACTCAGGAGGCTGAGATCTGAGGATCGCGGTTCAAAGCCAGCCCGGGCAGGAGAGACCGTGAGACTCCTATCTCCAATAAACCACCAGAAAACCGGAAGTGGCGCTGTAGCTCAAGTGGTAGAGTGCTCGCCTTGAGCTGAAGAGCTGAGGGACAGCGCTCAGGCCCAGAGTTCAAGCCCCATGACCGACAAAAAAAAAAAAAATGTAGTTTTTTATTCCCATTTTACAGATGAAGAAACTTAACGATGAAATTACATGGAAATAGTTGACTAAGATTGTGTCTTCCATTTTACTGTCATATATTTTCTTTCCAAGTTTATTCTATGACCCTATTGTGCTTTTTCTATACTATTATAGCTCACAAAATGAATTCCAAATAATGAGGGATTCATTACCAAAAAGACAGGCCTCTAACACAGTATGAATTAGTTTGCAACAATCAGAATTTTCACTTTCTAGCCTTCCTTTCTAGTCTTCTCAAATCTCTGGACCTAGAATTCACAAAACTCATTTTGAGCATTCATCTTGGAATTCCATTTAAGAGAAATCTATAATGATTAAAAGAGACTATTTATTACAAAGACTAACATTAGCTTTCCTTTCATCTGGGAGCATGATACATTTCCCCTTCTCCTTCACAATTTTCTATCTTTGGTTGTTGGAAATAATGTGCCAGAATGGTTGCTTTGATTTTATGTTACCCTGTGTGAAAGGGCTTGTTTTTGTTCATAAGAGGATATTTACAGAAATCTCCTGAGCATGCTGTGCTATTTTTCATTTCTTTTTCCAGTCATCACATGTTTCAAAAAAAACCTTCTGCATAATTCCACACTGTTTAAACTCATAAAGCCAAAGAAATTCAAAGGTGAAAAGCAGATCCTATTTCATATCAGATCAATAAGAACCCATCTAGCTATGGGCTATAAAAAAGCACATTGGGTTACCTCTTCTACCCTTTTCTTATAATAACCTTCCTAACTTTTACCGCCTCATCCTGCTGTATTCCAGAAGTGAGTTAATCTATGGCTTTGATCAAAACAAGGGCAGCCAGAAAGAATGACATAAGGCATGAGAGGCTGAAGCTGTTGAAATCATGAGCACATTTATGATGTCCTGAAATAGATGAGCCAAGGCCAGACAAAGCTTAGGAAACATGTCAGTCTTCTCTTCAGAACTATGGGAAACTTGCTTGCTCTGGAACTTAAATCTTCTATTTGCTTTGGCTTTTACAGCACAAACTTGTCAGAAACAAAGTTTCTCCAGAATAATGTTACAGTGATAATTAGCTGGCCATTGGAAATCTTTTATTATACACAGTGTTTATTGAAATGAGACCTGGCTTGCACATTCCCCAAAGCACTATAATAAGTAAAAATATTATCTTATGTTTACATTCTATCATTAATTTTCAAGGGTAATAAATAGATGGATGTTAGAGATAAAAGACAAACGAGCCAGGCACCGGTGGCTCATGCCTGTAATTCTACCTACTCAGGAGGCTGAGATCTGAGGATCGTGGTTCAAAGCCAGCCCAGGCAAGAAAGTCCATGAAACTCTTATCTCCAATAAACCACCAGAAAACCAGAAGTGGCACTGTAGCTCAAGTGGTAGAGTGCTAGCCTTGAGCTAAAGAGCTGAGGCACAGCGCTCAGGCCCAGAGTTCAAGCTCCACGACCAACAAAAAAAAAAAAGACAAATGGAAATAGATTTTTTTTAACCAAAATTCAAAGACATAGATAATAGAAAACTAACAGGTATGTAATTGATGATTGATGGATATGCTTACCAAAATTCAAAGATATAACTATTAAAATAAGCACTTTAGTCATATAAGTCCACATGGAAGATGAAAGATATGGTATTCTCATTCTAGCTTTCTTTTCCCCTTTAGTCTATTTGTTCATGTGTTTTCCATATTTCTATTTTGCTTTTTTTTTGGAGGGGGGGGGTCCAGTCGTGGGGCCTGAACTCTGGGCCTGGGCACTGTCCCTCAGCTCTTCAGCTCAAGGTTAGCACTCTACCACTTGAGCCACAGCACCACTTGCGGCTTTTTTTTCTGCTTATGTGGTGCTGAGGAATCGAACCCAGGGCCTCATGCATGCAAGGCCAGCACTCTACCACTGAGCCACCTTCCCAGCCCTCTATTTTGCTTTTCAAAGTCCTTTCACTTCTCTCATTTCGCATATTGCACTGCCTCGTTTAGGTTTCTCATTTTCCTATAACCTAGTACAGACTATTTAGGGTTAACATATCTAATTCAATGCTTGTATGGAAAGCACTCAGCAAAGTGAGACTCAACTGAAATATTTATTTAGTCAGCCAGACTTATTAACTTTTGCTGACTATATGATGCTACAGGAACATCTCTAACCATTATATGCTGTTTTGTCTGAATGATCAAGAAGCTATATGCCTTTCATAGAATAACACAGAGAATTCTGACCTTTCCTTCAGAAAGTACACTTCAATTGCCATTTTAAAAATATTATTTCTTGTCCTTACAAACAAAGCACCAATTATGGGGCGGCCTATCTGACTCCATTTTGACCCTCTTTGTTTTGTCTCTTTAATCCTTTTTCTTCCAGAGTCACTTTCCTTCGGAAGTTACCTTGGATCCTAGGAGTAACAGGACTGATCAATAAACACCTTTATGACAGTGATCAAAACTCCCATGTAACAGCAAGCCTTGCAGGAAAGATCCTCCCACAATAAATCACATGCTTGTGTGTGTTCATACACACACACACACACACACACACACACACACACACACACACACACACACATAGCTGCAATTACCCTTAATGGAAGCCCTGGAGCAGAAGTAACCATCTCACAGGAACCAGATTTCTCCCCTCAAGTGATGAAAGCCATAATAGCTTCCCAAAACCCCTTACAGGAGAAGAACAAAGGTAATGATGTTAGACCACTGACCTGACCAACACAACCTCCCCCTTCCTACATAGATCTTCCCCATGCCTCTGTTGTCTTTTCCTAAGAAATCTCTAAGTTCCTTTTAGCACCTTGAAGAAAGACTTGGGTAACTGAAGCCCCTTACCTGTTCTTCCCAATGTGACCACATTAATTAAAATTTTTTCTATGCCCTTGACCATTATTTGTCTCTTCAGTTGGCATACAACATGGGTAGCCACCTAGCCTAAAGGGAAGCCAAAACTCTGATAATTCTTCTGCAATGGGATTTGTACTAAAACACACACAGCATTGTCTATGCAAATAGTTTGAGTAAGAATTTCTTTTTTTGGGGGGGGGTTATATGTAATCCTCATCTTTCTATATATTCTTTTTTGTGTGTGAAAATACCGTACAGAGGGGTTACAATTACATGAGCAAGGTAGTGAGTACATTTCTTATCAAGCATTGTTTCCTCCTCCTTTGTTTCCCCTTCCATCCCTTCCCATATCACCCCCCTCCTCCCACCCCCCACACGCCAAAGTTGTGAACTTCGTTTTTCAACATAACATCTTGTACATCTCATTGTTGCAATGGATCCACCTGTATCCCTATTTAAACAATTTGTTTTTTCCCTTCCCCTCCACAAATTATACCAACATCAAATACAGTTCAAACATGGGTTATACCATGGGGGAGGGAAATACAAAGCAACAAAGAGATCACATAGTAACTTGAAAATATATTAGAAACCATAGCAAGAAAGAAAAAACATTTGAGTCCTTATCTTGGGGTTCATTTCACCTAACATATGGAAGACTCTCATTTGAAATCAGTTTGTTCCCAAAGTGGACTCTAATCCTGTATACCTTGGGAAATCAAAATTAGAGAAAAAGAGATTGCAAGAAAGATTCTTCAGGATTAAATAAAGTAATGGGGGGGAAGGGTTTGATCAACCACAAGTCCCAATTAAATAATTTGCTTTCCACTTGGAAAGGTTATCTCTTCAAACAAAGGTGTTCTTTTAATGAACATGGAAGGAGAGGGATTTTTCTTTATATTTCTTCTTAGACTTAGGAGCTGAAAATATTTTGTGAAGAAGAGCTAAAGGGTCATAGATCACTGAAACCAGAACACAAGCATATGAGCATTTTTAAAATGAAGATTTACATTACAATTGACTTTTTTCCTCTTTGATTAATATTTAATGACTTTGGTAAGGAACCACTACACTTTCCCAACATGTAATCTCTGAGAAACAGCCTCATATTATAGTAAACCTACTAGATTTTAAAAATTAACTCTCTGGGATCCTGAAGTTAGTGGAGTTTAGCAGTTGTACTATGAACAAAACTTTATACATATTTTAATACCTTAATATTTTCTTTTAAATCTTGCTTTGGCCACTTCCAATCAACTTAAATTGAACCACTGAAGGTTAACCATGGCCTTTAAAGACAGGAAATAGCTATTTTTCAAATAATACTTCTAACCTATTTCTTATTAAATTTACAGCTCACTACTCTACTTTGCCTTGTAACCTCAATAGGAAGCTCTCCAGACTTGTCTGTCTTCCTATGCTCTGTTTACTTTTACTTTTACACGTTCTTTCTGAAATAATTTACTTGCCATTGCTGCAGACAGAAAATAATTATAAATAGTATCTTGAATAATAGCTTTTTTAAAAAGTCACTTCCTATTTTACCATGAGTTTAAAGAAATCTACTTCTGTAACACATTTCAGGTTTCTGACAGCTCATCTTTAAAATTTAAAGGTAGACATATTCATTTTTAATGAGATAGCACGAAGCATGTCTGTGTAATCAAAAAGGAATTTGTCTATAAATTTGGACCTTGTTTGACAGAAAGGAAAAACTTAAAACAGATTTGGCCTGTGAAGAAACAGTCAACTCTTCAGACAGTTTTCTAAAAATGCACATAATACATTGGTTGTAGAGCTCAAACACACTCTGAACACAGAAGCTGAGGACACTAGTCTAATTTACCACTTAGAGTTTAGAAAAGAAGTTTAACCCTTCCTACTGGAAAATTCACAATGGTGATCAGGAAGACCAGGTTCATATCCCAGTCCTGCTATATAAACATAAGATGCTGGCTCAGTTTCCTTACTAAAAGAAAAAAGTGATGTCAGACATTCAATCCTTCTAACAGTTGTAAGTGGTGGTGGGAATCCAGTCATCTTTGGCTCTTCTAATGAAACCCTCCAGCATAGAAAAATGACATGTTACCAAAAAACAAAAACCATTCATGAGAGATATCTAAAGCTTTAGGCCAACTTTAAAGAAGAACCAACTTATGTAATGCTTTGTGTTTCATTTTGGTTTTATTCCAAATTGGCCAATTCATTTCTTCAACAAGTGCTCCTGCAGGTAATCTGCTGAGCACACAAAAGTAAATAAACACAGTTTCTGCTCTTCATAGTTTCACTGTCTAAATATAAGGGAAATAGATCAAAATAATTAATGGCAGCAATATAAAACCTGTAAGTGAAGTATAAACCAGGATCAGAGGCTAAAACTTTGTCTGCCCAGAGAGATGACAGAAAGCTTTCCACATAGCAATTTTATATCATAGAAGTGTAGACTCTAGGCCAATAGATACATGAAGAAATGTTCAATATCTCTGGCCATAAAATAAATCAAAACAACATTGAGATTCTACCTCACCCCGGTTAGAATGGCCATTATTAAGAGAACTAATAATAACCGATGCTAGCAGGGATGTGGCCAAAAGGGAATGCTCCTACATTATTGGTGGTAATGTAAACTTGTTCAACAACTCTAAAAAGCAATATAGAGGTTCCTCAAAAGACTCAATATAAAATTCCCTATGACCCAGCAATCCCACTCCCGGGCATTTACCCAAATGACCACAAACAAGACCACACTAAAACTACCAAGACAACCATGTTCATTGCAGCATTATTTACCATAGCTAAGATATGGAACCAACCCAGATGCCCTCCAGTACACAAAAGAATTCTATGCTTTCCTCAGAAAGAATGACTGACATTGCCCCATCCATAAGGAAATGGAAAGGCTTAGAAAAAATTATAAGTGAAGGAAGCCAGACCCAAGGAAACATAGGCTGCATGGTCTCTCTCATTTGTAAAAATTAGAATATGTCTAGGATACTCTTAGCAGAGCATGACAATAGCTCAATATATGTGCATATGACCATATAAAGTAACATTTATCAAAATGAACTCCAAGAAATGGAAACAAGAGGTGTTTGGGGTGGGGTTTTGGTGTACTGTTTGCAGTTATTTCCTTTTTATTTCTTTTTTTTTCTTTTTTCCTTTTGTTTATTCCCTGTTGTCACTGTTTTTTTTATTTCTGTCCTTTGTCTTTTAGGTAAGTTTATCTGATTTGGGGAAGGGAAGAGGGATCACAGAAATGGTGGGACAAAGGGTGGACCAATGCAACAGTGATACTCATTAGACACTATATTGGAAATAAAC
The DNA here is from genome assembly GCF_024711535.1 of Dipodomys merriami. NCBI lineage: Eukaryota > Metazoa > Chordata > Mammalia > Rodentia > Heteromyidae > Dipodomys > Dipodomys merriami. The sequence continues at coordinate 30,408,651 of NW_027203048.1, forward strand.
TTTATAAAAATGAAGTCAGGAAGTATAGAGGGGAAGTGGAAGAAAATGAGGGAGGGGTAACACTGTTCAAAAAGTGTACTCACTACCTTACTTATGTAACTGTAACCCCTCTGTATATCCCTTTACAATAAAATAAATAAAAAGTTAGTATCATAGTAAAGTAAGACTTGAAAGAATAGACATGACTGGAAAAAAAAATTTAAGTGTAGACTCTAGAGTCAGAATGCCTTGCTTAAAGTCATGTCATTACCACTTACAAGATGAGCGACCTTGGCCAAGTCAGTTTTTTTTAATTAAAATGAGAATAGTAGGGCCTATCTATAGAATAGTTGTAGGGATTAAGAGTGATTACATACTACCGAGGAAGAAAAAGAAGGGGATTTGGCACATTGACAGCATTAAATATAAATTTATTCTTAACAAAAAGAATGCCATACTTAGGAAACTTTAAAGAGTTTAACATGGCTAGAATCTTGAGGACACAAGGAACAATATGGTAGATGTCCCTGGAGGACAGGGTACTTCATGAAGGCTTTTAGCCACATTAAACACTTACAGTAATCACAAGATTTAAGAAGCAGAAACTACTCAGAGAGTTCCTATGAGAGTTCTGATAGGTTCAAGAACCAAAAAAACTTAGGTGTCACATCAATGTTATAAATGTTATAACAATTTCTATAAATTACACCAACACATAACATTAGATTGATTAGTACTAATTTTCTTAAATTGCAAAGCCTTGACAGTTAACTTTGTGTTTTAATATTTTTATATGACCTCAAGGTTTCTGTTTAAATTTCCAGAAACTGAACAATAGATATGCCTTGTTTTTATTTGCAGGAATATTTCACTCATTTGTTAATGGTGTTTCCCATTCATTTCCCTGAACTTCTTTCAATGGGAGTCTGAACATTCAGAAATAGCTCAATATATGAGGAAATTGTCAAAAATGGCCATAGGGAGAATTTAAGCAATACAGAACTAAAATAATGAACAATATCTAGAACTATGGTTTTATAAATAGGATGTGAGACTCATTCTCTATGTGCTAATTACTATATATAGTACTTCAAATTTACCGTGGGACTAGATCACACAGTTTTATCTAATTTTATCCTAGTCAAGAAAAATATGATTATCCCATCTAATGCTTATGCACCATAGTAGTCCAGAAATTCTTTTGATGCATCTAAAAAAAAGTCCATCGGGTCATAAATACTAATTAACTTGGCTTGAAAATTGGTTCATTCAAAAGGTCAAATTTCTGATCAGATTCTCTAAAGTCTAACTCTCAAGAAGGATGAAGTGGGTGAATTTTCTGGAGTACACACCTACTTGATAAAACAACAACAACAACCAAAAACAAAAGGAGTCCCAAAATGAGTCCTTGCCTGAACATCAGCATTAGATGTTTGCAAGGGCATGTAGTTTGTTGAAATGCTTTATTCAGTTACCCCTCTGTCAAAGAAAATGGTTCAGGAAAAAGCATTTGTAATAAAATGGAGAGCCTAAATGAACTGCACCAAGTCTATCCTCCCTCATCTTAAAGGTATATATAAAGATAAAAGAAATGATTTGGGGCTGGACTCACAATTGTAGTAATGATAAGTTATATAATTTGGCTATTACCACCCCTACTCTGTACAGTAATCTCACAATAAAAAACTTATTAATAATAATAATAATTTGGCTATTACACTGGCAGGTGACATTATGCCAACTACTAGGCTTTAGACAGGCCATTTCCACTATCAAGTCCCACATTTTTCATTTGTTAAAGGGAAAGTTTAAGTAGATGTCATCCACGATTAGTTGCACCTAAATCTGATTCTAAAGTTTAATGAATGAGAAGTAGACCTGGCAACAAACCTGTCTTACAATACTTTTTTTATTTAAAAAATTATAAAGAAATCTATCTTATATAGTACACAGAGAAATTAAAAGACTCAATAGAAGAACCACTGATACCCAGGTAGATATGTATGCAAACTTCTTTATCAATTAGAAAGATGACTGTATATCAACACTATGCAATGTTCAAAATGTCTTGGGTATGGTGGTAATATTTTTTCAACTCTCTAACTCTATGCCAGGTACTTTAACCTATATTATCCATGCCTCAACAACCTCTAAAATAGTCTTAATTTTAAACATGAAGATGTTGCAGAACTAGTCTTATGCAGTTCCAACTGCCCCAAATCTAATTGTCCCCTTGGGTATTTAAATATATAAGTATTCCCATATAAGTAAATAGAATAGGCTATTTCTGGAAAAGATATGTACTGAATTTAAATAATTCTCAACATGTCTCTTCTAAATTCTGTATCATGTTTTTCCTTTACTTTGTATGCTAAGAAAAATACAAAAACATGACCAAGATAGCTTTTAGAAACTGAATTACTATCTATTCAGAAATTATCTGCTCAAAATAAGGGAAATTATATTTACCACTGCCCAGACCATATCCAAAATGCTTTGAAGAAGCTAAAATGTTTTTAAGCTGTCACTCTAGATTTATTCATGGGTTGAAATAAGCATCAGAACCCTAAGAGAAAAAGAAGGATTATGCTAGGATTAATTCAAGAGGCTCCTTAAAATAGCAATCTGCAAGGCAGTCATGAGCACTAACAAATACAGCTTTCCACAGAATTATTTCCCAGAAAGAAAAATAAGGATCCAACAAGTTGGTTATTGCTATTGAACAGAAAGGCCAATCATCAAATGAAATAAGACAATTCTAGTGATTAGTCAGCGGGGATAGTCCTTCTTGATTCAGCTGTTGCTTTGGATTCTCCACCCTCCCCCACCCCTTTAGATCTCTCTTCCTGTAAGGAAAGCCTTTGAAAATGTTTCCACTGTAAATCTAACACAAAATTCTATGTTAAGCCTTTTAGGTTCCTAATGAGCTAAAAGCATCTAACAAGCATGACAGATGACAATGGACACAGAACCAACAACCATGAGGCAGGAAATACATGTAGTGATTTTGACTTTGTTTCAACTGTGGTTCAAGCTTGAGTGTGCAACTGAAGCACCATGGAACTTACAGATTCTGCAGAAATTAAAGTTCAGGCTATCTCCATCAGAAAGAATGACATTGCCCCATTTGTTAGGAAATGGAAAGGCTTGAAAAATTATATTAAGTGAAGTAAGCCAAGGCCAAAGAAACTTAGGTCCCATGGTTTCCCTTATTTGCAATAACTAGTATATGTCTGAGTCAAGCAGAAAAGGTCAGATAATGTGTTAGGAAAATGAACCCTTAGATCTGTATTTAAATGTTTTTTTCTTTCATGCATTTGTTTCTAACGCATTTATAAGATTATTTCTTTGTTGCTTTGTATGTCCCTACCCCACAGTATAACCCCTGCTTTCACTATATTTGATGTCGGTATAATTTGTGGAGGAGATGGGGAAAAACAAGTCGTTTAAGGATACAGGTGGGCCTGTTGCAACAATGAGAAGTACAAGTTGTCATGTCGAAAACGAACTGTGCAACTTTGGTGCGGGGGGGGGGGGGGGGAGGATGGGAAGGGATAGGAAGGGGAAAATGAACTTTACAACTTTGGGGGGGAGGGGAGGGGGTTAGGAAGGGATGGGAAGGGGAAACAAAGGAGGAGGCTACAATGCTTGATAAGAAATGTACTCATTATCTTGCCCATCTAATTGTAACCCCTCTGTACAGTATTTTCACAATAAAAAAATAAAATAAAAAGATTTTAACCCTGACAATCAAAAAAAAAATTTCTTCTTCTTCAAGGTTTCTCAGGTATGCTGTTCTAGCCACGGACAGTCAACTAATGCACCCCCCATGCTTGGTTTCAGAAGTGATGTTCCATATGCAACTTAAAGCCATGAGACTGGCTGGGTAAGAAACCATTTTCCTGTCAAGATCACTTGCATATTTATAACATCATCCACAGGCCATATAAAATTATCAAGACAGGATGTATGCTGCCAAAAATAAACATACAGGAAACATAGGTGTCTGGTGTGTCATATAACAAAAGATTTTTCTGCACTTTATATGGCCAGATGTTCCCCACTCTGGGGAGAGCTATATCCCTCAGGTTGTGACACAAAGTTCATCAATAGACGAATTTATTTGCTAAATTTAAAGTTAATCATATCTTAAGAGCTGATAAGATTAAATGAAAATGTTAAACTTACCCAGAATTCTACAGTTGAATTTTATCTGAATATATGTACTTTAAAACATCAGTTTATGGCTGGGTATCAGTGGCTCATGATGTAGACCTAACTACTCAGGAGGCTGAGATGTAAAGATTGTGGTTCAAAGCAAGCCTGGATAGGAAAGTCCTTGAGAATCTTATCTCTAATTAAGCACAAAAAAGCCAGAATTGGAGCTGTGGCTCAAGTGGTAGAACACTAGTCTTGAGAAAAAAAAATCAGGGACAGCACCCCGCCTCTAAGTTCAAGACCCAGGACCAGCACATGCATACACACAAACAGACACAGACATATACAGTCTCTCTCTCTCTCTCTCTCTCTCTCTCTCTCTCTCTCTCTCTCTCTCTCTCTCTCTCTCTCTCTCTCTCTCTCTCTCACACACACACACACACACACACACACAGAGTCAGTAGGGTAGGAACTATGCTAAGTATTTGCTTTTCTGCACAATACCTTGTTTACTATCAATAAAATCTAAGATATAAATTCCATGCTGCTATAATTCCCAGTTTATAACCATTAAGTTTGCTTAGAAGGATTAATATACTTGCCCAAGTCCACACTATGAATAAGGGATAGAAGCAAGTTCAACTCCAGAATCAAAGCTTCATTGGATCATATACTACAGCTTCCTCAATAAATAGCATAGTGACTCTCAACAGTGAGAATCATAGCCTCATATTTCAAATTCAAAATGTGAACGTAAGTACAGGACCACACAGAACACTGGAGTTTTTGTACCACAAGAAGTCTGACATGGTTACGCCACTAAAAATATAAAAAGTAAAAACTTGGCTTAGGGAACATTGGTGGTGCTCACGTGGCCATCTCTGGGTTAAGTTTCATTACAAGGTTTCTTCCATTTTCACTGAAGTTTAAACCTACATTCGATGGAACAACCATGAGAGCAAGACAATGCTCAAGCACTGAGAGTTTGGGAATGGGCTGAAGGCAGAGAGCACTGCTTCCATAGTGAGATACTTTAGAGTTTGCCATGTTTCAAAGGAAAAGGGAAGGTCCTGGCAGTAGAATGCAGCACACAGATGTGGCCTCTGGGGCCACATATCATCAGGAGCTAAGGCAGCAGATGGGCATCAAGGAGATGTATATATCCACATACATCATGCCTCGTTGTGGCTAGAGAAAAAATAGCATATGCAGTGAAAATTAGAACTGGAACCCACAGGGGCACAATACACTGTGACTCAGATGCAGGGGATGGAAATACCATACATCATAACAAGAGGGAAGGAACTACAAATTTGATCTGAATTAAACTCATGGAGATCTTCCTGGGAATTTTTATTAGCCAGCCCTAAAGATCCTAACCGGTGGTTAAAAAAAAGGAACATATTAGAATCAGATCTTTCCAGTTTAAGAAGACAAAAGGAAGTCAACTAAATGACATTCACGCTCTCAAACTGCAAGAGGTCGACAGGGAGCCTGGCCTTTAGGCTCATTTATGGAAGAGCAGAAGGGGGCAGAATCTGGAGAACTGACAGATATGCTGACAGTCTAAGCCTCTGAGGAGAGCACGTGAAAAGAATCATAAATGATCCGAGTCTTCTACAGGGCTGGAACACAGAAGTATGCTGGGCTGGTAAGTGTATTTGAAGGTCATAAAGAACTAAATTGAATTCAGCTTCCAAATCTCCAAAATTTGAGATGAAATCTTCTCCAAATCCCAGTGTGTTAGAGGGAACAATATACTGAAAGAAGGCAATTATAAAAACCAGGCTTGTAAAGATTTTGAATTCTTAGCACTAAACTGCCTTGGCTTTAGAGTCAGAATGAAAGCAGGCTACTTTTTCTTTTTCCTTAGAAAAATATGGAAAAATATGGAAAGGTGCTTTCAGACAGTATTTCAAATGATTTCTATCATGTACTCTGAAACTTGAGGTCACTAAACAACCAGGGTCATGTCAACATGGGTTAGGCTTCTGAATCCACCTTCTAACCACACCAGGCTTTGTAACTTGAAGTAAGCAAAAATACATCTCTGGGTTTGTTGTTCTTGTTTTTCAATACCTTCACTTTTATACTAGCAGTTAAGTTTTTGTACCTATACTTGGTTTTTAAAGAAAAAAATCATTTCAATCCAATAATTCTTGCAAAGGCTAGGTAGATAGGAATAACTTCCATTTATTATAAAAGTAACTTTGTTGTTGAATGGTGGTTCTGATTTGAAGAGTTCTATCAAACTACTGTCACCTAATTTTTTTGACATCCATGTGTAAGAAGGCCGGACACAGTGGCTTATGCCTATTATCCAGCTATTCAGATGAGGAAAATTGTGGGTAAAGGCCAGCAGGGCAAAGGGGAAAAAAAGGTAAGAACCTATCTTAACCAAAAAGCTACACATGATGGTTCCCATCAGTTATCTCAGCTATGCAGAAGATCATAGATAGGATGATTGCTGCTCAAGGTCAGCACTGGGCAAGGACCTATCCAAAAATTAAAGTAACACATGATGGAGCACCTGCTCTGGTTTCAAAACCACAGTGCCACTAAAAGGTGAGGTTGAACCTCAAAACAGGATAAGGTGAAAGAAATCCACAAGACACATTATAGTGCATATTTTGAAAATCAAAGACAAAGAAGCCTTAAAAGGAGAAATAAATGTATTCTTACATCAAAGTAAAAAACACTTCATTAATAGTGGATTTGAAATCCACAACTATGGAGACAAGAAGAAAAGGTAAAATTCTCAAGTGCTAGTAGAAATGTCAGATTGTTCTGCTGTGTGCAGTGAAAATTTCCTTTAGGAATCAAGAACAAATCAAAACATTCTTGAAGGAAAAACCAGACATTTTTTGGTAGTAGACCTATCTACTACTAAAGAACATTCTGTAAACAGGAAGGAAATCAGTAAAAATGGAATCTTGGAACCAAGGTGTGCGGAGAGATGACTGGCCCCCACAGAGGATTTAAGAGACTCACAGGAGTACTGCCGGCCCACACAACCCGGTAATGTTTGAGGTAGATTTCAAGTGACTCCTCCTTTCTCTCTTCAACCTTCTCCTGGCAACTTCTTTTCTTAATTTTTAAAAGAGGAATTTCTGTAATTCACATACATTTCCCACCCTTGTGTTTGGGATATTCCCAAATTTTCTAAAATTCCTAAATTTTCTAAATTCACAGGTCCTTAGAGAAATTTTGTTCAGAATGAATCAAATTTTGAGCTCTAACATCTGATTAACATGACTTAGATCATGAAGGCTGGGACTTCTTGAGCTGATACGGTTTAGAAGATGATCTGAGCTGTGAATGGATGATTTAATGAAGCTAATATTGGAGGGGTTGTTGGGATGGGATGAATGTACTTTGGATAATGGGATGGACATGAGCCATCATGGTGACCACAGGATATTAAACAGAAAGATAATCCCTCCCTCCAAAATATCCACATACCAATCCTCCAAGCCAGGAAACATTTCCCTGCATGTGAATAAACTGGGAATTTTGTGATGGGGAGATTATCCTAGAGTATCTACAAGTATCAGGCACAGGATATTCTAACAGCAAGGTAGGAAGTCCAAGTTATGCAAAGTGAGTTAGAGAATTAGAGACAATGAGTTTAAAGATGATGTGCTACCAGCTTTGAAGATGAAGAAAGGAACTTTAAGCCAAGAATACAGGTAGCCTTCAAAAGCTGGAGAAGACAAGGAAACAGATTCTCCCTAAACCTGAGGGGAGGTAGAAAAAGTCATTCCAATACATCCATGTTTTTAAGATTTTAATAATGCTTCCTGGTAATACTGTGCTTTAACGGTCAATATGCTCCATGAGATGAACAATGGGACAGAAAGCCACATTCAGGAAAGCACTTCCCATCAGATTGCTGCCCACAAGTCAATTCTGCTCCCACTATCTGCGAAAGAGCCAAACAAGAAAATTGCTATGTCCAGTCTGTGTTCTGTCGCAAGCCAGATGCTTTCCAATGCCACACCTTAAGGCAGAGTGATTGTCCACAGAGGAATTTTCTTAGCATGGAATTCTGGATCTTGCAATCACTCCTTTAGCAAAGCCTTGAGAAAAATCGGTGCATTTGGGGTTATAAAAATGTGAAAAGCGAGCTATGGTTTCCTTTGAGAATAAAACTTCTCCAGAAAATAATTTAGCTGTAAATGCTATCTGGGTAACATAACAGAAAATAATGTTGTCACTACTCACATGCCAATGAATTACACCTTTCACAACATAAATTTTCCTTTCAGGCATGGGTAATGAGCAGTGAGAACACAGTCTGAGCTCCTCAAGCACTTAGGTGTAATTACAGGCAGGCAACTGTGTGAAACCGAATGTCAGGCTGATCTAGAGGAACAAGGTCTATGTGCAGCATTACAGAAGAGATTCAAAAGAAAAACTTGAGATTGTCTTTGGATTTAACAAAAAATTCAGGGAATTACAAATATCAGAATAATTTTTGAGTTGAAAAATAATTAGTTTACTGGAGTATTTCCAGGAATTAATCAAATTTCTCCCTTCTTCCCTCCCTCCATATCTGTCTCTGTCTCTCTCTGTCTCTCTCTCGCTCTCTCTCTCTCTCTCTCTCTCTCTCTCTTTCTACCTATCTATCTATCTAACTGGAGACATCATTTTCTGAGCAGCACTAATTAACAGGAAATTGTTACCGACTTATTAGGGGAAGGAAAATGTGTAGGTTTAAAAATTAATGTATGCTGGTTCCTATGGCTCAGACCTGTAATCCTAGCTACTCAGGAGGCTGAGACCAGAAAGTTGCAGTTCAAATCCAGCCCAGACAGAAAAGCCTGTGAGATTCCATCTCCAATTAACAGCAAAGTGCTAGACTAAGAGAACATCTAAAGTGGTAAAACACTGGCTATCAGCAAGAGAGAGCAGCACAAGGTTCCAATTTCAAGCCCTGATACCAGTGAACATGCCTTAGCCAATACCATACATATGGTAAAAAGGAAGTGAGTGCTCAGCTTTGAAATCTCCATAGTCATAAGTGAAAAGAATCACTGAGTGAACAATTATCGAGATCATAGAAGAAAACTTTTGCATTGTACCCTAAAAATACCTGTTAATGTGACTGAAGATATAGTGAGGTACTAGAATGCTTGCCTAGCATGTGCAAGGTCCTGGGTTCAATCCCCAGTGCTGAAGAAATATGTGTATGTATATATGTATATATCACTAGCTTCAACATTTTATGGATGGGAAGGGATGGGAAGGGGAAACAAAGGAGGAGGCTACAATGCTTGATAAGAAATGTACTCATTATTTTGCCCATGTAATTGTAACCCCTCTGTACAGTATTTTCACAATAAAAAATAAAATAAAAAACATTTTATGCATATTTCATCACTAGTTTTAGAAAAAATAGAAAAAAATTAACATTTGTACAATAACATGAAGTACACCAAAAACCTGAAGGACCTCTGGATGGAACCTGGTTACAAAACTGTTTTCATTTCCTTGTACAATTATTTTTTAAAAAAGCAAATGTTAGAGAACATGTTAAATAGAGAATCTTTATAAAATTTCTAATTAAAATATTCTAACATTTTAATGAACCCACTTTAACCATTAAAAATAATTCAATAAGAAAACTTCAGTATCACCAAATAAAAAGTTAAATGCCTCATTAGAATTAAAATGGTTTTATTCAGTTCTTACTCAAGACATTTTAATGATGACCTCTATAAATTTTTGATAGATACCATCCATGAAGAGCTTTGTTCTTACTAGTAGGTAAGAAGAAAAGAAATAAAACCCTTTTTATGCCACCATTCAAAAATTTACAACAGCTGAAATTATATTTAAGCAATTTGAGAGCTCTTCCGTTGACAAATTGTCACTGAGCAATTTCTTACAATAACTTGAAGAGATTTTAAACCCAACTGAACTTTTCATATAAAGTATTTCAATTTAATGATGGAACTCTGATGTGCAGAACATATATATTATATTATATTATATACATATATTAGAAAAAAAAACCTTTCAGCTCTGTTTAATATTAGTAAAAGGCCAATATATGGAGAATGGGCAGTATTTGTTTCCTGACAACAAAGACTTTCTTGATTCCTGTGTGGAGGTAGAGGTGGAGTCACAGGGACCTCCATCTGTGTCCTGGCAGCACCCAGTCCTCATTGGCATCTCCTTAACCTGCACCTTGGCCAATCCCCTCAAGCTAGCTGAGATCAGTGCCAGACTTCCTATGCCCAATAGGAAGCAGAATGCTCTGCTGGAGGAGATGGGGAGGAGGTAAACCTACTACAGTAGCAAAACCCCTACAAACCTGGCACCATGGGCAATGTGGTACCAGGTACCTTCTGAGAAGCCCCAGGGAAGACTTCTCTCTACATGGACAGTGGCCTGTGTGTTCTAGTTACCCCAGTCATCAGGGCTCAGAGGATCAATATCTAGTCATCATGAATAAGTATGACATACAAATTTTACCCTTCCAGGAGATGTTCAGATATGCTGACAGTCTTCTAAGCATCTCTGTCTTGCCTCTCCAGTCTTAAATGCATTCAGTCCTAATGGCTCTGAATATGTTGTGAATGCGAAATGAGCTTCTGAATCTGACTTAGAAACACAGAAATCTCTCCAAGTAAAACAGTCATAATGTAACATTCACTCACTCATTCACGCAAACATCACTTACTAAGCATTTCTTGCGTACCTAGAATAATTTTAAGGAATAAATCGATTTTTAAAAAGTCTTCCTGCATAGAACTTAACTTCCCATGAGGGAGAGAGAGATTTTTTTTAATAATGAAAATAGAAGAAATCATATAGTATTAAAGCATATGGATTGGGGCCTTGGCAGGAATACTTTCAAAAACACTTATTAATTTAATTTGGGGAACAGTTTCCCTTGTAAGATATGGTTCAGTGGTTGAGTGCTTGTCTAGCATGTGAAACACACTGGGTTCAGTCCTCAGCACAACAAATAATGATTACTTAAGATAAATTATTTGCAGGTATTGTAATGTTTCCCAAAAGATTTGAGAAAATACTCAGCAGAGTAAGACCTACAGAGATAATTCAGGTATCTTCTTCTGTGTGCTATATAATATGAATTTTTTGGGGGGGTACCAGTCATGGGGTGTGAACTCTGGGCCTGTGCGCTGTCCCTCAGGTCTTCAGCTCAAGGCCAGCACTCTACCACTTGAGCCACAGCGCCACTTCTGGCTTTTTTTCTTTTTGTTTATGTGGTGCTGAGGAATCGAACCCAGGGCTTCATGCATGCAAGGCAAGGACTCTACCACTGAGCCATCTTCCCAGCCCTGTAATACAAATTTTACATAGCTGGGCATTTGCTTGTGAATGACATAAGGAAACATAAATTAGATACAATATAATCTTGTAGGGATTTCTACTCTACATACCAACATTGTTTTTCACTTCTTAACAAATGCAACTTGTTACTAGAGTAAAATTTATTTAAAATAAATTTCAACATTAAAAATAGATAAGGTACAATATATGTTATGGAAGAAATATAAAACAGAAAGAGTGGCAGAGTGCTGGAATGGGTGTTCAATTTTTTTTCTTGTTTTATGCACATGCATAGGCTTGAAGTCAGGACATGGGCGTTGCCACATAGATTTTCTGCTCAAGACTGGCACTCTACAACTTGACCCACAGCTCCAATTCTATGGTGGTTAATTAGAGATAAGAGTCCCTTGGACTTTCCCACCCAGTCTGGCTTTCAAATACAGCCCTCAGTTCTCAGCCTCCTGAGTAGCTAGGATTACAAGTATGAGCCACCAACATCATTCTGAGAGTTCAATTTCAGATACTAAGTAAGTAGGTGATACTTGAGCTAAGACTTAAAGAAGATAAGGAAAACAGCCATATGAACAACTGGAAGGAGATAATTGCAGGGCAAAACTTTAGGGCTCTGGGACAATAGCATGCCTGACATTTTCTGGGACCAGATACAAGGTCGGCATGCCTGCATTGACAAGGGTCAGGGCAGTGGAAGATAAGGCTGCATCTTCAAGTCTGACAGAACGACCACTTGATCTTGACACAAAAGGGAAACCTCCAAAGGATTAAGCAAAAGAGGGCCCATGAGTTACATGTTAACAGGATTATTCTGTTTGTCATGTTGTCAATAACCATGAGGAAGGAAGGGTAGCATCATAGGATGTGGTAACTGAGAGATGGGCACAGTAATATAGCTAAGCTGTGATAGCAGTGCAGATTAGACAGCAGGAAGTGGTCACATTCTGGATTTGTTTCCTATCCCATATTTCTTATTGGACTGCATACACACTGAGTGACAAAATAGGAGGGGAGAGCAACTCCAAGGTGTCTGAGTTGAAAAAGAATTTGTCTTTCATTGAGATACAGAACAGACTTAAGATACTATTTGGAGGTCAGACTTAGAATGGTAAATGAGATACTTGTTAGCACCCAAGTGCGGATATTGAGTAGGGGTAGAGGTGTATGTGTCTGGAGGTCAAAGAAGAAGAAGCAAAAAGAGAGACCTGCAAGAGCACTGATAGGGCAAGGCAAGAAAATGGTGCCACTGAAAGTTCATGCTTAGGAAAAGAAATACTCAGAATAAGACCAAACATCTCAATCCCAAAGGCCCAAAAGTAAGTCCTGGAAAGAGAGATGTGGTATTTTAGAACTTTCCAATAATTACTCTTACAGTCTAAGACACTTGTTTTTCTAAAATACAAACCTACTTATCACACCCCTCTGCTCAAAACCCTTGTAATACTCCCAGCCTCTGAAGTGTTCTCCAAAAACTACTAGTACCACAACAAATTAGGGAATGTCCCAGCAAGGCAAGGTTAACTTCTGCAGGAGGGTGTGCCATCAGCCAGAAGTCTGGCAAGCAGGCACACAGAGCAGGCAGGCTGTCCCCCTATTAATCCCTATTATAGCAGCCCTGCCCCTCTGCTCAGATTGGTTGAGCTCAGGTTCATGATACTCTCCCAATTGGCTACTTTGAATAGGGTCAAGAGGTATTTACATAAAGTGACTGTTAAAAGACTTTGAAATAAGATTACATAAATAATCTCAAAACATACCCAACCCTCTTGGTTTTTCTTGAATAATCTGAAGTGTGTCTTCTGAGGTATGTCTTAATTCCATTTGGGGAAAGCCATTTAGACAAAACCTTACATTTTAAAATCCCTTCATTATCTCAAAGCAGTTATTCTTTCCTTTTATGTATTTGTTGATGTGATCTTAAGAGACTAATCAGCAAGAGTCAAGCCACTAGCCAAAGCAAGAACTTTTAAACAATCTACTTTGATAGTTGTTCTCATACTAAGAAGAAAGATTCACTTCCTTATCTGACTTGTGCCTCCAGCGCCTACTGCCTGCTCAGGGCTGACCTATCTTGTCACTTGTCAGAACATCCTGTAGACATCATTTCAGCTTTCATTCTAATTGCCTTTTATCCACTTGGATTACAAGCTATGTAAAAGCTAATACATTCGTTTCCCTGCTATACCAACTCACCACAAACATGGTGGCTTTCACCAACTGAAATTTATCTTCTCATCACTCTGAAGGACAGAAGTGGACTATCATTCCACTGGGCTGATAACAAACCAAGGTAGGATTGTGCTTTGCCTCCACTCTCAAAGGGCTCTTAGAGAGAGTCCTTTTCATTGCTTTTCCTTTGTCTGGCTTGTCTTCCATCCTTGGCTCTGTGCATGTCTCTTTTCTTCTTCACTTACTAAAATCCCCTTTCCTTTTCTCTCAGCCCACTTTCTGCCTCTCTCTTAGGACATGTGATTACATTTAGAACCCTCACTGATCATTTAGAATAATCTCCCAAACTCAAGATCCTTAGCTTCGTGACATTTGCAAACTCTCTTTTACCATTTAGTTTCATGGATCCAAATTTGGATATCCTTGTAGGTCATTATTCAGCCTCCCATTGTCAAGTCTGTAGTTGTAGTCTTAACAATACTCTCAACAACTACTGCTTAAGTTAACATTTGAAATGAATGATTAATGAATTTTTTTAGCTTTTATCATTTGCCATCCTTAGGAATCTTTCTCTCTGATGCAATGAGACAAGTCATGATCTCATTTCAATTTGTTATTAAAGAAAACAAGCTTCCATTTGAAGTAACAGAACTTACACTTCTAGAATAAGATTTGATCAAGTTTGTTAACCTGGAAAAGAGGGGAGTGGCAGAACCTTTGGTGAAATTATTGAGATGACATGCACTGGTGTTCTTGTCAAATTTAAATCTGACTATAAACTTCTAATTACCTCCCCCAAAATGTAGAATAATAAATCCTGGAGGGAGGATCAGCACTGGCTGTGAGGGTGTTTAATGAGAGCTGGTGTGGGGAGTTGAGTTAAGAGGGCTAGGTGAGGTCCTGAGGGTACAGATCCCAAGGCCAATGCAGGGCAGGATTTCTTCAGATTTTTCTTCCCCAAAAGCCTTCTTTCTGATTAAGTCCCAGGAATGCTTCCTTCACAAAACACCATTCATTTAAGAGTTTAAATTCATGAGGAAAGTATATCAAAATACAAAGCATAACTAAGGGATTTTTAAGGAGGATGAAAATAATGGCCACTCTGGGCACAGGGCCTCCCAAAATAAAGCTATTTCCAATGTCCTCCCAGATTAGTTCATTCAGGTAACTAACTACTGTCAAATGGGACATAAATGGAAGTGGTATATACAACTTCTAATACATGTCCTTAAAGAAAATTGGTGCACACTTCTCTATTTCTCTTTTACTTAATACTAGCTAATGATAACTAGACTTCAAGCTGCTGTCTTATATCATAAGATAGCAGGTTAAGAACTTCTGAATAACAAGATAAAAGGAACTAAATTCTGAAATTATCAAAGAAATCTCAGATTACCTTTTCCAGAGGCTTCTGTGATAGATAGATAGATAGATAGATAGATAGATAGATAGATAGATAGATAGATAGATAGATAGATAGATAGATATGATTGATAGATAATAGATGACAGAGAGAGATTAGTTATAGATAAAAAGATATAGATCTATCTATAGATACAGATATACCTATATCTTATATAAAAAACATTTTAATTTATCTGTTACTAATAGCTAAATCTGATCCAAAGTGATATTGATGATATTTGAAAGTGGATACTGCAAATCATAGTACTTTAAAAGACAAAATCAAATATTGACTTATTGATGTGTGGGAAGTAGGTGAGCATGAGCTAGTTATTGCATGGTGGCGATCCAGTAACCCTCATTTCATATAGATTTGATCAATCAAAATTCTTAAACAGAAACCTGTTCACCTTGCCAGCAATTAGTTTCTTGGATTAGCTAAACTAGAACATCTTCATGTGCCCAAGAAGATGATAGCATCAAGGGAAAGGACAAAAAATGATTAAAGTGTAGGTGGTTGTTCGTTTCTTTGTGCCAGTTTCAGCATTGTCCTACAAGAGAAGCTTAAACCCAAACTACTCACTTTTCATTTTCAGCTATTAAATATCCCTGTCAAATTTCTCTATTATAGTAGCTTGTCATGTCACATAACACTGTATGATTTTTTGATAATATATCTGTTCTCTCACAGAACCATCTCTATTTGTTTCTGGGAATATTCGACAAATACCAGTGTTCCCCTACTAGACTAAGCTCTACAAGTCAAAATACACATTGGTTTTAGTTTATCAATGTATCCTCAGAGCAGAGCATAACATCTAGCATATTGTGGACTCTGTGGATAACTCATTAAAAATCTCATGGTTGAGATCAATAGAATGAGAAAATGTAGATTGGTAAAAATAAAAGAAAGACTCTTAGAAGACAGCAGAAATTACATAGGCCAAGAGAACATATGGATGATTATCAGGCAAGGAGTATAGATAAACAGACCATAGAAGAAAGTCAAAATGAATGAACAACTCAATCTGGCCATTTCTATTACTACAGATTTCCTGTAGTAATAGAAGCCATATTTACAGAATAGTAGAGATAGAATTTAGAGCAGACTGTTAAAAGTTACTAGTAGTTAAGGTAGGTTTGACTTTTACTATATAGTAGGTGGAGAGTACTAGGGGATTTTTGAGTTGGCAAATGACAAAATGAAAATGGTAGGAGATAAAGACAATAAAGATACTGATTCATATAGGAAACTTCATAACAAAGAATGTTAAGCTAACTTAATAGCAGTCCTGATTTACAGATGAGAAAACTGCATCCCAAACAATTTAAGTGATTCATTTTATTATCTTTAAAAAGTTGTATAGAGGGCTTTTAGTTCCACATGTCAGTTTATAAGCACGATACATCTTGATTGATGCCTCCTCTTTCATCATTTTCTCCGTCTCTCCCAAACCTATTCATCCTTTCAATCTTCCCAGTTCCATTTCACATATATACATTGACTATTACATTGAATTGATAGTACTATAATTTAGATTTTTGACTATTAATTTCACTATGACACACATACGAAAATAGATGAAAAACACAAGACAAACAAAAAGAAAAAATATGCAATCAAAAACAACACCCAACTTATAAGCAAAAATTACTTTTTTTATATATATGGCATTGTCACCAGACAGAATGTATTCAAGACATCCTTATGAAAAGAGATCCTATAATGGCCCCAATGGTCTTTATCTGGGATTGTTCCTTTCTATAATTCCTTTCCGTTGAGTATGAGCTGCTTCTACCTAATGGAATACAGCCACACTTCCACAATTACATCACAAGAGACAGCAACCTCTAATTTACAAACAGAAGTTCCTCCTTGCTCTTGAAGCAAGCTCTTGCCTTTGGAGACAATTCTAGAGAGGTTCTCATTGGCGATTACTGACCTTTGGCTAAGGAACTGTGAGGTTCTTGCTCAGAAATCTAAATTATGTGACTCTTGTCAGTAACCATGTGAACTAAAAAGCAAATCCTACTCCACAAAGATCCCATCTCTGGCAGATCACTTCACGACAGGCTTTGTGAGAGACCCTGGAGAAAGTAACACCAAAATTTCTGACTTGCAGAAATAGTAAGATAAAACTCTGTGAATTGTTTTAAGCCACTCAGTTTGTGACCACTTATTTTACTGCAATAGAAAACTGGTAAGATACTGAGAGAAGAGGCTAAATTTGTTTTGAGGCAGCGGAGGAATCACATGTAGTTTCTGTAGAGCATCCAATGATGAAATGAGTAGTGTGAAAAGAGTAAGCTGGTGGGTAAAAATGAGCTGAAAAAAAAAAGAAAAACACATATAAGATTTTACCATGGCATACGGCAGTAAAAAATAAAAAATGAAATTATGCATCTAGAAGACAAAAAAAGCTTTAAAGGAAGTTTGAGTAACATTAATAGGATGTGCTTTGAAAAAGGAGTTTCTCTAAAGAAACAAAATTCATAAAAGCACAAAGTAGATATTAACAGTGAAGTGGGAAGAAAGAGAATAAAGAATTAAAACTATTATGCACAGACTTGGAGCTGAGATTTTTGTCCTTTGTCCCTCACATTCTTTCCATTACAGCATTATCTAACTCATAAATGGCCCATCTCCAGTGGTCAAAGTATACTTTAAGAATAATAGACCATGACAGTATTATTTTAGATTAACACCATCAATTTGGAATAATATAGCTAGAAATATTTTTATAAAGCCACTCTTCGATTTTACCTTCAAATTCTGAACTTCTGTTTCTAAGAATTAAATGGAATTCTCATGCAAATATTACTTTTTAATATGAACAAAATTTAATATTCTAGAGGTCACACATGGATTTTTATTTTCCCTTAAAAGAGAATTTCAATAGCTAGCCCATTTTCAACCCATTTAGTCATTTGAATTTCATCACAGAAGGAAATGACAAAATAAAATTGACATCCCAGGGCATAATATTTGTGAAAGGCATCTCTATTTCAACAAAGGGTTTATGATAATTTTGGAAAGTCCACTTACTAAGAATATTTTAGCTCAGAGAAAGGTTCACTCTACACAAGCAGTCATGAAATGGTTAAAATATGAACAGACACATTTCTCAGACCCACTGTTTGTTTAGACTTAATTTTTCCAATTTTATTGAGGCACAATCAACAAATAAAAATTATACATTTTAAATTGCACATGATATATTTGTACATATGTATATGCATGTGTATATATTTATGTATTTATGTATAAATGCATTTAAATGTGTATATGTGATGATAATCAAATCATTAACACAGTCATCATACCATTCTGTGTGTGTGCATGTAGTGTGTGTGTGTGTGTGTGTGTGTGTGTGTGTGTGTGGATGGAGGGAGACTTAAGATCTACTCTCTTAGAAAACTGTACATTAGTTCACAATAAAAAATAAAAATAAAAAAAGAAAACTGTACATTAGACCCCCAGAATTTACTCACTTTTTATCTTAAAAGTTATATATTTTACCTAGGAATTAACTTAACCAAAGAAGTGAAGGACCTCTATGATGAAAACTGTAAAATCTTGAAAAAGGAAATCAACACAGAACTTAAAAAATGGCAAAACCTCCCATGCTCCTGGATTGGCAAGATTAACATAGTGAAAATGGCAATACTTCCCAAGGCTATCTACAAATTCAACGCGATACCTATCAAAATTCCACCCTCATTCTTCAAGGAAATAGAAGAGGCAATCCAAAAATTCATATGGAACAATAAAAGACCCCGAATAGCAAAAACGCTCCTCAATGGAAAGAATACTGCTGGAGGAATATCAATGCCAAATTTCAAACTCTACTATAAAGCCATAGTAATCAAAACAGCTTGGTATTGGCATAAGAACAGACCTCAGGACCAATGGAATAGAATTGAAAACCCAGAAATGAACCTACAGACCTATAGCCATCTAATCTTCGATAAGGAAGCTAAAACAATAGAATGGAAGAAAGACAGCCTCTTCAGTAAATGGTGCTGGCAAAATTGGTTAACTACATGTAGAAAACTTAAGCTAGATCCTTATATATCACCCTGCACCAGAATCAACTCCAAATGGATCAAAGACCTCGAAGTCAAAGCAAACACTCTGAAAACATTACAGGATGGAATAGGAGAAACCCTAGGTCTCCTTGGCGCAAGCCGAAATTTTCTTAATAAAGACTCGGAAACACAACAAATCAAAGAAAGGTTGGACAAATGGGATTGCATGAAGTTGCAGAGCTTCTGCATGGCAAAGGACATAGCTAGCAAGATCAATAGAAAGCCCACGGATTGGGAGATCTTCACTACCCATACAACGGACAAGGGTCTCATATCTAAAATATACTTGGAACTCAAAAAATTAAACCACCCAACAACAAATCCTCAAAGAAACAACTGCCCAATAAATAAGTGGGTGAAAGACTTAAAGAGAAACTTCTCTGAAGAAGAAAGAAGGATGGCCAATAGACACATGAAGAAATGTTCAACATCCCTAGCCATAAAAGAAATGCAAATCAAAACAACATTGAGATATCACCTCACTCCAGTTAGAACAGCAAAAATCAAGAACTCTAACAACAACAGATGCTGGAGGGGATGTGGACAGAAAGGAACCTTACTTCATTGTTGGTGGGAATGTAAACTTGTTCAACCACTTTGGAAAGCAGTATGGAGGTTCCTCAAAAGACTTCACATAGATCTCCCCTATGATCCAGCAATCCCACTTTTGGGCATTTACCCAAATGTTTACAAACAAGACCACACTAAAGCTACCAGCACAACTATGTTTATTGCAGCATTATTTACCATAGCTAAGATATGGAACCAACCCAGATGCCCCTCAGCAGATGAATGGATCAAGAAAATGTGGTATATATACACAATGGAATTCTATGCCTCCATCAGAAAGAATGACATTGCCCCATTTGTTAGGAAATGGAAAGGTTTGGAAAAAATTATATTAAGTGAAGTAAGCCAGGCCCAAAGAAGCATAGGTCCCATGATTTCCCTTATTTGCAATATCTAGTATAGGTATGAGTCAAGCGGAAAAGGTCAGATAATGTGATGTTAGGAAAATGAACCCTTAAATATGTATTTTAATGTTTTCGTTTCTTTCATGCATGTGTTTCTAACGCATTTATAAGATTATTTCTTTGTTGCTTTGTATGTCCCTCCCCCACAGTGTAACCCCCGCTTTCACTATATTTGATGTCAGTATAACATGTGGAGGAGATGGGGACAAACAAGTCGTTTAAGGATTCAGGTGGACCTGTTGCAACAATGAGAAGTACAAAATGTCATGTCAAAACCAACTTTACAATGTCGGTGTGGGGGGGGGGGGGGTAAAATTGGGTGGGGGGAGGGGGGAGGCTGGGAAGGGAGGTGAAGGGTAAACAAAGGAGGAGGTTGCAATGCTTGGTAAGAAATGTATGCATTATCCTGCCCATGTAATTGTAGCCCCTCTGTACAGTATGTTCTCAAATAAAATAAAATAAAATTTTTTAAAAAAAGTTATATATTTTGATCAGCCAGTTGACCTTTATTTCTGCTTATTCTTTCTCTGTTTTAACCATCCTATTCCCTTTTCTATGAGTTTCAACTTATTTTTATGCCTCATATAAGTGAAATCACAGCCATTATAGAAAACAACATGGAGGATCCCCCAGAAATTTAAAAATAGAACTACTTTTTTCTTCAGATATTTCAATATATATCTGAAGATATATGGAGGTTTTTCTTAAGATATATCAAGAAAATGAAAATAGTATATTGAAGAGGTATTGGTACTCCCATGTCCATTGGAGCATTTTCCCCAATAGTAAAGATATGGAAATAACCTACATATCTACTAAGTATCTACTGATGGACAAACTGACAAACAACATGTTGCTTAGACACAGTGGAATTTGATTCAGTAATGGAAAGGAAGTCCTGCCATTTACGATGGCATGAATGACCCTGGAGGATATTGTTCAAAGCAGTATTTATCACAGAAAGACAAATACTTAAGGACCTCACTGTGTCCTTGCCACTCTACCCTTACCATGGTTTTCTTGACAATAGGATTGTTCACCCAGCTTCAATTGCAGGCATGGCACATGCCAATCCCACGCTGAGTCATTGCCACCCCCCTTGCATTTCTAGCATCCACTATGAGAAGGATACCCCTTAGGGAAACAATGGTTCCAGAATAAAGACACTTTGAGACCACATTTAAACCAAACCTGCAACCTGGAACTAAAGTCAGCCAATCCCAGATAAACTCAACCAAGCATTTCCAAAGCAAATCTTAGAAAAGCAAATCCTTCATGGCAGAGGATTCTCTCTGAATATGGTCCAAGTGGAGCCCAGATTCTGGAAAGAAAAATAATTTTTAAAAAAATTCCAACAATCACATCAAACTATTGCAAGTGGTAGCATTCGGTGGTCATTTAATAACTTTTGAATTAAAAAGCTCTACTCCAATTCCTACATTCATTCACCTGCAGATTAGCAGATGGAATCTGGAAAGCTCCATAATTTCATTACAGAACATACCAACAAAAGAGCTAATTCAATTTTTACCTGCACTCTGTTGAACTATAGAAGAAAGTATCAAAGAGCTGTAGATGCCCAAGCTGTGTGAAGTATAGAAATTAAACAGTTCAAACCACCAGCAGGGGCACAGTGCAATTTGCTTAACTAGCAGAGCTCTCTTAATCCACAGTCACTTAAGACTGACAGCTTTTCCATCACTCATCCATTTCATTCTTTGATTTCTTTTGGAAGAATTGCTTCTCCCCACATGACTCAGATGTATATGAATGTTAATGGGGGGTCTTTTCTTCTCTTAGCCAAACAGATACTCCTATATCTCCCCTTAGAGAAATCAGACACTAAGTAGACATTCCTGCCACCAAGATCTCCAAGAACAGCCTGTTGTTCTGTCACCATCTGGTGCTTCCAGATTCCAGTCGGCTCTTGTTCTAATGATCTGGTCTTTTCCTGTAATCCTGTTCTTCCCTCCCATCTTTTTGTCATAATAAGTTTTCTACAACTGCTGTCTGTTGCTAGCAACCAAACAGCCACAAGTGGTATCAGAAGTAAATAATGAGGAAAGTATTAGGAGGAGAAAATAGGGACAAGAAAAGGAATAAATTACCATCCCCAGGTAAGAAAGGACCAATCCTGTGCCCAAATTTATGTTTGCTGACTAAACCTAAAATTGAAGCTTCTCTGAGAATAGTCAGCCAAAGGAAAAATTTTATCCAGTTCTCCAAAGAAGTTGTTAGATATATGTTAAGAGTATGCTACTACTTGTGTTCTAAAATATAAGCTTCTTGCATTTTTCCCTTTTATTACCAGTACTAGGGCTTGAACTCAGAAACTGGCACTTGCTAGGCAGGCATTCTATCACTTTAGTCATCTTGGTCTTTTTACAGTTTGTATACAATTTAATTAAATCAAGCACTTGTTACTTAGACTTCATGTTAGGATTTCAGGCCTTTTCTAGGACTTTGCAATGCCATTTCAGTTGGGTTCTAGAAACCTAGGGGCCTCTCCAATTTGTTAATTGCACCTCTAAAAAGCCTAAGAACATCTAAATATTTCAAAGATGCAAGATGGATACTCCCACGTCTTTCCTACAACAGCTTTCTATCTTTTTTTACCTCCACACAAAACATTTTTTTAAGTTAAACTGTGTTTTCCATGCACTTGTACATACGCTTTTTCATTTTAGTTTCTATTTTTCTATTTTTTTACTCATTTTGTTTTCTCCTAACACTAAACTCAAACTTTCAAAACCTAAAATTTTCTGTTTTTCTCAACTCAGATAGTTCCTTAATTCTGATCCTAACGCCTCTGACCTAAAGAGGCATTTCCTCAAAATATTTTAAGAAGCCAGGCTTGACCTACCCTTTATAACCATCTTGAGTATACAGGAGAGATCACCAGGCCCAGCTGCACCAAGACACAGGCTGCCTGGCTTCCAGACATGCAGCCACCCCTCCAAGCCAGCTCCTTTGTCATCAATCTCCACCTGCACAAACACTGCGAAAGCATCCTTCATTTTCTTGACTAACTTATCAGCAGCTCCATTAATATTCTAAATTGTCCTCTCTGGAAGACAAATTGCTTTACCAGTTGTTTTCTTTAAATATTTTCCAGTCACAAAACATGGCCTCAAGTTCCCTGTTATCAAATTTTAGCAGGTCTCCCTGCAAATTCTAAGCTAATAATCAAATGAAGTCTGTATCTGTCTCCATAAGCCTATTCCTTCTCTTCTACTGTGTGCCAGGCAATCTCAAATATTCTTTGCCCTATGTAGCTTGCAATGCTGGTAGATGGAAACAGACCTTAAACAAATATTTAAGTTAATCTTAGAGAATATCAGATGGTGTTGTGTGCTTCTGAAAAAAAAATAAAGCAGAGTATGGAGAAAGAGAATGCTGACATGGGAAAGACTATAGTTGTCATGGGCAGCCATTGAAGATTTCATTGAAAAGATGACTGTTTAGCCAAGTTCTGAAAAAGGTGATACAATGATCCAGCCAAACAGCTTTATGGAGGAAGAACCATCCTGAAAGAGAGCATGATTTATGCTAAAGCCTTGAAGTCAGAGCATGAAGTTGTATTGGCCAAGAATGCGCCCTAAGTTTATTTTCCAGTACCATTTTTTTCCTCTTCATTTTATATGGGTCTCTGTTTAAAACCAACTCTTAAAAGAATCTCATTGCATATCCAACATCCATCTCTTCCCATGAGTGTCTCTGTCCACACAGAACTAATGAGTCATACATGTCATGTCTACATGTCAAGTACATATACCCACCTTGTGTATACATGCCTATATCTATAGTTTTAAGAGTCTATTGCCATCTCTAGTTGGAGAGTTCACAGTCACCTCACAAATAGCATGCTCCAAGCTGAAAAATTATCTTTCTTGCTAAATTTGCTTCTCTACCTACCCGCACCATCGCTGGAGCCCTGTAATACAGCTAAGGCTCCTCTTGAGGTAGGCAAGATAGGTCAAGGGTAGGAAAAAAGGAGACATAATATAAAGTATTACACTGATGCAGCCTCATGTGACCACCCAAACAGTAAAAATCCTAAGACCACCCAAAATCAGCTCAATTAACATGGCCAGTGGAGATAACAACTGCTAACTGTCCTTGGCTTCATTATAATTGCACTTCATGTAGTTAGCCTTATGGAATTGACAGTTCCCAACGTACATCTGAAGTCATAACACATTAAAAAAAAACTATGTAAGGACAAAAAAGGAGAGTAGGCCTTACTCTAGGAAAATCCTGACCCAATCCTGCAATTCCCCACCATTTCCCCAGCTTTAATTCATACATAATCCTCCCCTCCATTTTGTTTGCCTATAACACAAGCTATCCAAATCCCAGATGATGACTCTGTTTCATTATATAGAGTGATGCAATTTTACTCTAAATCCTCCTCCAATTGCTAATTTTGCCTCATCTCCAAACTGGTTCTGTGATGATAACAAGAACCTGGAAATATGAGAAAGAGGTCTCAGTTGAGTGTCTTTGAGACCTCCCAGGCCTTCACCACAATCAAGGCTTTCCCTTTCTTGTAGTTTTTAATCCCATCTTACAAATCTTACAGCATCAACACATTCATCCTCTTATGGT
The DNA here is from genome assembly GCF_024711535.1 of Dipodomys merriami. NCBI lineage: Eukaryota > Metazoa > Chordata > Mammalia > Rodentia > Heteromyidae > Dipodomys > Dipodomys merriami. The sequence goes on from NW_027203048.1 coordinate 30,433,349, forward strand.
TGTAGAAAGAGCCTGAGCACAGACATAGTTCTAACACACAAGGTCTTAGCAACATAATTGACCTTATTATACCTGTCACATCCATAAGAGAATGTTATACTCTGCTGTCAGTCTGACCCAGAAAAGATGCTACCACAGAACTGTTATCAATACAATACCTATATCATTGCATTTATCTCTTTCCAATCAAATACAAACACACATACCTCCACCACCATCATCATTATCATAACTCATAGTCCACTATAAACATTTTGTTTTTAATAATAAAGTTAATTTCTATCGAGTCTTCTAGAAACTTTATGAGATGTATTGCTAATAGCTTAGACTACAAAATGTAAGGAAACCTTAGCTATTCATAGGTTTTCAGACACATTTAAACTTTTGATACTGTTAATATTAAATCAATATTCCAGATATATAGATCATATTTAGAGACAGAGAAACACAGGAGCTATAACTCAGATGACACCTCCCTAAAAGCAATACTTGTGATGTTGCAGACACCATCGTGACACAAAGATAGGAGATAGACTTAGAGGGTAACACATTGTGCTAATAATCTTGTTTACTAAATGAAGAAGTTGAGGCAAGAAATAAAAAGTAATGTCAAAGGCAGGCATCAGATCCTCAAGCCTAAGTCTAGAACTCCATCTACTATCACTGAACTATTTTTTTTTCCATTTCTACACATTATATTTAGGTCAAAGTTGAAACTGCACATCTGAGAGTGATCAGAAGGATCTAAAACTTCTCTAGCCTGTCATGACACTTGATTTCCTTTTACAAAATAGAAGTTAGGAAAATCTTATTTAAAAGCATCACCCAGCTGTAAATGCAAACCTTCCCACAGGAACAGGTGAAACATCTGGCTTCCTTTTGCCTAATAGAACACTGCAGAGCTGCTCACTGCTTGGGTAAATGCTATATAGGTTTTCTTGATTTCTGAATGAGTTCTTAGTATCGCTCTCTTGAGCTGGTACTGCTGTGTTCTCTTTCCCTCTCTCTTGGTATATTGTCACTGTCTTTTTGCCCAGAATTTCACGTGTAATCATCTGTCCCACGACTGGCTTTTCTGAAACCAATCTTCCTTGTCTTTTGTAATTATGTAAAGCTGTTCTCTTTGCAGGCCACACACTGTAGATATCCAAAACCTGGAGAGAAAACACCCTAATTGTAATTATAATGGATTTCAAATTCCTATTATTCATGTTGGAGAGAAAACATGCAGTGAGATTTCATTACCTATTTTCTTTGAAACTCAGAGGTGGAAAAATAGTACTTGAATTTATTTTATTTTTATTTTTTTTTTGGGGGGGGTGTCCGGTCATGGGCCTGAACTCTGGGCCTGGGCGCTGTCCCTCAGCTCTTCAGCTCAAGGCTAGCACACTACCACTTGAGCCACAGCACCACTTCCGGCTTTTTTTTTCTTTTTGCTTATGTGGTGCTGAGGAATCGAACCCAGGGCCTCAGGCATGCAAGCAAGCACTCTGCCACTGAGCCACCTTCCCAGCCCCTTGAATTTATTTTATTATAGTAGTTTTTGTTATCTTTATTTTTGTTTTGACAAGGTTTTTGTTATAAGTAGTCTTATTCAGAATATTTTTATCACAGTCCTATTTTTATGTCCATCTGACTACATAAAGTAGGTTGAAGTCTTTTAGTTGAACCATGAAAATATAAGTAAATATATAAGTAAATATAAGAAAATATAAGTAAAACTCACCATACTTCTATCCCCAAATTAACCAACTGACCTCATTTCTCTGGGACAGTCCAAACTTCAAAACCAGCAATCATTTTGAAATCCTGAACCTCAGTAGTAACAAAACTACTAACTGTTGATTATTATTCAGGTCTTGCACTAATCTAATTAAGTGAAATGGAAATCCAATTTCAAGCATTGTTGTACACATTTGCATATGACTCAAGTAGTCAAAAATCTGTCTAAAGTTAAATGAAGCCCATGTACAAGCAGTCCCCTTACCAATTTGAGTTTGACTTTTCTACTCAGTTCTATTTTGAAATACTGCATTCTCAACATCTGCAAACAACTTTACAAACCCTGCAAGGAGAACTTCTTGTAAGCTTATATGTCTCAGGAAAGAATATTCTGAAAATGTCATTCCAAATAAAGGGGGTAAGGAGCACATAATAATGTAATACTTATAACCAAGTCAGTCTCCCCTTAGACTTTAGAAAGAAGGGGAAGTAGAAGATATTTCTTTTTAAATATTTAAAACTTATACACCAAAAAAGAATCTGTCTTGAATTGAACTCATCAGAAACACAAGGCACCTTTTATCTTTGAAAATAAGGGAATGTATTAAAATGAACAATAAGAGGAAGCATGACAGAGTCCAGCACTGATTCCCTCCACCCTAAAAATTCTCACAGGATTGTCAACCAGTCCAGTCCTTTGGAATAGCCAATGCAGCCAGCACCCTGATTCCTTCACCCAATAGAATCCACAAATGTGAGCCAGATAAGACCCCTTGACTCCTGTGTCTCATGGTATAGCCCAATGTGAACTAGAAGCGACCTACATACAAAAAGGCTGAATCCCTGCCCTATCACCAGCTTTTCTTGGGGTCCTAGAGGATCTTATATTCCATTTATCCCCCCCAATTTTGTGTTTTAATGTGTTTTGGTTGAAAAGCATGTGTCTAGAACAGAAGAGGAAAGTGTTCTACTTACATTCTGCCTGTACTTTGTGATTTACCAATAGCAGCTAACAAAAGGAAAATAAAATATAAGAGTGAATTAAATGTGTAAGGAGAGAGAATAATGGGAGCAGACGCAATAAACAGCAAGCTTTTATAAAGAGCCATGGTGCCATGGAAAAAAAATTGATTGCTTTTATACTAGGAGAGAATTCCAAATGAAAGGCTGGAGATACATATTAGCATTGGAGGTTAGGCATTCAGCACAGTATCTCAAAAGATAATGAATTATGCTGCGGGTATAGCTCAGTGGTGGAGTGCGTGCTTAGCATGCATGAAGCCTGAGTTCTATCCTCACCACTCTTCCCACACAAAATATAGATGGATAGATAGATAGACAGATAGAGATAGACAGACAGATACCCAAAGAATTCAGAGGAACATTCAGCCAAGAGTCACTAATGTAGCTTAGTGGATATCTGACCATGACTTACAAAAAGAAGATAGTCTCTTTGCCTTTAATGAACCACAATAGCCTGGGAAACTAGAGATAGTAAGAAAACCCCTTTACTATGGGGTCAAAATCTATATTGCAAAAATTTACAAAGTCTCCTGGAAAGTGTCTTTTTGAACCTCCTCTCCCACGTGTACATCATGTCAAATTGCAAAAGCACTCAATAAAAGTCCAGCCTGCAGACAAATCTGCTTACCCATTACCATTGTATATACTACAAAATTAAGAAAAGTAGGGGAAGGCATTGGGATGTGGAGGTAGGAGGAATGTTGAAAGAAATGACACTGATCAAAATGTATTATATTCATAAACTGTTTGTTAAATGGCAACATCTCTGTACAACTGTTTAAAGATTTTAAAAGATGGCATTGAAAAAAATTCAAATTGATTCCACCCTTCATTTATAAACACTGTGTCTGCATAAATACCTAGAAATTGGGTGGGTAGATCATATATTTCTGTATGTTAGTTTTTTGAGAACCTACATACTATTCTCTGTAAAAATGATTGCCTTGTGGATCTTTTTCTCATCTGTCAAATGAAATTAAATGGTTAACTGCTTGTCTTACTTACCTCCCAAGGTTTTAAGGAGCAGAAATAATTAAAATTTTTGAAAGATAATTATAAATAGTAAAGTACCTTGTTAACCTTAGTAGCCATGATTATACTCAGGAAAGCCAAGATTTCACAGCTAATGGATGCAATTCTCATTTAGGACCTGCAGGGAAGATGTGCATGAGAAAGAATTACAGAAAGCTCAAGTGAAAGGGCCTCAGTTAATCACTGACCTGAAAGACCACAGCACAAGGCCACAGTGGAGACTATACTGGATCAGAATCAATACAACAGGGATGCTGTCCTAGCTCCATAATTGAGAATGCTATTTTGAGGAAAACCAAAGGATTAATGGTTCATGCCTCACTAATTTCTTGTTTTGAACTCTTCCCATGATTAAGTCAGCTATTTGTAAAAAGATATAATTTCCCTAAAATTGCACTGGCAAAATCAAATAGTCCACAATATTCAGACCTAGGATGTAGATTTGTGCCATAAGATCAAAAACACTCAAGGCAGACTAAATTTAAATAAATAAATTGGTCACTGTTAAATTAACATCTTGAGTAATTAATTTTAGATCCTCTTGAAAAGATTCAGCCCCCCAAAAAATTTTCATATTATTTTAGTTCAAAATTCTACAGGTTCCTTTGTGCTGTCTTTGTAACTAAGCAAATGAAGAAGTTTGAGCTTATTATAAAAGTCTGGAGATTCATTGTATACATCAAAGCTATTAAAAGAATAATGTGAGTATTGGGAGGAAGATGGCAGAGGAAAAGCTAGGGGCTAAACGAGCTCTCCCATAGAAAGCAGTTTTAGTATTCCAGTGAAAAGTCCTAGGCTAGAGAGTCACACCAAATGTGCCATCATGGTACAGAGAGTTTGGCCAGATAGGAAAAATCTAGGCAGCTTGGTTGAGGAGACAGATTTGAGCACTTGCAAGTGTCTGAGGCAGCAGCAGCCACCATATCAGCAGAGAAGAGGCTGGGATGAAGACACCAGAGGCAGTAGATGAGTGGATTCTCACCGCCAGCAAGAACTCAACACCAAAGCCACCAAAGAAAGTCCTGTAACACATGGAGGCTGAACAACACACTGTTGAACCACCAGTGGGTCATGGAAGAGATTAGAAAGGAAATTCAAATGTTCATTATATTCAACAAAAATGAACACACAAATTACCAACTCCTCTGGGACATAGCAAAGGCAATACTCAGAGGCAAATTTATAGCTCTGAGTTCCTATCTCAACAAATTGGAAAGATCTGAAACCAGCAATTTAATGAGACATCTGAAGCTCCTTGAAAAAGAGCAGCAAGCTAAACCCCATTCCAGTAGATGGAAACAAATAATTAAAATTAAATCAGAATTAAATGAATTAGAATCAAAAAATAGAAAAACAAAACAAAAAATTGCTTTTTCAAAAAAAAGTAACAAAATTGACAGACTCTTAGCAAATCTTGTCAGAAAAAGAAGAGAACACACCAAATAAACAAACTCAGAGATGAGAATGGAAACATCACCACAGAAAAAACCAAGATTCAAAACATTATACGGGAATACTTCTCAAACCCTTATGCTAATAAGTTTGAGAATCTGGAAGATATGGACAAATTTCTAGCAAATATAGACATGCCAAAACTAAACCAAGATGATTTAAACCAACTTAACAAATCCATATCAAGCATCAAAACAGAAAGAGCAATAAGAGACCTCCCATCCAAGAAAAGCCCAGGACCAGATGAATTTACAGCTGAATTCTACAAAGCCTTCAAAGCAGAACTCACACCAGTACTCCTCCAACTCTTCAATGAAATTGACAGTGAAAGTTCACTACCAAACACTTTCATCCCAAAACCAGGCAGGGACACATCAAAGAAAGATAAATATAGACCCATTTTTTGGATGAACATCAATACAAAACTTCTCAACAAAATTTTGACCAATCAACTTCAAAAACTCATCAAAAAAATATACACCATGATCAAACAGGATTCATTTCAGGGATGCAAAGCTGGTTCAATATATGCAAATCAATATAATTCATCACATTAACAAGAGCAAGGATATAAGAACCACATAATTATCTCAATCGATGCAGAAAAAGCACTTGACAAGTTCCAATACCCTTTTATGATGAAGGCTCTGGAAAAACTAGGAATCCATGGAACATTTCTCAATATGATAAAGGCTGTGCATAACAAACCTATAGCCAGTATTATACTTAATGGTGAAAAACTAAAGCCATTTCCTCTAAACTCAAGAATGAGACAAGGGTGTCTTCAATTTAGTACTAGAATGCCTAGCTACAGTAATAAGATGCAAACATAAAGGGGATCCAAATAGGGAAACATCCTTGCAGATGACATGATCTGGTATTTAAAGAACTCCATGGACTCCACTCCCAAATTATTCAAGCTGATTGGAAACTTTGAAAAAGTAGCAAGGTATAAAATTAACCCTCAAAAATCAATGGTTTTTCTGTATGTCAACAATGAGAAGAGTGTGGCTGGAATCAGGAAATCAACTCCTTTTGTAATAGCCCCACAAAAAAATAAAATACCGAGGAATTAACTAAGGAAGAGAAGGACCTCTATGATGAAAACTTTATAAACCTGAAAAAAGAAATTAAAGCAGAACTTAGGAAGTGGTAAAACCTCCCAGGATCTTGGATTGGGAGGATAATCATCATGAAAATGTCAATGCTTCCAAAGGCTATCTACAAATTCAGTGTGATACCTATCAATATTCCAACCTCTTTCTTCAATGAAATAGAAGAAGCAACCCAAAAAATTCATATGGAACAATAAAAGACCCTGAATAGCAAAACAATCCTTAGCAGAAACAACAGTGGAGGAATATCAATGCCAAACAACCGCTTGAGGAATATCAATAACAAATTTCAAATTCTACTACAAAGCCATAGTAATCAAAACCACAAGAAAAGACTTGAGGACCAATGGAATAGAAGTGAAGACCCAGAAATGAACCCAAAGACCTACAGTCATCTAATCTTCAATAAGGGAGCTAAAAAAAAATAGAAAATGGAAGAAAGACAGTCTCTTCAGTAAATGGTGCTGGCAAAATTGGTAGAAAACTAAAGCTAGATCCTTATATATCACCCTGCACCAGAATCAACTCCAAATGGATCAAAGACAGACACCCTGAAAATATTACAGCAGACACCCTGAAAATATTACAGGAAGGAATAGGAGAAACTCTAGGGCTCCTTAGCACTGGCCAAAATTTTCTTAATAGAGACCCAGAAACATAACAAATCAAAGAAAATTTGGACAAATGGGATTGCATGAAATTGCAGAGCTTCTATATGGCAAAGGACATAGCTAGCAAGATCAATAGAAAGCCCATGGATTGGGAGAAGATCTTCACCAGCCATATAACAGACAATGGCCTCAGATCTAAAATATACTTAAATCTCAAAAAACTAAATCTCCCAACAAATCCTCAAAGAAACAACTGCCCCATCAATAACTGGGCTAAAGACTTAAAGAGAAACTTTTCTGAAGAGGAATAAAGAATGGCCAATAAATACATGAAGAAATGCTCAACTTCTCTAGCCATAAAAGAAATGCAAATCAAAACAACATTGAGATTCCACCTCACCCCAGTTAGAATGGTTATAATCAAGAACTCTAATAACAACAAATGCTACAGGGAATGTGGCCAGATGGGAACCCTACTGTATTGTTGGTGGGAGTGTAAACTTGTTCAACCACTTTGGAAAACAATAGGAGGTTCCTCAAAAGACTCCACATAGAGCTCCCCTATGACCCAGCAATCCCATTTTTTGGGCAGTTACCCAACTGATAACAACCAAGGCTATACTAAAGCTACCAGCACAACTATGTTTATCACAACATTATTTACCATAGCTAAGATATGGAACCAACCCAGATGCCCCTCAATAGATGAATAGATCAAGAAAATGTGATATATATATGCCTCCATCAGAAAGAATGACATCATCCCATTTTTTGGAAATGGAAAGACTTGGAAAAAAATTATACTAAGTGAAGTAAGTCAGCCCCAAAGAAACATATGTCCCATGGGTTCCCTTATTTGCAATAACTAGTATAAGTCTAGGACAAGCAGAAAAGGTCAAAAACTATGTACATATGACCATGTAAGAGGATGTTAGGTGAAATGAACCCCAAGATAGGGACACAAATGTTTTTTTTTTCTTTTTTGCTATTGTTTTTAATGTCTTTAAAATGTACTATGTGATTTTTTTGCTTCTTCTGTATGTGCTTCCCCCAGGGTATAACCTATTTTCACTGTATTTGATGTTGGTTCCCTGCATCTTGTATATACATTTTTCTAATTTGGGGAGGGGAAGGGAAATAACAAAATGGTGAAATAAGGATTCAGGTTGGCCCATTGTAATGATGAGATGTACAAGACACTATGTTGAAAAAAGAACTTTACAACTTGGGGGAAGGAGGAGTTGGGGAGGTGGGGAGGGAAGAGATGGTACAGGATTTTAAAAAGGAGGAGGTAACTATGCTCGATAGGAAATGTACTCATTACCTTACTCATGTTACTGTAACCCCTCTGTACACTATTTTTACAATTATAAAAAAAAATTTTTAAAAAAGTATATTGTATAAGCGGGGCACTGGTGGCTCATGCCTGTAATCTTAGCAACCCAGGAGGCTGAGACCTGAGAATCGCGGTTCAAAGCCAGCCCAGGCAGGAAAGTCTGTGGGTCTCTCATCTCCAATAAACCACCAGAAAACCAGAAGTGGCACTGTGACTCAAGCAGTAGAGTGATCATCTTGAGCTGAAAAGTGCAGGGACATTGCCCAAGCCCAGAGTTGAAGCACCATGACCGACAAAAAAAAAAAAAAAATACTGTATAAACAAATCTGTAGTATCATTCAAGTCTTTGTAAGTCTGTCAAACTTAGAAATGTAGAAACAAGCAGAAGGCTCAGTGTGGGAGTTCATGCTGTAATCCTAGCTTCTTGAGTGAAGGAGATAGGAAGATCATAATCTGAGACTAGTTTGAGTAAACATTTGAGATCATGTCTCAAAAGCCAACTAAAAACAAGTACTGAGTATCTGTGGCTTAAGTGGCAAGGCCCCAAGTACAATAATCAGTACTAATAAGAAAAAAAAAGCATAGTTATAACACAAAACTTTTTTTTGCACAACCTGATATGAACATAAAATATTGTTACTGTATCAACAAACTATGGAGCAAGTAGGTAACAGTTATGTTTTAATGAGAAGGTATTTTAACAAGGAATTCAGTACATGTGAAATTATTAAAAGAGCTAGAAAAGTTAGGAGCAGCTAATAACTAGGGCTTTTGTTGTTTTTTGTTTGTTGGTCACTTGGTAGTGGAGCTTGAACTCAGGGCTTGAGTGCTGTCTCTGGGCTCTTTTGCTCAAGACTAGCACTCTACCACTCTGAGCCACAGCACCACTTCCTGTCTTCCGGTGGTTAATTGGAGATAAAAGTCTTATGGACTTTCCTGCTCAGGCTGGCTTTGAACCGAGATCCTCAGATCTCAGCCTCCTAAATAGCTAGGATTACAGGCATGAGCCATCAATGCCCGGTATAACTAGGTATTTTTTATTGCTGTTATTTGGGGGGTACTTTTTGCTTCAAAGTCAGTCAGCTATGACCCGTAGGTTACTGAAGTGCTGTTGTGACCGTGACCCCATTCTTACAAGCTAGTTACCACAGAGTGCACTATGTCACCTGAATTCTGAAAATACCTTCATCTTTAGGACTTGGCTTGCCAGTTGACATTTCAGTAGAAAAATATCCACTACCTCCTTCCAATTCCACGAATGTATAGCTCTTGAACTGAAAGCACATCACGTCATCACCCAAGCTAAATAGGAGTCTAACAAAGGTAGTTTGTAGCCTTCTAGTCCCTTTCACATGGATTAGTTGTGATATAAGTAACTAGAAGTAAATGCTGAGTATAATAAACTATATGTAGCCCAATATGTTATAAGCAATTTATGTATACAATATGCCAAATATAAACTACATTTATGTATATTATAAACAAATCTAAGCATTTTGTAAGATAAAAAATTTTATAAAGCCAGGCACCGGTGGCTCACGCCTGTAATCTTAGCTACTCAGGAGGCTGAGATCTGAGCATTGCGGTTCAAAGCCAGCCCAGGCAGGAACAGCTGAGAAACTCTTATCTCCAGTAAACTACTCAGAAAACTGGAAGTGGCACTCTGGCTCAGGTGGTAGAGTGCCAGTCTTGAGCTGAAGAGCTCAGGGACAGCACCCAAGCCCAGAGTTCATGGCTCAGGACCTACCAAAAAAAGAAATTCACAAGATAGGAATCTCTCTCAGGTATAAGATGTGAGAAGTGTTTTACACCTGCAAATGAGAATTACCAGTATTCCATAGACAGAAATACAGTGATGAGATTAAGTAAGAAGTTCTGTAGGCATAAAAGGTCATAGGAAAATTGGCTTTCTGTTAAGGAAGGTATAATCGATTGCTTCTCTTCCTCAGCTACCAGATTATTTCAGTAATTATTTCTGGTTTAAGGAACATTCAGTGGACATTTAAAAACTTCTCCAAGGTCAGAGGAGGCTCACAGCTATAACAAATCTTTGTAACTCTCCAAGTAGGTGAATGTTGCAGCAGCAAATGATTGTGCAAATATACTTCATCTTTACCAAGTCAATTCTCCTCTTCATTTCCGTTACAATATTATCATAATGTAAAAACACAACAAAATATAGATCAACAAGAAAAGCAATCCACCAATTGAGACTTTAAATAAATGAAGACTAGGAGAGTGATCTCAAAGGGAGAGGGCAAGATAAAAGACCTATCACTGGTGTTGCGGAGAAACGATAAAAATAAAGAGACTGATTCAAAGTCCATTGATCATGACAGACAGCAGACAGAAGGCCTAGAAATCATGGTTCTATGAGACTAAACTGTCCACCTCTTCATTGAGACTTTGCTATCACCTGGCAAATCAGAGAAATGTTTCTAGTTAATAAGTCTCTCCGTTCTAGTTTGTCCTTCTTTCAAGGTGTCTGTGGCCAGAGACTTCCCTATAGCCCATTCCCAAGGGTTATTCAAATTGATAATCAGGTCTTCATAGGTGGTACAAACATGGCTGCAATGGAGAGTCGGAAAAGAGGAATGAACTATCTTGTTCTACTGTGATGGCATATTGACTCATGACACTATTCAAAGCACAGGAAGATTCCTCTAGTTCTAAGTAACCACTCTTTGTTTGTGAGGACTCTCCATAATTTTACATAAATGTCTATAGTGTTTAAGTCTCTATCTAAGAATCAAATATATTGGGGGGTTTTTTAAGGCTGCTTTCTGGATTTCTTTCCAGGTTAAAGTGAATTTCTTTCTTCCAGAATTTCCTTTTAGGATTTTATTCTTTTCAACTATGCTCACTTCTTAAAATCAATAGATGCTAACAATCAAGAAATAAAGTTTCCAAGATAACCCCATCAAACAGGGTAGTATAACAAACTTTACAGAAAAAGTACAAATAAAAGACTTCTTAAAGGGCTTTGACTAATTTGGTGTACAAAATTTTGGTGCAATTCAATTATACAAATGTTTCCTGAGTTTCTACTGCAGACTAAGCAACAAAAATAAGCAATGACGGTACAGATATGTACACGATACAGCTCCAATCCTTGAAGACATCTTTTTTATTGGGAATTCATGGGGTATAAATGTTGTACTAGAAAAGCAGCTGAGGCCAAGGGATCTATCTACAAGAGACAATAAAGTCAGAAATGGGGTACTGGAAAATGTGTTGTCTAGACATTCACGAGCATTTTAAATTTATGGGGTTATTTCCCATTAAGAAGTTGTTATAGACTATTTTCCTTAGAAAACTGGCTCTGAAATTTGACATAAATGTTTTAATGAGGTGCACTCGTGGCACTTGTAAGAATATAAAGAAAGCCAGGGACCAGGGGCCCTTGCCTGTAATCCTAGCTACTCAGGAGGCTAAGATGTAAAGTTTGAAGCCAACCCAGGCAGGAAAGTCCATGAGACTCTTATCTCCAATGAACCACAAAAAGCTGAAAGTTGACCTGTGGCTCAAGTGCTAGAACACTAGCTTGAGCAAAAGAAGCTCAGAGACAGCACCTGAGCCCTGGGTTCAATCCCAGGACCAGCATACACAAAAAAAAAAAGACTATGAAGGAAGTATATCTGAGCAAAAGGCAAAGCTGGAATAGAACCATTACAAGGACTTCTTCACAAGCAAGAGGCCTTTCACAATTCCTGCACTGAAGAAGATTCAGTCCTTAGACACAGGCAACCCTGAAGGACAGAGCAAAAGTCCAGTAAAGCGGCAACCTCCTTCAGTAGGCAGTTACTGAGGACTCATCTGTGAGTTGCCAGCCATCAGTTTTCACAGAGGTTGGAAGAACAGTGGCTTTATGGAGGCATGAGAGGACTGTGCAGTAGTACACCATGGCTTCCACCAAAGGTATGAAAACATACTTCCTATACTTTATTCTTCAGCCTGTTTTGCCATAGCAACTATAGCAGCTGGAGAAGCTCCATGTGATCAAAGTGCTAGATCTTCCATTAACTCAGTGCATTTATTTGTACCTCCATATCCAAAAGCCAACTTCATCTCCACAATTTAGGCCTTTCTACCAAATGGATGCTTTGACCTGATGACAAGTAATGTGGGCTTGGCCCATTCAAACATACTATCCAAATATGTAGGATCCATCACCATAATGGGCTTCATTAGCAAATTAGTAACAATTATTGTTGAAATAATTATAAAAATAATATAACTTGGAGGGAAAAAACTTATATCCAAATCAGTGTTACTTGGCTAAAAGCAGCTGGTTGGGGGTAATTAATAATAGTGCTTTGGAAACTGCTTTTTGGGAATTCAGTTCAAAATATTTTGATAGTGGAAATAGGAAAATGCAGTAGAGAGAATTTAGGTCCAGGTGAAAAATAGGTTCAATTCTCCCATTCACCACATATTAAGCTATTTTCCTTAGCCAAATTATTCAACCTTTCTGAATACCCATTCCCACCTACTCTTTTTTTGGTAAGATCAAAACAATAGCTACTGCTACAGATAATTAAATGAGAATACACACCAATGATTCTAGACATTCTTTATATTCAAAAAGCTGAGTTTTCTATTTCTGTTGGTTTTATTCCTTGTTTCTTCTTTCCTCAGTCAATGAGAGCTTTTGGAGAAAGTCAGCATAGCTTGAACATGAGATTTTAGCTTTTAAAAAATATCTTTTATTTTAAAACAATTTTACAATTATAGAATTATTATCAAACATAGAGAGGTTCCTAACACTTCATACCCAGTTTCTCCTATTATTAACATCTGCCTTTTATGACACATTTGTCACAATTAATAAACCAAACATTATTGAGGAAGGTGCATAATCGACTCAGATTTCCTCACTTATCCTCTATATCCTTTTCATATTCTTAGATTACCTTCTTTAAATATCAAAAGAAATCACTTGAAATAAGGTTTAGAGACAGATAAGTAGTATAATTTGTTTTCAAAAGGGAATTTGTTGAAATAAATTGTAAGGAAAATTTGGGGGTGTTCTTTTTGTACCTGTACTAGAGCTGGAACACAGGACCTGGGTGCTATCCTTTAGCTTTTTCACACAAGGCTGGTGCTCTACCCACTTGACATACAGATTCACTTCTTTTTGGTGATTAATTGGAAATAAGAGCTCACGGGCTTTCCCGCCAGACTAGCTTTGAATGATGATCCTCAGATCTCAGTGTTCTGAATAGCCAGGCTTATAAATGTGAGAGAGGAGGAGGTGTTGGGGGGGAGGGAAAGGATGGTAGGGAGAAAACAAAGGTGGGGGTAACAATGCTCAATAGAAAATGTACTTACTACCTTACTCATGTAACTGTAACTCCTCTGTAGAGTATCTTTTACAATAAATATATATATATACATATATATTAAAAAATAAATAAATGTGACCCACTAGCATGGAGCTCCATAAGGCAGCATTGTGTGGTTTATGAAAAGACTTTTATCACCATGTCCAAAAGAAAACTTCCAAAACTTTTCAGTCCAGTAGGAGCACCCTCATAGGAGAGCTTGTTCCCCTGCTGACCAGGTTGGAGGACAGCATGCACCTGGCATGTGGGAGGGCCATAAGCTGTGAACAGCTAAGCATGCAAGTTTCCATGCAACCTTTGCAATCATTCTCACCTTCACCCTCTCCTAATATGAACATTTCAAGACTTGAGTTACAGAAGAATAGCACGTTATTTTCACTTGAAACTAGTTTCCCTTTTTATGCAAGAGAAAACAAAACAAAACAAAAACATCTGGCTTAAAGATGAAATAACTAAATGTTAAGCCAGGTGCCAGTGGCTCATACCTGTAATCTTAACTATTCAGGAGGCTGAGATTAGGAGGATTGTGGTTCAAAGCCTGTCTAGGCATCGCCAATTAACCATCAGAAAAGCAGAAGTAGAGCTGCAGTTCAAGTGGCAGAGCACTAGCGAACCTTGAGTAAAAGAGATCAAAGACAGTGCCCAGGCCTGGGTTCAAGCCCCACAACTGACAAAAAAAAAAAAAAAAAGGTGAGGCTTGTGTTAAAAGAATGGACTAACATATGTAGTAACTTATCTTTCTGTTTAACACTAGTTAATCAAAGGGTTTTTTTCCCCTTTTTAATGACCTGGTTTTTTTTTTCTTTTGATTTTGTTTTTATTGTGAAAATACTGTACAGAGGAGTTACAATTACATGGGCAAGGTAATGAGTACATTTCTTTTTTTTAATTTAATTTAATTTTATTTGTGAACATACTGTACAGAGGGGTTACAATTACATGGGCAGGATAATGCGTACATTTCTTACCAAGCATTGCAGCCTCCATGAGTACATTTCTTATCAAGCATTGTTGCCTCCTCCTTTGTTTCCCCTTCCCATCCCTTCCCAACCCCCTTTACTCCCCCGCCAAAGTTGTAAAGTTCATTTTTCAATATAAGGTCTTATACATCTCATTGTTGAAATGGGCCCACCTGTATCCCTATTTAAACAATTTTTTTCCCTTCCCTTCCACAAAGTTTGCCAACATCAAATACAGTGAAAACAGGGGTTATACTGTGGGGAAGGGACATACAAAGCAACAAAGAAATCATCTTATAAATATGTTAAAAAGAATCGCAAGAAAGAAAAAAAATTTGAATCCTTTTTCTCATATACAGACTAGACATAAAATTTTACATGTCTTTTTGCATTTTCCTACCAATGTTAATGTTTCAAAGTAGTTTTAATATGAACTACCTTTCAAACACAAGCAAAACCTAGACCTGGGACTTCAAGATGTCACCAAAAATAAATTAAAGAATTTGATATTCCAAGAAAGAGCTTTTGTTTGGATTCAGGATGTAAACTGATCTTTCACAAATAAAATATTGCAGTGAAGGGCTTCTCTACTGTATAGTAAATTTTTATTTAGTCCTTTAATTTTTTTAATAAAATATGCTTAGCAAAAACTATACCTGCAAACTTATTAGTAGTGCTGGTTGCATAGTGAGAGATCTTTCCATGAATATTGGGTTCAAGGTTAGAGAAGGAGATAGGCTTAGTTGGACATTTTGGAGTTGTTTTGAGTTAATAATAATACCCTAATGCTGAGACCACATCTTAAAAACCATTCTCACAGGTCCTCATTTGGCCCCTTGCATTGTTAATATGGCCTCCATGCGAAATACCCAAACTACTGGTCAGGGTCTGAAGTATGCAAATTGCTGGAGCATTTTATGGCTAAGGATTAACAAAATCTCCCTCTATGCTCCAGAGTAATTAAAATATGCAGTTATGGGCCGAACTGAGAATTGGGAATGCACCTGAAATTTCATGAAGACTCATTAAATCATCAAAGATAATCCTAAGCAAAACATACTTCTGTGTTTACTCCCTTGGTTTTTGCATGAAAACAAGTTTGTTCGCTTGCTTCATGCAAAAGTAAATATGTTGGGCTTTCTCCTCTTACTTTTAGAACTCATTTTTCCTAGACATTGCCTTCAAATTTAGGCTCCATGATTGCACACAACTCTTGGCCTACATAGTTATTAAAAATCTGTTAGCAGAACTTGTGGTAGTGGAAAAGATGTGGCCTTCCTTGTTTTGTTTTATGCAGAGTCCAAATGGTAACTCTAATGTCTTTTGTGGGAGCAAGCACTGTATAACCTTGTACTCAAGCCTCTTCTATTGCATCCTGTCATACATTGCTAACTAGGCTAATGCTAAGTCTACAAAACCCAGGTTATGTGGTTTACTGACCACAATTTCACAATTAACTCATAAGACAGCAGATGTGTTAAAGCAGCAGACACTTCTTTGGAGAAGGACAGGCTGTGCCACTACCCCCCATTTTCCTTAACTCTGATACTCTGAAATCTTCTCTCCAGCTCTTCTCACCAATTCTGTATTCAACAAGTAAAGCAAAAGAAAACTCATGGAGACGACTAAAGGAAATATAAATAGATAGATACTATTGGTGTAGAAAATCACTGAGAGAATACTAGCTCCTGAATTTCAAGTATTTTTAGGGAGAAAGAAGTTTTTCGTTTGGATAAGTCAAATAAGGAAGGAATGAACTCCATTTGATCTTTTCGTTCTCCCCCAGCCCCTATATATGTATGGACACATCTCAGTGGCCACATAGCAAGTTCATGGACCCTTCTCATAGTGAATGTGTAATTCGTTCAAAAGAGACAGTATATTAATCATTTAGCACATGTCTTTGAGGTTCATCTATGTTATTGCATTTAACAGGCTTTTCTATATAATATCCCATTGTATTTAAGTACTACATCTTCTTAATTGGTGTCAATGGACATTTCACTTAGCTCCACATTTTGGTCTACTGTAAATAGTACTATTAAAGAATAAGGGAGCTAGCATCTCCTCTTGGTACTAATTTGAATCAAATAACCCAGAAAGTAGAATTGCTAGATCCTCTGGTAATTTTATCTTTTTGATGAGCCTCTATACTGCTTTTCCATAGCAGCTGAGCCATTCTGCATTACCACCAACAGTATACAGTTACTTCCTTTCTTCCACATCCTCACAAACATTTGTTTTTGTTTTTGTTTTTTGATTGATCATGGGGCTTGAACTCTGGGCCTGGGCGCTGTCCCTGTGCCCTTCAGTTCAAGGCGAGTGCTCTACCGCTTGAGCCACAGCTCCACTTCTGGTTTTCTAGTGGTTTATTGGAGATAAGAGTCCCACAGAGTTCTTGATTTTTGCCATTCTAACTGGGGTGAGGTGGTATCTCAATGTTGTTTTGATTTGCTGGAGGGGATGTGGACAGAAGGGAACATTACTGCATTGTTGGTGGGAGTGTAAACTTGTTCAACCACTTTGGAAAGCACTATGGAGGTTCCTCAAAAGACTCCACATAGAGCTCCCCTATGACCCAGCAATCCCACTTTTGGGCATTTACCCAAATGTTTACAAACAAGACCACACTAAAGCTACCAGCACAACTATGTTTATTGCAGCATTATTTACCATAGCTAAGATATGGAACCAAGCCAGATGCCCCTCAGCAGATGAATGGATCAAGAAAATGTGGTATATATACACAATGGAATTCTATGCCTACATCAGAAAGAATGACATTGCCCCATTTGTTAGGAAATGGAAAGGCTTGGAAAAAATTATATTAAGTGAAGTAAGCCAAGCCTAAAGAAACATAGGTCCCATGGTTTCCCTTATTTGCAATATCTAGTATATGTCTGAGTCAAGCAGAAAAGGTCAGATAATGTGATGTTAGGAAAATGAACCCTTAGATATGTATTTTAATGTTTTTTTTCTTTCATGCATTTGTTTCTAACACATTTATAAGATTATTTCTTTGTTGCTTTGTATGTCCCTCCCCCACAGTATAACCCCTCTTTCACTATATTTGATGTCAGTATAATTTGTGAAGGGGAAGGGGAAAAGCAAGTCGTTTAAGGATACAGGTGGACCCATTGCAACAATGAGAAGTACAAGTTGTCATATCCAAAACGAACTTTACAACTTTGGTTGGGGGGGGGAGGATTAGGGGGCGGGGGGAGGCAGGGAAGGGATGTGAAGGGTAAACAAAGGAGGAGGCTGCAATGCTTTATAAAAAATGTACTCATTATCTTGCCCATTTAATTGTAACCCCTCTGTACAGTATGTTCACAATAAATTTTAAAAAAAGAATCTCACGGAGTTTCTTGCTCGGGCTGGCTTTGAACCGCGATCCTCAGATCTCAGCCTCCTGAGTAGCTAGGATTACAGGTGTGAGCCACTGATGTCCAGCTTCTTTTTCATTTTTATAACAGCCATCCAAGCAGACAGGCAGGTTATAGCTCATTGTAGCTTTCATTGGTATTTCCCTCCCGGTGATTTTAACATTGGGCAAAGTATCTACTCAAGCCCTTAGCCTACTTTGAATGGTTGTTAACTTGGGTTTTCCTAAGTAAAATAATCTGGTAAAGTACTTATGTAAGGGTACAAATATGGTCAGCTCACTTGTCGCTGGGAACTATGTGGGACGGGGGAGTAGAAAGCTGGTCATCAGTGACTACAAAAGTTCAACTATACAAGATAAGTTCTAGAAGTCTGGGTAACATTGCATGTATAAGCAACAATATTGTGTTTTACACTTGAAAATCTATTAATAAGGTAGATATGTTCAGTGGTCTTGCCAAATGAAAACTATCTATAAGCATGGTTTAATTTGGAAAGGAGGAAGGTTGGGGGAGGAAGAAAAGGGAGAAGTGGGGAGACAATGGAGGAGAGAGAGACAGACAGACAGAGACAGAAACAGAGGGAGAGAGAGAAAGAGGGAGAGAGAGACAGACTAATGTGCTGTCTCCTGACTAATGAAAAAGGTGGCTGACTGAGAGTAGAATAAGTAGAAATAGGTAAAGCCCATGTAAATTCTGCAGATTGAATCACTTTTTCAAGTCTCATTTAAATAATTTGTAAGACTAAGGTGGTGGTTTCCAATGCTTGTAATTAAACCTTAAGTAACTGCATTAAAAATTAGTTTAGCAGGGCTGTTATCTTGGGGCATGATCAATATCCCAGAGAAAATAAAGAGGAGACTCTTCTCACAAGGATATATTTCTCTAAGAGGTCAGCTACAGTGGTGCATGCAGAACTTGTTTCTCATATCCATTATGTGGACCAAGAGAGTGTGGTTTCAGCCATGTCTGTATGATTAAGGGGCTAATGAACACCTTGTAGTCGCTGACCTCTGAGCTCTGCTGGAGAGATCCTGTTAGAATCAGTAGTTTGCAAAAGGCAGTTGCTTATCTGAATCAATGCAGTTGGCTACATTTACCAGAAGCATGATCAGAGTACATTTATTAAAAAGAAAAGCTTAGTTGCCTATCAAACACTTGTAATATTTGTAGTTTATTTATACATAAAGAAAATATCCCATTGCTGAGGTATTATCTGCCTGTATGGGGCCATCTAGTCTGTTGACTCATAATAAAGACTTCTTTGCAGATTGCTATTAAGTTTGATCCTCTTGTCATACTCCTTCATAGTATATACCTAAGTCATGTTACTTCTGTGATGGTCTGGTCTTACAAAGATCTGTGTCTTTCTGCATGCATTACTGATTTAGCTAAGTCCAAGGCAATTCCACTGAAGTTAGTTTCCTTTCATGCAAGATTCATGTTCAAAACAGTTCATCCCCAGAATGGCACAGGGCAGCACCCAGTCAGGGCATTGAAAGCAGGACCTGGGCTGGGGTTTGGGGAGCACTTGTTGTTGCTTAGCTTTGATGAGGTAGGCAGAGAGGAGGAGGAAGAGGCCCTGGCAGGGTCCTAGTTAGGACTATGGTAGGAAGCTTACCAGTAGGCAGTGGGCAGTGGCAAGACCAAGGCTATTTGCCAACATATTTAGATGTATTTTGATTGCTTAATCAGCAAAGCCAAACCAACAATATCTTCCAAAGTTACACCCTAAATATGTGAAAAACCAGAAAGCTATGAGATTCTCATTTTAAATTCACATTGTTAAAAGACAGCCATAAGAACAAAACATGGGAGTCTTAAAATTTCTCAGTAAAGACAAATTGCTTAAGAGAAAACTATAGTTTGCAGCTGAAGACACAGCTCATGCACCCTGTAGAAAGCAGGTCACAGCCATAGAAACCAGAAGAAATCAGAAGTAAGTTTGTAGATCTGGGGAAAATGAAAAGGTGAAGATTCTGTTAGGCCTCGAGTCCTCAGAACAAAGAGAATATATTTGAAGTCACCCTGCTGGTGTACACATTTCTTCTTGTTAAAAAGTTTGTGCAAGGTTATGCTCTCAAAACCCAACCACAATCCACAAGCTGATGCCATTTCTGGGTTCTCTCCTCCCCCATTTTTTTAACTGAGCAAATTAATTCAATGTTGTCAAACCTTCTCTAACCTTCTTTTAAAAGACATATTGATCAACAGTTAAAGATAGGGGTTTTAATAGGCAAAACCTCTTACAGAAATTTACATTTCCTCTTATGCAGCCCATGACACCATTTGTTTTAAAGATGTTTAAGGAAGTGGCACAACCATAACCACAGATGGATGGAGGGTGAGAAAAAGAAGAAGAAAATGAATGGCCAAGAGCCCCGCCTTTCAGAACCAGGTAAGTGAATCCCTACTAACAAAAAGTGAATTTGAGATTTGACTAGGTACATCATGTCTATAATCCTAGGTATGCTGTGGGTGGAATAGGAGAATCACAGCCTGAGGTTAACCATAGGCACAAACATTAAGACCTTATGTAAAAAATTATAAACATAGTCCTACAATCCTAGCTATGGAGGAGACTAAGATCTTAGGATCTTAGTTCAAAGCTATCGAAGCAGCAAAGTCTGTGGGATTCTTATTTCCAATTAAGTATTAAAAAAAAAAAAAAGCCTAAGTGGATCTGTGGCTCAGTGGTAGAATGCTAGGCTTGAACAGAAAAAGCTCAAGGACAGTATCCAGGCCCTGAATTCAAGACCAGGATTACACACACACACAAGCAAAAGGAAGCCAGGCTCACACCTAGCAGGAGGCTGAGATCTGAGGATCAATAAACAACTCAGAAAAAGTGGCAGTGTGGCTCAAATGGTAGAGCGCGAAACCTTGAGCCAAAGAAGTTCAAGGGCAGTACCCAAGCCCAGAGTTCAAGCCCCAGGACCAGTAAAAAAGCAAAAGGTTTAGAGGTGTGGCTCAAGTGATAGAACACTTGCCTAGCAAGACAAGGCTTCAAGTTGAAATTTCAGTGCCATATAAAAGAGTGGATTTTATAGTTTCATAACCTACATCTGATGAGAAGTAACTGCACATTTGCATAGGTAATAGAAGAATAGAGACCTCTGTAATTTAATAAAGCTTATGAACATAGAGATCTTTGCAAATACATATCAGACAACAAAAATTATTTTATTGTAGAACCACGTTGTTGGGCTGGGAAGAAGGCTCAGTGGTAGAGCGCTTGCCTTGCATGCATGAGGCCCTGGGTTCAATTCCTCAGCACTACATAAGACAAAAGAAAAAAGCCGCAAGTGGCGCTCAAGTGGTAGAGCACCAGCCTTGAGCTGAAGAGCTGAGGGACAGTGCCCAGGCCCAAAGTTCAGGCCCCACAACCGGACCCAAAAAAAAAAAAAAAAAAAAAGAATCACCTTGTAAACAAGTTTTTTCATGCCAGGAGGAAAGCTTACATGCTAATTAAATACTGTTCTATTGGAAATGTTTTTCTTCTTTGCTTTTCAATGCATTTGATGTTAACATCACATTAAAAATTCTTTAATATTGATTATTTTAATGGGAGTATTGATTCTATCTTGTAGATGTCATCATTTTCACCAACTGAAAAATGCAAACTCTCACAGCTACACATCATCTAGCATCCAATGTATATGCAGACGCAAATGGAATATACTATCTCTTTTTAGAGAGGAGAGGGAGGGGAAGGAGTTGTGATAGTTATGGTAGAGGATGACTCAGAATGACTATCAGGAGAAACTGACAGATTAAAAATAAAATAATATTTAATATAGTTTTAATAAAAATCTACTTCTATTTTAACTCAAGCCAATGACTTGTGAAAGGGCCCAATTACATCATTCCAGAAGACTGGGTTGCTGCTGAGTTCAAAAGGGGCAGAAAAGACTAATAATTAATAGTGAATGGGGTAGAAAAATACAGCCAGTCACAATAAGATCACCTGACAATTATGGATAGCATGTACATCAACACTAGATGTTGAAGGAATTTGAAGATCAGCATGTAAACAGCCAGTTGTTTGAGATTAGTTTATTGCATTAGAGCTTTACCTGGAAGGCTAGATGGGGGGTCAATGGGGTAAGAGCATGCATATGAAGAAGAATCTGATTCCTTTCACATTTGCACTCTATTATTATTATTATTATTATTATTATTATCTTTAAATAGTTGTGCAAAGGAGTTGCCATTTTAAAACAGCAGTTTACGAATACAATGTATTTTGATTGGTGTCACCTCTTTGAACAGTTTTACACACACCCTTTAACCCACTCTTTCCCTTACTTTTCCTATTTTGTAGTATATACATGGATTCTCTTTTTTTTCTTTTTTCTTCTTTTTTTGGTGCTGGGGCTTGAATTCTGGGCTTGGGTGGTGCTGTCCCTTAGCTCTTCAGCTCAAGGCAAGTGCTCTACCACTTGAGCCACAGCACCACTTCCAAAGGTTTTCCAGTGGTTTATGGGAGATGAGTCTCACAGACTTTCCTGCCCGGGCTGGCTTTGAATCATGTTCCTCATATCTCAGCCTCCTGGGTAGCTAGGATTACAGGCATGAGCCACCAGCACCCAGCCACAATGGATTCTTGACAGCATTCTTCCTCCATTTCCCCCTTCATTCCTCTTCATTCCTCCTCTCCCCTTGGCCTCAACCCACCATCTTGCAGTTACCCATTTCCTGGTACTTAACTTTGTTGATCTTTGACTTTATCTTTCTAAGGAATTACTGTATTTAAGATATCTACTATATTTCAGTTAGTACATTTGTAAACACTTGCAGGAACAAAGGATGAAAAAAAATGCAATAATGGCTCTCATTGGATACTATGTTAAAAATGAATTATACAACTTGTGGGTGAGAGATGGAAGGGAAAAACTGAGAGTGAGGAAAGGGGTGACATTGTCCAAAAAGAAATGTGCTCTTTACCTGACTTATGTAATTGTAACCCAAATGAATCAAAGACCTCACTGTAAGACAAGAAACCATGGAACTTGGGCTGGGAAGGTGGCTCAGTGGTAGAGTGCTTGCCTTGCATGCATGAGGCCCTGGGTTCGATTCCTCAGCACCACATAAGCAGAAAAAGCCAGAAATGGTGCTATGGCTCGAGTGCTAGAGCACTAGCTTTGAGCTGAAGAGCTGAGGGACAGTGCCCAGGCCCAGAGTTCAGGCCTCATGACCGGCCAAAACAAACAAACAAACAAAAAAGAAACCATGAAACTATTACAGGAAGGAGTAGAAGAAACACTGGAGCTCCTGGGCACAGGTCAAACTTTGTAAGATCCAGAAGCACAACAAATGAAAGAAAGACTTGATAAAGAATTACAGTAAACTTAAAAGTTTCTGCACAGCAAAGGATATAACTAAGAATCCAAAAATAAAACCCGCAGAATGGAAGATTTTTACATCACACAAGGACCTAATATCCAGAATATACCTACGGCTCAAAAAAGTAAACCCTCAAAAAAACAATAATCTAATTAATAAATTGGATAATGACTTACAGAGAGACTTCTCAGAAAAGAAGTAAAAATGGCCAATAGACACATGAAGAAATATAAATCAAAACAATATTGAGGAGCTACCTCACCCCAATTAGAACGGCCATCATCAAGAAAACTAACAATAACAGATGCTGGTAGGGATGTGGCCAAAAGAGAACGCTACTACACTGTTGGTGGGAATGTCAACTTATTCAATCACGCTGAAAAGCAGTATGGAAGTTCCTCAAAAGACTAAACATAGAGCTTCCCTATGAGCCAGTAATTCCACTCCTGAGTATATATCCAAACAATCACAAACCAGGCCACATTAAAGCTACCAGGAGAATCATGTTCAGTACAGCATTGTTTACCATATCCAAGATATAGAATCAATCCAGATGCCCCTCAGTGAATGAATGGTGTATATATACAATGGAATGCTGCCATCAGAAAGAATATGACAACATTCACAGGGAAATGGGAAGAGTTGGGAAAAATTATATTAAGTTATTATATTAAATAAGCCATAGCCAAAGAAACATAAGTTGCATGGTCTCCTCATTTAGAGTAATTAGAATGTGCTTATAAATCTACAAGTAAACACAATGGTAAAAGACAAAAAATTATACTTGGACATGATAAATTAAACAGGACTCTAAACATTCAAACGGTGAGACCAGGAGGATATTCTTAGAGGATATTCTCAAGAGAGGATCACAAAGGCCCAACAGTCGTGTGCATATGATCACACAAAATGATGTTTATTAAAAGGTACTCCAAGAAATGGAAACAAGAGTTTTTTGTTATTTTCCTTTTTTTGTTCTTCTTTGTTGCTGTTTTTGGTTCCTGTAACTTTTGTCTTGTATGCAAGTTTATCCAGGGAAGGGATAGGGGAAACACAGAAATGGTGGGACAAAGGGTGAACTAATGCAGACATAATATTCACTAGACACTATGTTGAAAATGAACTATACAACTTACGGAGGAAGGTGGGTTGAGAGGGAAAAATGTGGGAGGGAAGGAGGGAAGAGGTGACACTGTTTTGTTTTGTTTTTTGATTTTATTATAAAGGTAATGTAGAGAGGGATTACAGTTATCTAAGTAAGGTAATGAGTACATTTCTTTTCAAACAGTGTTACCTCTTCCCTATTGTCTCCTGCTTTCCCTCCCCCCAGACCCCCCCACCCACCACGTTGTAAAGTTCATTTTCAACATAGTGTCTAGTGAGTATCATGGCTGAATTAGTTCACCCTTTGTCCCACATTTCTGTGATTGCCTCCCACCCCCACCCCCTGCTTTTTAGGGTACTGTTTGCAATTATTTCCTTTTTTTTTTTTTTTTTTTGGTCCGGTCATGGGGCCTGAACTCTGGGCCTGGGTGCTGTCCCTCAGCTCTTCAGCTCAAGGCTAGCGCAATACCAGTTGAGCCACAGCGCCACTTCTGGTTTTTTTTCTTTTTTGCTTTTGTGGTGCTGAGGAATCGAACCCAGGGCCTCATGCATGCAAGGCAAGTGCTCTACCACTGAGCCACCTTCCCAGGCCTGCAATTATTTCTTTTGTCTTTTGTTTTTCCCCACTCTGGTTTATTCCCTGTTTCTGATTATTCTATTGTTTCTGATTTCAGTACCTTTTGTCTTGTATATAAGTTTATCTGATTTGGGGAAGGGAAACTGAGTCACAGAAATGTGAGACAAAGGGTGAACCAATGCAACAGTGATACTCACTAGACACTATGTTGGAAATGAACTATACAACTTGAATTCCATGGGGAGGGACAGCAGAAAAAAATGAGGGAAGGGGTAACACTGTTCGAAAAGAAATGTGCTCATTACCTTACTTATGTAACTGTAACACCTCTGTGTATCACCTTTAAAAAAGAAAAAACAAAATGTACTCATTACCTTGCCTATGTAACTGTAGCCCCTCTCTGTATATCACCTTTACAATGAAAATAATTTTTCAAAAAATGAAATACTAAATTAGGAATTAGCCAAAGATCTGAAGAACCTCTATAGTAAAATCTTTAAAAATCTGAAGAAGTAAATTGAAGAAGATTTAAGGAAATTAGAAAGATCTTTCATGCTCCTGGATTGGAAAAATTCACATCATGAAAATGACAGCACTGCCCAAAGCAATTCACAGTGGCACTCTTAACGTTAATAAAAGAAAGTGTTGATAAACCAGACTTTGGAGTCTGACACTTAGGGTCCAACCCAACCAAAGGCAGCTTACTTATCTTTTTTCTAGGTAAACCAAGATTGAAATCCATCTCTAAGATTGTTCTATAAATTTAAAAGAGTTAATATCCATAAGTGCTTAGCACATTTTTTACCAGTGCAGTGCTGACATGTTCTTCTCTTCCCTTCCTGCCCCACCCCGACTCCACTAGCACTGGGAGTTTGAACTCAAGGCCTTACACTTGCTTGGCTGGTACCATGTCCCTAAACCATGCTTCCATGCCTATTTTTCACTAGTTTTAGGATAGGGTCTTCCCTTCAACCAGACACCTGTCTGAGTTGTGATCCACCTAGGCTTCTTATCATTGTTGGGACCATAGTTATTTACCACTATGCTTAGCTTCCCTTCTAGGGATACAGAGTCTCACAGACATTTCTGACCAGGCTGGCCTAGCACCACAATCCTCCTAATATCAGCCTCCCATGTAGGATGATAGACATATGACTCTGTACCCAACTAGAGCTGAGAAGTGGCTCTCACAAATTTTTCTACCTAGGCTGACTTCCAATCAACCCTCCTGTTCTTAGCCTCTCAAGCAGGAGCTCTATAATTTTTTATTAACTAACAAGATAAAAGTACTGAGAGTGTAGAATTTGTCTACCATGTTTTCCTTTCTCAGCACTGGGGAAAAGTTGTCAGTGTGCTAGGTGCCAGTGGCTCACACTTGTAATTGTAGTTACTTAGAAGGCTAAGATCTGAGGATCTGAGGATCAAGGTTCAAAGCCACCAAAAAGGCCAGAACTGGAGGTATGGCTCAAGCAGGAAGGCACTAGCCATGAATGAGATAGCTGAGCAAGAATGTTTAAGATCTAGCTCTGGCATAGACACAAAATAATTACAATGGTAAAAATACAATGAAATTAAAAAGATTTGAGCTATGTATATAAAGATCATTAACTTTATATAACCTATTCACATGAACAACTCAAGACATTCCATAAGCCAGATGCCTTTTCTATCCCTGATTTCATTTTAATGCTGGAGTTCAAAAGACCAAAGGTCACAGTCTTTTGAATCTATGTGGATGACCCTGTCCACATGTCCAACAGTAGGGGAAAAGCTCATCCTAACCTCCAACCAATCAAGGAAGCACCAGGAACAGTTGATCAGCAAATGTGATTAAATTAAGGTCCTGCCAGTACTGCCACATGCTTATTTTCAAAATGGTTTAATTAAAGTTGCTGACATGAAGACAGCTATTTCTGTTCATCTATTCAGAGCTGGTTATGAAGAGGGAGAAAAAAAACTGAAATAGGCTGTTTCAGTCAATTTGTGACAATATAGTTGTACAATTAAGCTGGAAGAGAACAAAGAAAGTCTATATAATTTTTCCCTTTATATAAGTATTCATTAGAGAACAATTGAGGTCTTGGGCAGAATAATGTTCAGACAAACCAATCAGAGGAGAGCATGATGGTTTCAGTGTGTCCAGGGTAGATGCAATGTCCAAAATTTTAATTTTATCCCTGTTTTATTAATGATTCATTCTTCTCAAAAACCTGCAAAGTGGTGATACTTTCTGCACTTATTAATTACTAGATATTATATTATTAGTATTTAGGCATTCCTGTAGATTATAAACAAATGCATTTTAATAACCACAAGGACAGAAACTAAATGACTATTTGCAAAGTATCCAGATGCTCAGGTTAACTTATATTTATACTGGGAAATGGATGCTGTACAAACAAAAAAAAAAAAGGCAAAGGAGCCATCCAATCTTTCTGAAAGAAGCTAGAAGGAATGTGTATATGAATCCTAAACAGTTTTTCTCTCCAGCCTCAAAGGATCCTGTCAGGTCACAAAGATTGTGCTTCTCTTTCCTCAGCCTGAAGCCAAAGATGGCTACACAGTAGAACCATTTATTCAGGCTGCAATATGCCAGCTCCACTTGTCAGCTGGCCTGAGCAGGTGAACGATGGCAGGACTCGTCGGTCACATAGAGGGTAGCAGCTGCTCAGTTCTGAAGAGGCCCAAGGAGGAAAGGGCAGCCTCATGTTGCGTGCCCAGGAAGCAGCATTTCCTTGCCCACGTGGATCCACACACAGCCCTCACACACCTGGGCCAGGATGTTGGGCACCTTCCAGAGATCATACTAGTATCCAGTGTCCCAGGGAGTTAAGGTGAGGAATGCTTAATTGCATTGCAAAATAGCTTTTGCAAGAACAGATGTAGCCTTTCACATACAAATGATTTGGGGGAGGGATGAGAAGAGGAGAGAAAAGAAGGGACTGAAAAGGAAAGAAGGAAAGAAAGGGACAAAGGAGCACAAATCCTATCAGCTGTGTCTCATTTTCCTTTCATCTGTCTCTATTACCCACCTACAGGTACCTGGAAAGGAAAGATCTGGCCTGCTCATAGGGAGGTAGTGTCATTTAAACAAATCTTCCTTGCCAGAACTGTCTCAAAATGAAGACACCTTTTTTGTTTGGTACAGCTTTATTGAGATACAGTTCGCATTCCATAAAATGCACAATTTGATGGGGTTTGATATGTGTATACATCCTGAAACCATCATTACAATAAAGAACCTATTCATCAGCCCCCCAAAATGTCCTCAGACTTCACTATAATTCCCCCTTCTCTTTTTGTCCCCTTTCCTTGTAAATTTGACCTGTTTCTGGTCAATGGATTAATTTGCATCTTTATCATTTTTATATGAATGGGGGGATTGTATTGTTATAATTATTAGATTCTGCCTGGCTGTCAGGTGCCACATAATAGTGTTTTGATCAACAGTGGACAGTATATACAACAGTGGTCCCTATGCTTATATTACTTAGTGATGAACAGTAGACAATATACAACAGTGGTCCCTATTCTTATATTACTTAGTGACATTGTAGGCATCTTAGTTTACATAAGTCCACTGTGTTCACACAATGCCTAACTGCCTAAGGACTTATTTTTCACAAACTGCTCTGTTGTTAAGCAGCACATGACTTGGCTTCTTAAATCTGCTTTTCACATTGATTCTCACTTGCCCCATCTTCTTATGTCTCTTCTTTTTTCTTTACCTTTGAACAATTTTGAATTCAAATATCCACCAGCCAATACAAAAGGTATTTTAACTCATACATACCAAAATCTTACACAGACAGCATATTAGAATTGTTGAGGATGTCCAGTGAAGACAAAGCTAAGTGTGTTATCCATTCCCACTACCGAAGTCCTCCTCCTCCCACAGGAATCACAATCTCCATCTCTGATCACATTAGCAGAGTAGGCATGGTTACAGGAGACAATTGATAGGTATATACCTTAGATGTTAGAAAACATTTACTTAATACATTGAATCCATCTTGAAAAAATGTTTAAACAAGGTACCTGACTTTTTTTATTTTTTGAACTCAGGGTGCTGTCCCTGAGCTTTTACATTCAAGGGCTAGAGCTCTACCACTTTGAACCACAGCGCCACTTCTGGTGCTTGACTTTTATCACTACGAATACAATTAGAGTCTGAAAACACTCTGCCTTGAATCTTTCCACCAGTAAGCTGAATGAGGAGATCATGAAAAGACAATTGGAGGAGAACACGGGTAAGAGACAAGAGGATTCAGCTAAAGGGAGTTTAAGAATTGCTGCAAACACAAGCTCCAAAGCTAGTTCTAGAAGCTATCTTTGAAAGCTAGTGCTGGGATTCTGCTAACTGCAAATGCTCCACCCGTTGGTGGGCCAGGGCACTAGTACCCCCAAAAAACACCACTGGGTGTCCATAAATTTGTTAGGGCTCCAAGTTCTCCATCAGTAAACTCACCTCTCTCATACTGATTACAACTTTAGAGAAGGAAAGTAACCCAACTCTAAAGGAAATTATGAAAACTAACTACCATAGAGGAGCAGCAATACAAGTCTGTAGAATCAAATTCTTGCCACCACCACTACGAATATACTGAAAATTGTCATTGTTTTCCCCTCTTATAGAAGAAAAGTTATTATTCAGCCCAAACACCCCATTCTCAAAGATGACAAAACAGAGTGAAAGAAAACTCGATGTAGAAAGGATAGAGAGAAGAGATAGAAGAGGCCAAACTTACAATCTTGGACATAAGAGTGAGAGGCTGGCCTTGGGTAAGAGAACGGCAGTGCCCACTTCTGTGGGATGAGAAGGTAGAGCTGAAAATTCAGCAAAGCATAAGGAGAAGTGTGGAGCACATGGGCAGCAAAGATGGCTCTGGGAGAGAGTAGAGTGGGCAGACCCCAATTGATCTTCTGATCAGTGCCTACCTAGCCCGTGAAGGCTCAGGTGAATGATAGGGTGTGACCTTGATAGTGATTGGTTCCTCTTCCTCCCTTACCATACCACCCACCCTTTTTGTCTTTAAAAGGGGCTGCTCTCTGCTAATAAACGAATTTTTCTACCTGCTGGATTTGGCTCCCCGCTGTGTCTGATTATCTCCTGTGCTGAGGGAGGCTGGGGAATGGGCCAGCCCCGCACTTACCTTTCCTTGGACCCCCTCCGTCTTTTGTGGGACGGACGAAGACCCAACAGAGAAGCAGGAAATTGGAAAGATAATGAAAAAAAAAAAAAAAGCAGAATGATAGCCAAGAAGAGTCAGAGTGGCCAGTATGTATCCACAGCTCCTTTTATCTATTTAAAATATATCTTAGGGGGAAAAAATGTCTTAGCACCTAGTCAAGCCCAAGGTAAAGAATAGCCAGATTAGAAATCCCAGGTGGGCATCAACCAAAAGAAGTCACAGACAAGCCATTCTGAATCTGAGCCCCAGCCACCAAGAGCGGGAAAAGAATGGATCCAAGGATGCCTCTTAAGTAGCAAAGCAAGAAGTTTACTAGGAAGAGACAGAATACACTATTAAAGGAAATGGTAGGTTCAATCTAAGTGGCTCAACAGCAAATAGATGATTAATAAAATTATAGCTTTCTAGGGTTTGCAGAGTGTCCCTCCTCATGGCTGCCATAACTCTGGCTTGCCTTTCTTTATCCTATCCCTTTTTCTCCTCCTCCAATCCATGATGGTTACATACCATACAGACAATATCCAATAGCTGGGCATTAGTAGTCTGTGAGCCCAGCTGAAGCTTTTGAAGCTTTTGTCTAATGTCTGCAGCTGATTGAGAATAAAATGTTGGACCCCTAGCAAATGTCTCATTGCAACTACAAGAATTCTCTTTCTCCAGGGGGGAGGGTATGTAATTAATATCGCTTTGCCAAAATGGATTGGATGTTCCTTCAGGACAAATCAAATGTCAGCATGAGTTTTAGAATCCTTATGTGAATCTGTCTGGATCCCCTGAATATTCACCTTAGTTATCCTTGTACCATTAGATGTCAGCCACTGAGAATGGAATCTGTATTCTAACAGGACTTTCTGGCCCTATTTCTGCTCAGCATGGCTTTAGGATGGTAGAAGAATATGGGTTCCATTACTGGTACAGAAGAATAAAGATTGAGGAGGGGACATTGGATATAGGGAAGGCTAGAACCCTTCCTAAGAGAGATTATTCTCCCAGAATGGTAGAGACATCCCAGATATCTGTCTCTTCCTCTTTTAGTTTTCCCTTTCCTTACAAAGGGGTTTCCTTACAGAGGGATACAGTTCTACAAAGGATTATAGACAAGCTATCTTGGGTCATTTCACCTTATTCTTACCAAAGAAATCTAGTTGCAAGGGGCTGAGAAGTTGGCTCAGTGGTAGAGCGCTTGCCTTGCATGCCTGAGGTCCTGGGTTCGATTCCTCAGCACCACATAAGCAAAAAAGAAAAAAGCCGGAAGTGGCGCTGTGGCTCAAGTGGTAGAGTGCTAGCCTTGAGTTGAAGAGTTGAGGGACAGTGCCCAGACCCAGAGTTCAGGCCCCACGACCGGACCAAAAAAAAAAAAGAAAGAAAGAAATCTAGTTGCAAGATGGTATTAAATTTTAGACTCTCGTTTTCTGGACCACGTTTCTTGGTCCCCCACCTGATACTGAAGACAGTTTACAAATACATGAAGAGAATATGGGTACCAGCATCTTATATCTATAATCCTAGCTACTCAGGAGGCTCAGATCTGAGGATCACAGTTCAGTGCTAGCCCAGGCAGGAAAGCCCATGAGACTTTTATCTTAAATTATCCACCAGAAGACAGGAAGAGGTGCTGTGACTCAAAGTAATAGAGCCCTACCTTTGAGCAAAAGAGCTCAGAGACAGCGGCCTGGCCCAGAGTTCAAGCCCCCACCACTGACAAAACAAAAGAAAATAAGGAGTGACTTCCTCCATGTAGGCTTGATTTTTGCCAAAGGGAGACTTCAGGAATAGATCTGGATCAATCACCTCATGTCATCTCTTGGCTGGTAGGTCACCAAGTATATTACCAGTGAATGACCTAGGAGGTAAAGAATCCAGATTCTTCCATTCTCTGGCAAAGAACTGAATGAAGACAGTCACACAAAATAAAGTGGCAAAGCAAAGAGTTTAATAGAGACAGAAAGTATACCATGAAGGGAAACAGCAGGCTCAAGATAGGTAGCTCAAAAGCCCAAAGCTGTTTTTCAAACCAATGCCTCCATTTAAACAGCATAAAAGATTCTATCTCACTGTTCTTCGCAGTGAGAGGATATAGCTTTAACCTGCCAGCACCTTGTCACTGCAGGCATTTAGAGTGCAAGGTCATTGGCTTGTTAAATATATCCTGTAGTCCCATGAAAACAAGGCAAACCACAGGGGTGAGAGCCCCGCTGCAGTACCTGGGGTCAGGTCCTGGGGTCACACACTCGATGATACTATGCCACTTTCCTAATGTCACTAGAAGACAATGATGTGCAATGTCTGGAGACTTTCTTTGCCTTATTCTTAATTTTTAAAGAAGTTAAATCGTCTCTCTTAGGAATTTTATCAGGATGAAAGAATAAGCATTTTTAAATAGGTAAATGATAATGCAGTGGTTCTCAAGTCTTTGATGCATCTTTCGTGCCTCAAAACCACCTGAGGCTTTTTAAAACACAAGTTGCTCAACCCCACCCCCAGGAGCACTGGGGGAAAGGGGGCAGATCAAGAATTTCTGTACAGGTCAAGTACTAGTGATTCACACCTGTCATCCTAGCTACTCAGCAAGTTGAGATCTGGCAGACTGAGGTTTACAGGCAGCCTAGGCAGATGAGTGTGTAAGACTCCACTTCCCAAAATAATCAGCAGAAAGCTAGCTGAAGATGTGGCTCAGCAGTAGAGCAGCAACTGAGCAGGTTGTGAGGCCCTTTAGTTCAAACCCTGATATCGATGAAAACAAAAGTCAGGGGAGGAGAAGTAAGGAGAGGAGAGGTGAGGAGAGGTGAGGAAAAGTTAGGAGAAAAGAGGAGAGGAGAGGAGAGGAAGAGAAGAGAAGAGAAGAGAAGAGGAGAGGAGAGGAGAGGAGAGGAGAGGAGAGGAGAGGAGAGGAGAGGAGAGGAGAGGAGAGGAGAGGAGAGAGGAGAGGAGAGGAGAGGAGAAGAGAGGAGAGGAGAGGAGAGGAGAGGAGAGGAGAGGAGAGGAGAGGAGAGGAGAGGAGAGGAGAGGAGAAGAGAGGAGAGGAGAGGAGAGGAAGGGAAGATTTACTCAAATAAATCTCAATTTAATCCTCACACCAGTCCTTTGAGGTGAGGCTCATTATTATTCGTAATGCATAAGTTAAGACTTAAAAGGAATTATCAGGTGTCTAGATGACCAGACTGCTAAATCTCACATCTCTGAGCAAACTGGGGAAGGAGATAGTTACCTTTTGCCTGGAATTGGGGAGGGGGAGATCTGAAAATCAAAGCTGAACACGTGGAAGATGAAAGAGATAATGGGAAAGAATCCATGTGGAAAATGCCAGAGTTTTCACAGGCAAGAAGATCAGTAGCTCCAATACCATATCCTGGCCACCCCAAAAACCAGAATGGTCTCTAACTGCTCCTACTATCCAAGATGGAGTCTCAAACTCTATTGTCTGCAGAGGCCAGATCAGGTGGCATTGTTGTTGCTACTACTGCTATTGCTATTGTTAGTTTTAATCACATAATAATCAGTCTCCTATTATCTGTCTCCTTTCCTTTGCAGCCTTCCTGTGGTTTGGTTTAGATTTGGATATGTTTTCATTTTCTTTTTTTCTCAGACATGAGTATCACATTCAGAGCCTACAATTAGGTACACATATTAAAGAAAGTAGCTAGTGAATTAACACTAAAGAAATTTCTTTCTTGCTCACATGAAATCCAAGACAGCAGATATTCAGAGTCTCTGGATCTTCCTTGGAACTCAGCCACTCATTAGTTAACAAATGGTCTGTGGTTGCTTTCATGATTCAACAGCAGAGATGAGTAGCAGTAATGGAGACTGCATTTCCCACACACTATGAAAGTATTCCCTAGCTCTTGATTTTTCAAAAAGGAACTGTTCAGACTACCATGCTCAGTTACCACTTCAATTTTAATGGCCTTAAAAATGTCTTTGCAGGGACTGGGAAGTTGGCTTAGAATGCTTGCCTCGTATGCATGAGGCCCTGGGTTGGATTCCTCAGCACTACATAAGCAGAAAAAAGCTGGAAGTGGTGCTGTGGCTCAAGTGTTAGGGCACTAGCCCTGAGCTGAAAAGCTGAGGGACAGCGCCCAGGCCCAGAGTTCAGCTTCCATGACTGATAATAAATAAGTAAATAAATAAATAAATAACATTTTTAAAAAGAAAATGTCTTTGCATTTTGAAAGGCTCTTTATTAAAGGATGGTCATTTTTAAATGCTGCGTTTAAAGGTATAATCATTTTATAATCAATTACCTATAGAAATAATTGGGAGATTATGTGAATAATTACGGTCCTTGGTGCTATCATATAATGAAACTGCAATAGTGCAAACAGTTTGCTTCTTCTAACATACGTAGGTTGAATCCCTAACTCTCACAGCCATAGTATTAGGAGATTGGGGGAGGGAGTTGTCTTTGACACCTGGTTAGATCACGAAGCAAAAAAACAAAAAAACAAAAAACTCCTATATGAGATTAAAATTCATATGAGATAAGCTCCCATATTTAAAACCAAACCCCAGCCAGTTTCCATATTCCTTCTGCATGTGATACAACAGTGAGAAGGCAGCCAGCTTGAAGGAGACAGCCTCTTACTAGACAGAAAACCTACAGAAAACTTGGTTCTTAGACTTCCCCATCACCAGAACTGTGAGGAGTAAATTTCCGGTGTTGATATACTACCCAGTCTGGCATTTTTGTTATTTGTTATTGCAGTCCAAAAAGACCTGGATGGACTTCAATATACTTAGGCTAATTGCTATTGTCTTTTTTTTGGCAGTATTTTAAGTCATTATCCATTGGAACTTATAATAGGATGGGGCTTGATTTTCCTAAGAGGATAAGAGAACTGAGGCATGAAGAATAAATGAAATTTATCAAATAATGTAGCTGGACTGCCACTAACTCTGTTTCTTACTCTAGTAAGCCGATGCTGTCTCATTTGGCTTTGTTGCCTCTCCCAAGGGAGTGTCTTGCCCCTATGGAAACATGGATGCCTTGTCCTATCAACACTCCCACTATAAGACAAGATGCCTTGAGTCCTAAGCAGAGACAAGCCTGTAGACTCCTGATGCAGTGCCCAGGGGCTGGTAAAGGCAGCAAATTTTATATATAAAATGTCAGGTTGGAGACATTATGACACTCAGATTCAGCATCATCTTCCTTTATAGGAAAGTCGAGCTTAATTTTCAGGGGAATAAAGATCATTGCTTCCTCAGTATCGCACTATGAAACTGATGGTAAATTGTTTTATCAATTTTCCTGGCTCTGAATCCCCATGGCACATGTTCATATATTGCTTCCAAAATAGCAAGAAAGCCAACATTATGGTGCATGTATGGGTTATCTAGTACAACTTTAGTGAAGACATCTAATTGCTTTGAAAGTGAGCAGCAGAACAGGGCTTGTGTGGCTATTTTTAGCAGACATAGGTCTTCTGTTGGTTGATGGTAGCGGGTGGGAGGCAGGGAAATGATTGTGGTACACAACTTCTATGGAAGGTCATTTAGCCACAGCTAAATCTGGCTTCAGAGCCAGCCAAACTTAGGAACACACGCCACGCCTCCTATCTTCTGGAATGAACAGCACTCATGTTTTTTGTCTTGTTTTCTTTTTTTAACTTTGATTTTTGGTTTTGCTATTGTTTGGAGTTCCCCACTCCCCTGCCCCAGCCCACAGTAAATAAGGAATTACCTGATCAGGTGTGATGTCTGCTTCTTTCAGTGCAGTGATCCAAATCCAGCATTCAGTCATGTCACATGCATTTGAAACACTCTGTAAATAAAATACACTTGAGTCTCAACCCCATGACACGTTTCCATGATGTCAGGTGCATAATCCAAGTACAGCTCCCACAAACCAACCACACGCCTACCAAATTATCTCCCTCCAACTTTACCCACAAGGCCACTTCTCCCTAAAGTTGTGAAGCCTTTATATAGCAGAGACTGGACTCCCCGGCTGTGCTACATCATCCCTTCTATAGATTTCTAAAACAACAACAAGAGGACCTACTATAATTATCAACTCAATTGTTCCCAGCCTTCAAGATTCATACACTTAAACCTAATCCCCAATGTGATAGCATTTGGAGATAGAGACTTTAGAAAGTAATCAGATAATAAGGGGAAAGGCTTCATGAATGGATCTGGTGCCCTTCAAATAAGACCACAAAGAAATTCCTCTCCCCAAAGGAGAATCACAAAATGATGAGACAAAGGGTGAACCAATGCAACAATGATACTCACAAGATACTATGTTGGAAATGAACTTTACAAGTTCATTTACAAGGGGAATCAGGGGGGAGGGAAAGTAAGAGAAAACAAGGAAGGGGTAAAATGTTCAACATGAAATGTACTCACGACCCTACTTATGTAATTGTATCCCCTCCGGACTTCACCATTACAATAAAATAGTGAGTTTAAAAAAAAAAAAAGAAAGAAATTCCTCTCCCCTTCTACCAGGTGAGAAGAAGGAAAAAAGAAAGAAGACCAACTATGGAGTAGACTCTGAATCTGCCAGCCCCTGGAACTTGTATTTTCTATACTATAGAAGTATAAGAAATAAGTTACTGATTAGCCTATAAGTTGCTCCATTTAAGATATGTTGTTATGATAGCCTAAATGAACTTAGAAATGGAACTATATTTTCATTTCCTAGAAGTTCTATTACAAAGTGGAATCTATTCGTAGTAAGCCTCCACTCCAAACCAAAATCAAAATAGGCTAACAGTGTGAGCACAGTAGTTTCATTACTGCTTTTATCTGTGTCCTTCCAACTAGTAGTTTCTAAGCTTTAAAGTCCCAAACACAAGGACTATGTTTTATTTTTAGTAGTATTGCCAGGGTCTGGCTGGAGCATTAACACATAAGGGGTCTCAATACTAGCTGAATGGATATTGTTAAATTTTCAGACAGCCTGGAGTTTGTATTCTGCAAGTTTGTATTCTGAAGATGAAATGTTGTATGATGAAAATACAATGATGCTAGCCACTGCAAGTTTACCTAGATCAGACATTCTAGCCAAATATTCAATTTGTGCCAATATTTTCATTCCAACTCAAAGGCCATAGTAAACAGTATTCCACCAAGATGTGCATTTAAGTACTTTCTGCAATGTATATTTTTTGAATATAGGAGATAGCTAAAAACAGAGCTAGATTTTCATTCACCTAGACTAGCTGTCTAAAGCCACACTACC
The DNA here is from genome assembly GCF_024711535.1 of Dipodomys merriami. Lineage (NCBI taxonomy): Eukaryota > Metazoa > Chordata > Mammalia > Rodentia > Heteromyidae > Dipodomys > Dipodomys merriami. The sequence goes on from NW_027203048.1 coordinate 30,470,735, forward strand.
AGGCATTCTAATGGTTATTCTTATGTGGAACCCATGTGGACAGAGACATCTTGATATTGAGTGGCAAGACAGGATCAAAAAGCAGCTCCAAAGCCAGTTTGCAAATGAAAGTGAGAATTGCTATTGGTAGTGCATAGGCTTTCTACTGTGAAAGGCACTCAATTTCTGAACAACTCTTTATAGTAGCATTACTGGGACACTACTTTTGTCCTTGAAACCATGAGCTGTTCCAGAAACAATTTAACAGTGCTGAGCTACACAAAAAGCCTAGGGTGTCAGATTCACTAATATACATCTTATCAATGGGCATCTTATAAATGAACAGCACAATTCAAGCCAGAGATTAAACATTAATAGCAATGCATAAATGAGACCCAAAGGACATGCTAGCTAGCTCAGTCTCTTGTAAAAGGCAGGAACACATTTATATATCTATGGATTCTTTTTTAAATAATATTCCAGATCCTCCTAACCACAGACACTTTATAGTAAATCAAAAAAGGGAGAAAAAGAAGAAAAAAGAGAAAGAAAGGAAGGAGGGAAGGAAGGAAAGAAGGAAGGAAGGAAAGAAAAAGAGAGAAAGAAAGAAGGAAGAAAATAAAGAGAAAGAATGAAGGAAAGAAAGAAAGAAAGAAAGAAAGAAAGAAAGAAAGAAAGAAAGAAAGAAAGAAAGAAAGAAAGAAAGAAAGAAAGAAAGAAAGAAAAGGAAAGAAGAAGAAAGAAAGGGAAAGAAAGAAAGAGGAAAAAGAAGGAAGGAAAGAAAAAAAGAAGGAAAAGAAAAAAATCTCTTCCCAATTTACACATCTTTCCTAAGATGCAGGGCAGTGTTTCTGTCTGCCTTTTTACTACTGTGATTTCTGGTCTACTTTAATAAGAAAGATTACCTTCTGATCTAATTCCAAAACTACAGCGCACCTGTTCTTCATTTTAATGACTACAAGTCAGAAAACATACCAGAGAAGGGCTCTTTAAATAATCAGAGTGTTCCTTATTATTTTAAGTAGTTCACAGACATTTTTCACTCTATTGACACTTTTAGAAAACTATCTTCTAGAGCAAAATGTCACCTATTTTTTCATAAACACCAAATATTTCTGTGATGCTGTAGTGAAGAAAAAATGCTAGTATCAAATATTTTTCTGGAATATTTTGGATCCTTGTATGTATATGTTCCCTACATCATGGATAAAACTCCCTCTGGGTCATGTCTCTGGTGACAACTTAGTGGCTTTTGTGTATCAGCATACGCATTGAAAGCAGGCTGGCAAAATGACCTCCATAGACCACTTAGTAAAATATCAGCACACCACAGACCCATAAGTGATCTTATTTCTTCTCAAAGAAGAGAAGTTCTGTTTCAATTAGCACCTCCATTTTAGAAAACACTGAGAAAATCACATTCAAAAACCAGAAATCAAGAATTTGAAAAAAATAAATTAGCTTTGCTAATTCAAAAAAAAAAATTGGAGAAGGTATTTAAAGATTAAGAATATCCTGAAATCCTAAAACTGCAGCCTACATACACATGCCTGGAGATACCATAGCAACATTCTCTCTCTCTCTTTTTTTTAATGAAATTGATTAATTAGCCTGTGAGCTTGCAAAATGTCAGAGAAAAGGCTGGAGACTGCTGTTCTCTTCAGCTAATGCCTAACATCGCTTCTTTCTTCCTGAGCCTGTCAATCAGAAGCACTAGAGGTCGATCTATGGAAGAAATCTCACATTACAGCTCTGTTGTAAATGCATGAGTATGTAGAAGCTGGGATAGCTTGCATTCCAAATCAGCTTGGAAGAGTCAGATGTGAACAACTCAGACACACAAAACTCAAACTAAACACAGCAGCCCTGTTTGACTAGGATGAGCATGGAGGCAGAGAACTGGAGTTGTTTTGGACATTGAACCAACTAAAAGACAATTTGTGTGTGTGTGTGTATGAGACAGAGAGAGAGAGAGAGAGAGAGACAGAGAGAGAGAGAAAGAGACAGAGAGAGACAGACAGAAAGAGTTGTAAAAAGAGAGAAAGAGGTAGCTATGAAGTAGAGAGACCATTTCCACAATATTTAAAAATTTTGGGGGGTTGGGAAGGTGGCTCAGTGTTAGAGTGCTTGCCTTGCATGCATGAGGCCTTGGGTTTGATTCCTCAGCACCACATAAACAGAAAAAGCCTGAAGTGGCACTGTGGCTCAAGTGGTAGCCTTGAGCTGAAGAGCTGAGGGACAGCACCCAGGCCCAGAGTTCAGACCCACAATCGACAGAAAAAAAAAATTGTGGTATCATATGTATATGTAAAGATAAATAGATGCAAATATATTGGCATATTTTTACATATCCTATAAATGTCTACGAGTTAGTTACTAGGCAGAGACATAAAGAAAAATGCTAGGCTTTGCTACTGGGTCTGAACAAGGAAAAAATATATTGTAGGCTGCCTCTGTCTACCTCTGTCTTCTTTGGGGATTTCTGTGCTAAGTGAATAAAAAGAACCCCTGCCTACACACACACACACACACACACACACACACACACACACACACACACACACACCTCTCTCTACTACAATAAGAACAGAAGTGCCTATCACTAGGAAAAGACTGTTCAATTTCAGCAGTAGCAGTATTTTGGTCCAGATCATGGTTCTTAATGGAGATCTTACTGTACATTTTAGAGTGTTTGACAGCAAGCCTTGCTTGTATTCGCTAGATGTCAGTAGCATAGCATCTCCTAGCTTTAACAACTAAAATGGTCTCCAGATTTTGCCAAATGTCAAGGCATTATAATAATCAGTAAGAAAAGGGGAAGGGAAACAGAGAGTACTATATCTTGTGGAAATAGACAAATGTTACTCAAGTGAGAACAGAAGCTATTTACTTAGCACTTGCTAAAACAGCAGGGGAGTAAGCCACCGTCACTTGTGAGTGGCAGAGATTTAAAGGCAGGCAGGGGAGTATAGAATGGTTGATTGACCGTTGTGGTATGGGGAAGCTGGAGGAAGGGCATCTTACATGGATGGTTTAGGAAGAATATTTGGCTTTCTCTGGTTGGTACTTGATTGGAAGTAGACCCAAAATAATATGGAAGCATGCCATCATTCACCAAGTTGGGTTTTGTCTCTGTTCCAGCTCCTACTATATTACCTGGAGATATTTATATGTGTCTTTTGTTGCTGTAACAAATTTAAGGCATCATCTTACAACTCTATTAGGATTCTGACACGTCCCATGAACTACAAATGGTCAGGAGGCTTGTGTCCCTATTCCCAGAGGAGAAGCCATGTTCTTTCTTTTTCTAGCCCCTAGAATCTACTTGTGTGCAGAGTCCCCAGCCTCCTCTCTCTGTCTTCCACACCAGTAATGTTAGATTCTTCTGAAGTTCCAACTTCCTCTTCTAATTTTAAAGATTGTTTTGATTACCTTGGACCTATCTGGATAATCCAGAAAATCTCTTTAACATCCTTAACTTGTGAGTCACTAATAAATAAAATAATTACAAAATAATTCCATCTGAAACCTTAATTCCCTTAATCAGCTAGAAAACTTGCTCATAGGCTCCAGGAACTAGACCATGGATGTGCCTGAGGGGTACTCTTCTTTCTACTACAACTCTCAATACGCAAAGTACAGTCTCTAGACCAACACTATCATCTAGGATTTTCTTAGAAATACAAATTCTGAGGCCCTGCCCCCAGACCTATTGATCCAGAAGCTCTGTAGTTGTCTTCCAAGTAGATTTGATGTATTCGAGTTTCAGAAATGATCTACACTACACATTCAATTTTCCAACTCTAAAAGTATTGAGTCTGTACACCAGAACTTTGGGTGTCTCAACACCTAAATTCCTTTATTAGTGTAATTCTAACACAGTATTTTGTAGACTAACTACTATAGGGTAATCTTTCCAAAATGTAAATTCTTTTGTATTATTATTTTTAATGTAATTGTATTGTTTTTTTAAGGTGTTGTACAGAGGGGTTACCATTTCCTAAGTCATGAGCACATTCCTTTTTTAGACAATATCACCCATCCTTTGCTTTCTCCCATTTTCCCTCTCGCATCCCTGCCCAAATTACATGGCTTATTTTCTGCATAGTGTATACTAAATATACTGAATAGCATGATTGCATTTATTTACCTTTCCTCCCTTCCTTCCCCACATTTTTGCCCCCATAAAAAGAAAGAAAAAAAAAGCAAAAGCAAAAGCAAATCCCACCACCACCACTTAAAAAAAAAAATGTTAGCCAAGCCCTGGTGGCTCATGCCTGTAATCCTAGCTACTCAGGAGGCTGAAATCTGAGGATCAGGGCTCAAAGCCAGCCCAGGCAGGAAATTCCAAGACTCTTATCTGCAATAAACTACTCAGAAAAAGCCGGAAGTGGTGCTATAGCTCAAGTGGTAGTGCACTAGCCTTGAGCAAGAGAAGCTTACAGCCCCAGAATTCAAGCCCCAGGACAGGCAAAAAAAAAAAAAAAAGAACCTAAGCTTCCTTTTCCTGTAAGTCATTTTGATAAATTGTATTTTAAATGTCCAGAGGAGTTACAGTTTGGGGTGTCCCCCTAAGGGTATCCTCCTTTAGGCTGACTGTGTGTGAATGCCTAAAGTCCTTTAGTGGTTGTCATGTACAGTTGTATTTTAGCTTCCACATCTGAGAGAAAACACACACCATTTGTCTCACTGAGCTTGGCTTACCTCCATTAATGTGATTTGTTCTAGGCCCATCCATTTCCCTGCAAATGACATAATTTTATTCTTTCTAATGGAGGAGTAATATTCCATTGTGTATATCTTCTGCCTCACATGTAAATTCTAATCATATCACTTTTCTACTAAGTATCTCAAAGACAAGTGATGGTTCATTTTATATGTAAACGGCTCAGAGATGTGGGAAAGATGTTTTTTCTGAATGTATCTGTAAAGGTGATTGGATCAGTAGACTGAGTAACGAAGATCACCTTCATCAATGAGGGAGGGCACAATTCAAGTCACTGAATGTTCACATAGAACAAAAAGGCAGGACTCAGGGCATAGTTCCAGTGGTACATTACTTCCTTAACCATTCACAAGGAACTGGGTTCAATCCCCCAGCACTGGAAAGAAAATAAAAGGCAAAGGAATAACGAATTTTCTCCCATTATTTCCAAGCTTGAGCTGGGATACCCATCAAGCCTCGCTCAGATATTGCAGTTCTCTTCCATTTCTTAGTCTTTAGTCTTCAGGCTTGACTAATGCCATAATGTCATCTTTTCTGGGGCTCCAGGTTGCAGGTGGCAGATCACGAGTCTTCCCAGCCACCATAATCGTAGGAGAAAAATCTCTCATAATAAATATCTTTCTATACTTACATTATTATTGATTCTGTCTTTGTAACTCTAATAAAATAACTTTCCTCCATATTCTCCATGGATAAATCCCAAAGTCCTTAGCAAAGAATGAAATTTCCTTAATCATCTTACTCTGTACAACCTCATCTCTCTCTTCTCTGTCCCAAAGCATCTTGCCCCTTCTTGAATTGGGCCGGATATTTTTTATATTTCTGATATTTTACCTGTCCTGTTCTCTCCTGATGGAAAGTTCAACCTGTTTGCCTGGTGTTATCATAGCATTTCCATCTACAAAGCACTCCCTCATTTCCACAAGAAGCTGAGGCTGCATCAGTGAGGGCCCCTACCTCCTTTATAATCCCTCCAGACCACTTCTATGGAATGTTTCTATATTTTTGTCTCCCACCAAATACTCGGAAGCTTTCAAGTATCAAGACATAAAATCCCAGAACAAAGCAGAAGGCCTGGAATGTAGGAGATCCTCTGGGAATGTTTAAGTGAATGAACACATCATACCACTTAATGAAACAATATCCTAGCAAAATACTTGCTTGGTGATAGCCTAAGGAGATGCTACCATCACATAAATGGTCCAAGAAAAAAAGGGGGTTCCTGAAGATATATTAATATTCAAGTGACTCTAAGAATACTCACTTTAATCTTCTATGAAAAAAATAGTACCTCAAAGGTATGGAAATATTAAAATCCCACATCCCAAACCTAACTCTACATATACTCTTCTACTTCCCTCTGAATCGCAATGCAACTTAATGATAAATCCATAAACTAGGGATAGGAGTACACTTAGCAAAGTACACTCCTGCTGGGGGGATAAATGGAAAAAGTTTTCAACTTGCTATAGAAGGACTTCTGTACAACACAGATATCAAGCATTATCCTTTGCTATTCCACTGTAGAGGTAATAATGATTTCATAAACTGCAGGATATAGGAGGCTATGGAGAGAACAGGGAAGAGCTGTGGAATTTTCAGTCAGGTAGAATTTTTCACATTGTGTGTATATGTGATGATTCATTGACATGCTATCTTGACTGGGCCAGATGTTCCCAGCTATATGGGTAAATATTATTTCTGGGCATATGCAACCCTGCATTGGCAAGAAGAACTGTGAGGATGTTTCAGATTGACAAAAGATTAAATGAGGCAAATGGTCCTGCCCAGTGTGGATGGGATTCAAGCGATCCACTGCAGGTCTGAGCAGAATAAAAGACTAAGTGGGGAGGGGGGGGTGCTGGGAAGGTGGCTCAGTGGTAGAGTGCTTATCTTGCATGCATGAGGCCCTGGGTTCAATTCCTCAGCACCACATAAGCAGAAAAAGCCAGAAGTAGTGCTGTGGCTCAAGTGATAGAGCCCTAGCCTTGAGCTGAAGAGATGAGAGACAGCACACAAGCCCAGAGTTCAGGCCCCACAACCAACAACAACAAAAAAGACTGAGTGAGGGAAAAAATTCTCTGCCTATTAGCAAACTAGAACATTAATCTCCTGCTTCCAATATGTGTATATATATATATACACACATATATATAGTATATATATATATATAGTATATGTATATACTATATACAGGGTATATGTGTATATAATATGTGTATACACATATTTATGCATTTGTGCAAAAGTATACACACTCCTATTGCCTTTATTTCTCTGAAGAACACAAACTAATACAGGTTGTTAAATAATTAGGGGATCATTTAAAAGTTCACTGAGTTCACAATTACCATGATTGTTTTTTTGTACATTTTTTATTGTTTCACATGAGCAAGGTAATAAGTACATTTCCTATCGAGCATTGTTGCCTCCTCCATTGTAGCATGATTCTTAATGAGTATTTTTTTAATGAATGGAATAGCCCAAAGTACACAACACAGAGCAAGGTTAAGTATGATTTTTATAAAGCTTTAGTTCCAGTGATCCACATCAATATTAGTGCATAGTTGGGAAATAAACTACTTTTCATATTTATAATCCAGGGTCAGCATATTTTTTTTAAATTTTGGTTCAAAGAAGCATTGGAGTGGTGCTGGATATATACCTTGGACATTGTCTTAACTCCTCAGCTAGCAGCAAGCAACTCCACCCAGAAATCATTGCCTCTTTGACAGAGTACCATGGTACTCAGCACACACAGCTGTTGTGACTCACTGTGATTCTTTTCATGTGTCCTAATTTCTCAGTTGGACTATTAGGTTCTCTGTAGATCAGGACAGACTTCATGCTGCTTCACAATTTTCTCGTAGCTTGGCTCAAGGTCTAGCACACAATGAATATTCTTTAAAAAATATTTGCTTGGTTGGCTAGCTCTTACAAACTAGTAAGTTTATTGAGAATCAGATAAAATGTTAAAGAAAAAAATCAATGGTCACTCAAGATCAGCCCAAATGCCAGATGTCCTTTTGAAATGACAATTGAATGGCAGCCCAAATAAATGCAATGTGTCACCACTAGCAAGAAACAATGAGGCCACAAGCCTGCATTGGCAAGAAGAAATCAAGACAACCTGTTTTTACTCTGCTGGGAAATCTATGCTCTTCTTCAACCATCAAAACTGACTGAGGGACTACAATGGATGCCATCAGTTCCTATTTATTATCAACATTTCACAGGAGCAAGCATTAATAATACATCTTATATTTATAAAGCTTTTGTTTTCCTGCTTTCCCTGATATTGAGCCAGGAATATCAGAGAATACCTATGGGATGTGGCCTTTGTTAGTCAAAGAAGAATTTCAAAGACAGGGAAAAAATCAAAACATAAAACTATTTAAATATTCAACATTCACATGCAATTGTTCAATTATGCTAGTACTCTATGATAGATCTGACATGAAGCATTACAATTAAATCAGAACCAAATGTCACACATAAAACAAGAATCACCAAAGTAAGATCTTTGTATGGACAGAGCTTCCTGCCTCGATGCATAATTTATACTGTCTATAAAGCCAACACCTGGGATCTGCTAATTTAATTATTTTGTATTGAACACTTAATTGTAGGAAGCCACAGTTTCAGATTGATTTGACAGCTGTTTTCATTACATCTAATTAATCTAGGACATTCAGTTCTCTTTCCCACTGTATTGGTCAGCTTGGGCTGCCATAACAAAGTATCAAAGACTATATGACTAAATCAAAGACATTTAATTTTTTACAAATCTGGGGGCTGGAAGATATATGAGAGGGACTTCCAGCAGGGTTTAGTTTCTGAGAAGGGCTCTCTTCTGGCTTCAAATTTTCATCTTTCCACTGTATCATCACACAATCTTTGGATACACAGAGGATAAGAAAAGCATGATAGAGAAAGAAATGTAGGTACAGAGAACAAGCGGAAAAGGGACTTTCAAGGACTAAGATGGAGCACCAATATGCAAGTCTGGGAAGATAAAACTCTAGTATCTAAGGCCACCAATCTTATCAGATCAGAACCTACTATTATGGTTTCCCTCGTTTGTGGTAAGTAGGATGTGTCAAATTATCTACAAGTAAACACATTGGATGGTAAAAGACAAAAAATACATGTGAACATGGTGAATTATACAGGGCTCTGAACATTCACACAGTGAGACAGGAGGAGGATATTCTTAGGAGCAGATCACAAAGGCTCAATAGCTATGTGTATATGGGCATATGAAATGATATGTATCAAAATGAACTCCAGGAAATGGTAATAAGAGGTTTTGTTTTTTCCTTTGTTGATGTTTTTTGTTTTCTTTACCTTTTGTCTTGTTTGTTAGTTCTCTGTCTTTGGGAGGGTAAATGAGGGCACAGAAAGGGTGGGACAAAGGAGGAAAAAAATGTGGCAGTGATACTAGACACTATGTTGAAATGGAGGGGTTGGGAGGGGAAAACTGGGAGAAAGAGAGGGAAGGGGTGACACTGTTCAAAAAGAAATATACTCATTACCTGACTTATGTATCTGTAGCCCCTCTGTATACCACTGTTACAATAACAATTTGGAAAACTTAAATTTAAATTTAAAAAAAGAATTCAGGACAAACTATCTTAACATTTGTAAAACTTAGTTAAGGTTATAAGGAAGAATCTATATACCACATATTTGAATATGTACATGATAGAAAACAAGATACATTAAGTAAATATGTTCTCCCTCTACAGTCTCAACAAATATAACTACAAAATTACTAGAAAGTAGGTTCATGTTAGAAATAGCAAGAAGAAAAAGCAGGCTTCATTCCACAGCTCACTGCCTTTTCTTTCCTTCCTGAGCTCCAATGCTGCCTGCCATATATATGGTATCGGTGCACTTGCATAGTTGAGCTCTGTCTACAGCCCCTTCAAGCAGCTAGCCCTTGAGGAAGCTAAGAGAGACCCCTTAAGATTCAGGAACGTCTGAACATAAGCTCTTAAGAACCTGTGCTTGAAGCATGTCTAAGGCTTTTCTGGGAACCTCTGAAAATCAAGATTCTGTGAATGCATCATGCAGTGAGCACCAAGTCTAGAGCACAGAGCCCCATACAGAAGTCCCAAACAAGTCTGTCAGTGTCACTGATTTAGGTAGCGATGTACTGTCTTCCACCTCAAAAAAAAAATCTGCACACATTATAGGAGAGGGCAGCTCCAGCTTTAGTGCAGATATGGCTAGGAAAACAGAGAAGGGAAAGAGGAATGGGCATGGGAGAATCTTTAAGGATGCCTCATCCCATGAGCCACAGAGATCAACAGAATAACAAAAAGAGTGGCAGGGAGAAACCAGAGACCCATTTTCTATATATATTCTTCCCATCCTCCCACTGCCTGCAGTAATTAATGTCTGCAGAGTTCATTTTGTGATTACTCACACACCTCAAGATGAAATCTGTGTTGGTATTTTGAAATTTTACTTATGCCATTTATCATTTTCCTGCGCTCATGCCTGTATCTTGGCTCTTCACCAGCCCACATCATTTGCAAGCAAGAAGTGTGTGGGTGGGTTTCACCAAGCAGGTTCTTGTTATTTGTTGATTTGGTTCAAAACATAAAGGCTGAAGTGGCAATATGTCCTGCAAGGGAGCTATTAGCAATGGAAATGGCAGGTTACTTCTCACTGGTGATGAACAGAACAAACAACATACCATGTCCATTATAAAAGTACTCCAGAACATTCAGACAGAGAGAAATAACACAGAAAGATCCTAATTGAGAAGAGGTGTCTTTATTATGTTTTCATCTAAACATAACTAATCATTCTGGTCATATTTCCTCAAAGTGATTCAAAGATACCTATACGGAATCTTGTAAAGCCTCTCAAAAATCAAGCAACTGAATAAATTCCACTCGCTTCCTGAGAGGACACTATTGGAATTTTTATTCAATAACTGAATTTTATTCAATAACCATTGAATAAAAAGAACAAAGAAGACATGCAGTAATACATTTTATATTCATATAGAATAGAAACTTGCATCAAAGTTACTTCTAAGGAGATATATTCACTTTGTGTTGCTAACCTGGAAGTGTAGAGGAAACAATGGTTCCCTTTTATTATCTATTTACAAAGTTTCAACTGAAACCCACAGAGTAATTGCTAAAATGAAACTTGCAGTCCAATATCCTAAAAGAAGTCATTTCCTAACTTTTGTCCCCAAGCATTGTATGAAGTATGCACATTCCCTAAAGAAGATTGCAACCAAGTTTGGGAAAGTGTTTTATGCCATGGTTTATTGCAGGGTGAAAATTTGCCACAAGAAAGATGTCTGTTGGCCACTCACTATTCAGACAAAAGGCATATAAATCGACATATGAGAGATTTTTTCACACCCATATTTATTTCAATACTATTCACAAGTTATTTCAACACTATTCCAAGTTATAGAACAACAACCTCTGAAGGATAAAGTATGTTATATGGGCACAATGGACTGTTGTTTAACCACAGAGAAGAATGAAATTATGCCGATTGCAGTAAATGTACAGAACTGGAGATCCCGTGTTAAACAAGATGAACTAAGCTCATAAAGCCAAATTTCATATGGCTTTGCTTATTTGAGGACAGTAGATCAAAAAGAAGAGGAGGAGGAGGAGGAGGAGGAGGAGGAGGAGGCGGAGGAGGAGGAGGAGGCGGAGGAGGAGGAGGAGGAGGAGGAGGAGGAGGAGGAGGAGGAGGAGGAGGAGGAGGAGGAGGAGGAAGAAGAAGAAGAAGAAGAAGAAGAAGAAGAAGAAGAAGAAGAAGAAGAAGAAGAAGAAGAAGAAGAAGAAGAAGAAGAAGAAGAAGAAGAAGAAGAAGAAGAAGAAGAAGAAAGAAGCAGCAGAAGCAGCAGAAGCAGCAGAAGAGGAGGAGAGGAGGAAGAGGAGGAGGAGGAGGAGGAGGCGGAGGAGGAGGAGGAGGAGGAGGAGGAGGAGGAGGAGGAGGAGGAGGAGGAGGAGGAGGAGGAGGAGGAGAAGGAGAAGAAGAAGAAGAAGAAGAAGAAGAAGAAGAAGAAGAAGAAGAAGAAGAAGAAGAAGAAGAAGAAGAAGAAGAAGAAGAAGAAGAAGGAAGAAGAAGAAGAAGAAGAAGAAGAAGAAGAAGAAGAAGAAGAAGAAGAAGAAGAAGAAGAAGAAGAAGAAGAAGAAGAAGAAGAAGAAGAAGAAGAAAAGAAGAAGAAGAAGAAGAAAAGAAGAAGAAGAAGAAATCAAGTGCTGATGGCTCACACCTGTAATCCTAGCTACTCAGGAGGCTGAGATCTGAGGATTGTGGTTCAAAGCCATCCAAGGCAAAAGTCCCTGTGAAACTCTTATCTCCAATAACTACTCAAAAAAGCCAGAAGCGGCACTATAGCTCAAATGGTTGAGTGCTAGTCTTGAGCCCAAAGAGGCTCAGGGACAGTTCTCAGGCCCTAAGTTAAAGCCCCAGGACCAGTAAATAATAACAATAATAATAACAACAACACTAATAGAACATGAGCATAAAAGAGAGACTATGGAGGGATAGAGGGAAAGGAGGGGTATTGGGGGTTGAACATGATTGAAGTATATTACATATTTATAAAGATAGCATGATGTAGCTGGGTGCTAGTGGATCATGCCTGCTATCCTAGCTATTCAGGCCGCTCAGATCTGAGGATTATGGTTCAAAGTCAGCCAGGGCAGGAAAGTCCATGAGACTCTTATCTCCAACTAAACACCAAAAAAGCTAGAAGTGGAGCTGTGACTCAAATGGTAGAGCATTAGCCTTGAACACAAAAGCTCAGGGACAGCGCCAAGGCCCTGAGTTCAAGCCCCAGGACCAGTACCTCCCCACCCCCACCCCCACCCCCCAGCTCTGCTTAAGAAAAAGCATAATGAAATTCACTACATAATATTTTGAAAAAGGGACAAGGAAATACAAGTGTTAAGGGATTATAATAGCAGGGGGAATTTGATCAAAATACAGTGCATGCATCTATAGAGATAACAGTGAAACTCTTGTACACTAATATATGTTCATTTTAAAAGAGTCATTCACAGTAAGTGTCACTGTTCAAAAAGAAATGTACTCATCACATGACTTATGTAACTGTAACCCCTCTGTACATCCCCTTTATAATAAAAGTTAAAATTAAAAAATGCATTCACAGTTGTACAGGTATGAGGAAAGACACTCTATTAGGATGTGGGACAGGAGAGAAGAATGAGAACCTTTTGTGAGGGTAACAAAGATGGCCTTGCTTTCCCTCAGCCTTGGGAAGCATTAGACTGGTCCCTGGTAGCTAACTTCCTTTTGTCTTAGAGATTTGTTTCCAATAATTTACAATCGTAAATTTCTCCCCCACCCTCCACCCCTGGCAGTTCTGGGGCTTGAACTCAGGACCTAGCACTAGCTAGGAAGTCAATCTCTCCTGACCTTTATGGCACTGGTTATTTTGAGATAAGGGTTTCACTTTTTCCCCGATGGCCCACAGGTAGACCAAGCTATAAAACCCAGTTTCTTCCATTGAGATGGAGTCTTGAAGACTTTTTTTTGCCTGAATTGGCCTAGATTCACAATCCTCCCCACTTTAGCCTCTCACATAACTATATAACAAGTGAGAGCCACTGGCCAATTGTAAATTCATTACAATTTGAGATATAAACTTTTATAAACCATACTGAGTAGCAGTGGCTAATGGCTATAATCCTAGCTATTCAGGCAGCTGAGATCTAAGGACCATGGTTCAAAGCCAGACCAGGCAGGACTATCCATGAGACTCTTATCTCTAATTTAACCACCAAAAAGCTAGAAGTGGAGCAGTGGCACAAATAGTAGAGCACTAGCCTTGAACACAAAAGCTCAGCAACAGTGCCTAAGCCCTGAGTTCAAGCCAAAAACAAAAATCAAACAACAAACACAAACTAGATACAAAAAGAAAAAAGAAAAAGAATATTAATAGATTTTAATGCAACCTACAAGCACATTCACATGTCTGAGCTGGTCATTCTTCACATATGAAAATAACCATATGACAAAAAAATTATCAAAACACTTCATGTTGCTAGAGACATGAAAGAAAGCTAGAATTCAGCTATAGTTAAACAGGAGGAGGTAGAAATGTCTTCAGCAAGAATAATTTCCAAACTCCAATCTTTTTTCTCAATAACACAAGGAGTGAATAGTTGAATAAGAGTTGAAGAAAAGTGGAAGAAGAGCCCTGGTGATAGCTTTGGGAAATCCCTATCCAACTCAGCAAGTTGTGGAAGGTGAGAGACAAGGCCTCAGTAACATTGTGCACCAAAGTTCTGGGCTTCAGATGGAATTGATAAAGAAATCTTTGATTCATGGAACATAGGCGGACTCCACCCACCAGGCATTGTACTTTCAATTTAAAACTTCCTAGCACACAAATAAAGCATCTCTACTTTAGAACAATTGGAACATAAATCAAACTTTTCAGAATCCCTCCAGCCAGGGAGTACTATTAATAGTGTAATGCAATTAGAAATCGTTACAAACTATTCGATATGCTTACAAACTTCTACATGACTATATGGTTTTTAGAAAGTAGAGGCACAATGTATATCTCGTTTGGTGGCTTCTTTTGCTCTCAAGGAACACATCGCAAAACTTTCCATGGATAACACATTTAGATATGCTATACTAACTGGAGCCACAGACCACAAAGAGAAATTTGTATAGCCTAACTCCCTAGCAACAGTCGGACTTAGAGAGAAGCATGCACTATGTTCTCATGACTGTGGGTTCATGGAATTTAGCTCTCCCTTGTGAAACAGCTGCACTGTTCTATAAACCTGCACGGAAAGTACAGACTCACAATGACTGCAGGATGACAAATTTTTTTATCTTCTTGTTAATGCTGTATAACTCATTCTCCATCCCCAATCACTGCCTCAAGAAGAAAGGAGCAAGATGTGCCCAAGCAGAAAACCTACATTTCCCACTGGTGTATAGGCTATTACCAAGAGGCATATTCCAACATGACAGCTGGATGACACCCTACCCTCTCTATTAGGGTGGAGAGGACAGGAGGTCTGACTCCAGGAGGAGGGCTGCCTAGCTGGTGTGTGTGTGTGTAATCTACACATTGATCTTTTGGAGCCTGTCTTCTACTTCACATCCTCTGTTCTCTATTAAATTATTTCAGCCCTGCTGGGCAGCCAAGCAGTACTTCTGCCAATCCTTAGCTTGCTCTGAGTTGTCTTAAACTTCTTTAAATTAAAAGACAAGAAAGAATTTTTCACTCAGAGATGCCATTGGATCCCTTGATACCATTGAAGGAAAAAAAAAGTGTCTCCAACCCTTATCATTAAAGGCCAAAAGAAGGGAAGCCCAGTCAGTTATGCATCAATTATGGCTGGGGTTGAAATCACAAATCCTAAGGGAAATTGATTCCAATGGTATGTCAGGTTATAACAGAAAAGGCTCAAAAGTCTCAGGCTGTCTCATTACTTGTATGAAAACAGTCACGAGGCAATTTTTTTGTCCATATGACAGATATGGGTTAATTATCTGTTCTGTGACTGTCTGGTGCAATACCTGACACCAAAATCAAAGTACTCTGACATAATTCTGTTATATCTTACACAGACTTCCTACCATTCAAAAGTTCTCTTTGAAAGAGGCATCAATGGCTCACAACAGTAATGCTAGCTACTCAAGAGGCTGAGATCTGAGGACTGTGATTCAAAGCCAGCCCAGGCATGAATGAATGTCCCTGAGACTTTTATTTCCAATTAGCCACCCAAAAAGCCAGAAGTGGAGTAATGGCTCAAGCAGTAGAATGACAGCTTACCACTTAGTGAAAAAGCTAAGGAACAGGCCTTGAGTTCAAGCTTCAGTATTGGTATAATTTTTTAAGTTCTCTTCCAGGCTCTTTGGTGGCTCATGTCTGTAATTCCAGCTACTCAGGAGGCAGAGATCAAGAGGATTTTATTTTGAGTCTGGCCTAAGAAAATAGAGTGTGAGACAGTCTCCTCATCTCAATCAACAAGCCAGGCATGGTGGTACATGTCTATCATCCAAGCTTCATGGGAGGTCTAGCCAAGCTCAGGAAAAATAGGAGAGGCTCTACCTGAAACATAACTAAAGAAAAGAAGAGCTAGAGGTATGACTCAAGTGATCAAGCACCTGACTAGCAACATGAGGTCTTGAATTCAAACTCCAGTATCTCCCCCAGAAACTTTAATCTTCCGTATTGTCACCATGACTTTCTTAATATCACCATGACTTCCAATTCTTCTCGTGCAAAGCAGCTCACAAAGCAGCTAGAGATACTACAAGGAATTAAGCTCCCAAATGAAACTTGATCAACAACATCTAAATACCCAATAACCTCAGTGAACTCTAAGACAGAAGCTACAGATGAAGGCTTTGGCCCCTTGGATCCCCAGGCTGTCCCAGTGGTCCTTGGGCTCCATGAGGGGTGTCAGGGCATCTGAATTATTTGTTGATGTGTCCCCAGCACCAGCACGACTACTTGATTAGTATTCACTAATAAAAGGAAGGGCAGGAGGGGGAGAGGAGTAGAAGGAGGCAGGTTGGGAAATGAAAACAAGAGGCAGGTTGGGGAAGGAAGGGAAGAAATGGAACAACATGACTTTAAAAGAATTCTCCTCCATTCCTGTCCCCCTCACTTATTTGGCAAATTAATGTGGGGAGCTGGGAGTAGTAAGAGAAAATTCAGGGGATTGTGTGCCATGGATAGTTGGTATTAACAACAAAAACAATTTAACCTTGTCTGCTTTGTCTTTCATTATGACATAAGCTAGCACAAATGAAGCTCCCTCCCGACCAATCACTTTACTAGATGACCAGAATTAAACTCATCAGAATGTAATGAATGTGGTTTTGTCATTGAGCCATGCTAGGTGGCAGGCATCAGTATCCCTGGGCAACAGGCTGCCACCAGACTAGGTGACACATTCCAGCTCACCTCCAGCATTTCACTAGTACAAAAATCATTAGACTGACATGAATGTCACACCAAGCAGGACAAGATACACATAGGACTAGAATACTGTTATTATAAAGATGATGTACAGAGGGGGTACAATTACACAAGTCAGGAGTACATTTCCTTTTGGACAATGTCACCCCTTCCCTTGCTTTCTCCTAGTTTTTCCCTCCCATTCCCACCCACCAGCTGCATAGTTCATTTTCAACATAGTGTCTACTGAGTACCACTGCTACATTTGTCCCTCCATTTCTGTGTCCCCCTTACCCTCCCAAGGACAGATAAACAAACAAACAAGACCAAAAAAAAGCAGTAACAAAGAAAAAATCCTCATTTCCATTTGAGTTGACCTTTTCAAAAGACTAGGAGAAAGCTAAAATGTCTATTTTTCATTTGGTTTTAGATAAAATGATGATAAATAAAAATAATTACTGATGTACCTACTTCCATGAGGACCAGTTTTTCCTTTGGGATCTCCATTTGGGACACTAAAGCTAGGACACTTACTAAAGACACAGCCCCCTGGCTCTGTCCAGTCGGGTAGGGAGGGATCTGAGCACATACCTCCTCTCTTCCAAGTTTGCCTCCCAGCAAAGACATTGAGATATCTGCTATATGGCAAGAAAGACTCAGCCCCGTGTGGGGAAGACCATAGTTGTGCAATGTAGCCAAAGACAGCTGAACAATTCTCTTTAATTCCAGGGTTCAAGAATACCAGCCTGCACTTAACCTATTTTCATACAGCCCTTTCTTCAGCAACCCAACATTTTGATCTTTGTCACATTCCTTTAGCTTGACTGCATTCAAACTGGAAAGGGATTTACTATATTAACAACCCCCTCCCCAAGACCCAATAATATTCACTACAATTTTTTATTCCAAAATTACTTTGGTCTGTTACAGTATAGAATCTGTAGAACGGGTGAGGTATTCAATTAGGAAATTGGTTTGTATATATTTATTCATGTCTACATAAACACACACGCGTATGCACATCTATATTAAATATATTAAGGTATGGTTACAGCTATCTGTTATTTACATTGTATGGCATTTGGTGAAATAATCCTATTTTCTAAAATTACAACAAAATTGACATACCAATATAAAACTTGAAGATACACAGATATAGATACATGTCTAATAATCTCTGTTTTTTCAAACCACCTTTCTAAGCTCATAGTCATTATTAATATGCATCCATCTAAGAAGCTTTTAGAACAACAAACAGTAAAGGACAGCCCACAGGCCAAACACTATACAGACCTGACTCTGTATAGTCAGAGAACTAAAATATAATAAGGTAGAATGAATAACAAAGAAAGCAAAAGGGATGCATCAACAAAGACCATTATGTAGCTCACAAATACTTCCTGATCTTTCTCAGAGAAAGTTTGCCAAACCCTCTTCTAGACCAGCAGATGTGAACACAACAAAGAGCATTTCCTTGTGTGTGAGTCTTTATGTGAGATATTGTATGGTAAGACAACTCTATGGCATTGGACAAGTGTGAAGCTCAGTGTCTGCAGTGACTAATAATACTCAGGTTGATTTGCCATGGGTTTCTGTTTTGTGTTCCCACAAAAGGAAACCACATTTAATTGTCTCTACCTCTTTTTACCTCATTGTAGAAGTTTCTAATCCTTTTATTCCTGTTGTTTGGCGCTAGCCCATATCCAATTTTTATCCTCCTCATGAACTGCAGATAATCTTAGCTCTCACAAAAATATATTCAAAGAAACAATCTCCCCTTTAGACCCTGCCTGGCTTATCTCTTTAGCCTTTGACAGGAGCAGCAAAAGAGAGATGCCACTCAATCCTGGACAACTGTGGTAATGAAGAAGAGCTTTATCTCTGCCCAAAGCCCAGATGGTTTGGATGTTTTTTTTTTAACTCCTACCTTGTATTATCATAATAGTATTTAAATTCTGAATTCTTCAGAATTTCCCAAAACTAAAGTCATGGCATAAACACAACAGCTCAGAGGTTAGCCACTGGTAGTAATAAATTGTATTTGAGTTCATATGTGTTAGTCATACATGTAAAGAAAAGATGAAATTTGTATTTGGAACTGGGATCTAAATTCAGGGCTTCACACTTGGTAGGCAGGTGTGCTCCTACTTCAGCCACGCCTCATCCCTCAGAGAGGTCCTCCCACTCTGATCATACCCTTCCTACCCTCAGCCTCATATAATTAGGAGGATAGGTATGCACCACCACACTCAGCTGATTGATTGAGATCAGGTCTTACTAACTTTGTGCCTGAGTTAACATTAAACTATGACCCTCTTTAATTCCATTTCCCAAGAATTTTTATTTATTGAAAACTTAAAACTCTTCCTTTAATCTATTCTGAGGGAAAAGTAGAAATATAATCTTATCTTCTTTCCCAACATGACTTAGGAGATTTCAGAAAAATGAGGTGCATAGCTCTATCTGTGCAGAGATCCAGAGAGAGGCCCTCGGCGTAGTTGGTTAGAGCAAGTGAACGAAGCATCCAGACTGCCCAGGTTAGCATCCTGGCTCTGCCAGTCACAGCCTGTGATACACAGCTGAGTCCCTTAACTCCTTCTGTACTTCAATCTCATCTGTGAACTGGGGATAGATAATAGCACTAATGCCATATGCCACAGGAATTGAGTTAATACTTGCTAAGCACTTGGGCAGCCTTTAGTGCTAAGCATCATATAATCATTTCTTAAGTTAATAATAAACATCTTCTAGTCATGTGACATCAGTCAAGGCCCTTGACTCCATCCATCGTTCAGTCCAACATGCCTTGTTCCTGTTCAAATCCCCTACCAATCCAGCAAATTTCTTTGTTACTAGACACTCTTGAGAGCAAGGAAACCACCTACCCAATGCACTACAGCAAGTGTTGTAATTATCTAAACATATCCAACATGAAACAGTTACTCTAGCTCTAGTTTCCCAGTTCTTCAAAGGATACCAATTCTTTTTTCTGTTTCACAGAGAAAAACTACAAGGCAAATGTGAATTTAAAACTCAAATTTTACTGTCTCTAGTATACAAATGAAAGAAAAATAAACGTGTTCAAATACTTGTGATTCGCATCTTCTATAACAGAATACTATTTCAGATAGAAAATGGTTTTAGATCAGATCTCTAAAAGTCCTCAAGATAAAATACTAGAATGTAGATAGATGGTCCTAAAGGCAAACTGCAAAGAGATATGATTTAAAATTTTCAAAGTATATTTTCAAATCAGAGAAAAATATTTTAAAAATATATCCTGTTTCATGAGTAATATACAATACTTCATTCTTCTAAATCTGAGCTGTCTACTACAAGTTGCCAATAACTAGCCACCTCTGAATATTCATTTCATCATACATGGAGAATGCAAGTTTAACCTGTGATGTGCTGTACATATAAAATATGTATCAGATTCAAAGACTTCCTAAGGGAAAAACAAATGCAGAATAACTCAGTGTTTTCATATTTACTGCATGTAAAAATCATAATGTTGGAATATATGGGAATAAATAAAAAATGTAACTGACTTTAATTTTGCCTGTTTCTTTTAATATATAATATAAATTATAAATAAGGCTACTAGAAATCTTTTAAATTGTTCCTGTAATGCACATTATAGTTTTCTGATCAGCACTGGCTAGATAATATAGCACTGAATATTATATGTTAATTTGGAGTAATTGGATAGTTCTAGATGACAAAAATTTGTCAGTATCCTTTTTTTGTCTTAGAGAAGAAAGAAGAGGAAGTGGCACTGTGGTTCAAAGTGGTAGAATGCTAGCCTTGAGCTGAAGAGTTTAGGGACAGTGCCCACAATAAGGAAAAAAGGAAGGAAGGAAGGAAGGAAGGATGTGAGGGAATGAAGGGAAGGGAAGGGAAAGGAGAAAGTATGTATGAAAGTATATATTCCTTACTATTTGGCCCCTCTAAACTCTGTATCTTTGAATGGACTAAGAAATACTAAAGCTATAGTCTGTTTTGGTTTGGTTTTGTTGTTTGTTTCTTTGATTTCATTGTTTTTCCCCATTTGTGTTTATGTAGCCATTTTACTCTAACAATTTGTGATTTCTAATATGAACTGAATGCATGAAACGCTTCCTCATCTCCTTTTTTTGTTATTCTAGCAGGCTTGGGATTCACCAGATTGAAAATATAAAAATTTAATGACTCAGATTAATAGCTTCAGTTTGGCAATAACCAATTATCTTGAGAATCATATTTCATACGTCTGTCCATGAAGTATCATGAGTGATAGTTATAGTGTGTTGCTGGCACTCCAAAACTGAAGTGTCTTAAGCAAGTGAAACCCATATCAAGGCTGACAATGATGTGAACCACCACTTCCAACCAACAGATTCCAAGGCGATAGATGAAGAGATGCCTATGTAGTGATATCTCAGAATATTTATTAAATAATTAATTATACCACCATGGGGCAAGGCATGAGGTTAACTGACAGATACAATTAAAACCAAAGATGTCCCCCGCAACCTGCACTTTTATAGGTTCAAATTGGACCAAGGAACCTATGAGGAAGCAAACAAAAGGGCATATTTGAAGAGACAGGTACCAAGATATCAAAAAGCACCAAGGTAAGCTATGTCAGTAACATATGCAGAATATAATAAGTGCCTATAGAGACTCCTCCTGTCTTTTGGTCAGCTTACTGCAGGAAGGTCAGACACTCAGAATCCTGTCTTTACTTTGATTTAGGATTAAACAACCACACACCTGGGGTTCATATTCCAAGCACACCACGCAAATCTCCTGCAACAAGTCACACACGGTTCACACAGGACTCTACAGTTTGTACAGTAGTCAACATCGGCATCTGTTGCGCACCTTCTCCATATCTTTGAACTTAAGGGAACCAAATACCTCTGTCAGTGATTCCAGCCCTATTAACTTATTGGAAATCCCCTTCTTGGAATTTTCCCCAACAAGACCCACCAATTTCCACATCTACACTGGATTCATCTGCTCCTTTAATGGTCAGACCAATGACTGAGCAGTGAAATTCTTCCCTTGTTTAGTCCTTCCCTTATTAATAGAATTGCTAAGTATAAAAACTTCTTCAAGCACTTAGTTATGGGAAATGTTACCTGAATTTACTGTTTTGTGCTGAATGATATCTCCTTCTCCCCCCCCCAAAAAAAATAAATTCATATGGTACATCCCAGCCCTCAATATCAGCCTGATTGTAAATAGCTTTTGGAGACATTCAGTTAAAGTGAAGCCTTTAGGATAGATTGTAACCAATCCAACTGAGATTCTTATAAGAACATTGAGACCAGGAAGGCTTGAACAGAGACTTTAAAGAATCCTTGTAAGACACAGCAAGAAGGCTGCCCTCTGCACGCCAAGGAGAAAGGCCTCAGAGGAAATCAGACTAGCTAACACCTTGGTCTTGACCTCCTAGCTCCAGAACTAGGAGAAAAACAAACTGCTGTTTAAGGCACACAGACTGTGGTATTTTGTTCTGGCAGCCTAGCAAACTAACACAATTACCTTGTCCCAGTTGCCTAATTAGCTTGTTTTCTCATCTGTAAACAAACAGAAACAACCGAATCTCCATATATAGAGCGCTGGTGAAGGAAACTATAATATATTTGAAAGTTACAGAGGGTTATACAAATTAATAGCTCAGAGCCCATTGCAAGTAATTTTACTTGTGTCTTAAGTCAGATATGACATGAGGGGGCACTGATAAATCCCCTAAATGTCATATGATTAAGAGTCAGGTGGCTAGCGGTTAGAAATTGTGGATTTCAATGACCCTGATTTGTTTGCATTTGGTGATTGTTTTCAACACCTGAAGATGAAGAAAGATGCTTAAATAGGGATACAGGTTGACCCATTGGTACAATGAGATGTGTAATATATTGTTGAAAATGAACTTTACAACTTCAGGCGTGAGGGTGAGGGGAGGGAGGAATTGGGGAGGTGGGGAAGGAAGGGATGGTAAGGGAAAAACAAAGGAGGTGGGACAATGCTCGATAGGAAATGTACTCATTTACTCATGTAACTGTAACCCCTCTGTACAGTATCTTTACAATATATATATATTAAAATAATATAATAAATAAGCATAAAAAAGATGAAGAAAGATAAACAATAAGTATGAGAAGAGATGTTCTCTATGCCACCTCAATTTCACTCTTCTAAAAATAATGACAAGTATTCTAAGTTGGAAAAGGATGAAAATATCCTCTCAATATTTATTCTTGTTATTAGTTAAAAATAAGGTAAGAAAACCTGAAAACATTGACATTTAGAAAAATGAGTTGAGAGGAAACAGGAGTAAGCAGGAATTTTAATTAGACTTGTATAATATATTGAGGACATAACTAAAAAATGAAAAGTATTCAAAAATGTTGACACAGAAATAATTGAAATGTATTTAATTTCAAGTTAAGGTGCCACTGAGGGCAACAGAACTAAATAGGGTATAAAGGAAAATAAAAGTGATTCTAAAAATACAAGCAGTCTTTTAGGAAATACTGAAATGTTTGTCCAAAAATATGCAGACATCACAAAATAATAAATGTGCAAAGTTAAATATTAGATCTCAAATTAAAATGCCCTTTCAGTTCCCAGATGTCTTAGAAATAAACTTGTGGGAACTAGAAGTCTGACACAGTGAACTTTTTTCTGAAATACAGAAGAAAAAGAAATAAAAGACCATCAGAACATGATATTGATGCTCTCGGCAGATGTCTTGATTTTTAGAAACTTGTCATTTTCTTCTGTGATGGCCATCTCAGTTTTTATTGGTTTGGTTTGGTTTTGGGGTTTTACAATACTGGGTTTTGAACTCAAGGGTGTCACCCTTGCTTAGCAGACATCTTTGTGCCTAAACCAATCATTCTCAAATTTTAATGTGTTTCAGAATCCCTTAGAAGGCAAATAATTCCACATGGCTGGGTCCCAGCCCCAGATTTTCTGATGTAGGAGATCTGGTATGACGTTTGATACTTTTGCATTTTTAATAAGTTATGAAGTGATGATTTTTCCTGCTTTGAGAGGCAAGTAGGCTATGATAAAGATGATACTGCGATCCAGTTAACACATGACTGAATATATTTATTTGCACAAATGACATATGAGTACAGTCTCAATCATCTTTATACTCAGTTTCCATGCTCACGGATGAAAACTATAAAATACATATATAGACATTTTTCTTGTCACTATTCCCGCCATAATATAGTATGACAGCTATCTATATAGCACTGACATTGTACTAGATATTCTAGGTAATCTACAGATGATTTGAAGCTTCAGGGACGTGATATGTGATGCTATGTCATTCTCTATGATTATTACTTTAGCATAGGATGATTTTGCAGGAGGATATATGCAAGGAGTCCTGGAGCCAGTCCCCTGAGGATACCAATAGACACCTGTATTTACACTTGTTACAACTGACCATTAAAATAATAAGCTTTAGGGAAAAAAATTGAGGAAAAAGTAATTGATCTAGAAGACCACAGAAAACTGAAATCTATATGCCTTCTGGGAATAGGAGTATGAAACAGCAGTATGAAATGCCAGCACTCGCATTTGGTGTTAGAAGAACCTAACAAAGCTTGGGAAGTACTACACTAGAAAGACAGGAACATAAGGGAAAATCTACAGACAGAAAAATAAAGGACCAACACCCAAATCTCCAAACCTGCCTGTTCCCTTGAACCCAAAATGCTAAATGCATGCAAAAAAATTGAAAGATGCCTCCTTAGTGAAACTAATCAAGAGAGAAAAAATGCACAAGCACTGGTATTCGGTATTCCCCAGTGAATTAGTGTGGTCACCAACTAGCCTACATAGAAGACACCTAAAGTATCTCATGCACATAGAAAGAGGTTTCAATGAGTGTTTTAAAATATTCACATGTTTCATTGACTACTGACACATTGGTTAAATATGAATAGTTAAGCAAAGAAAGTCAGACATCTTAAAAATATACCTAACATGAAGACAAAGAACAAACCAAACCAATAGGGTTTAAAAAAATTAGAGGGGCCTCAATTATTTACTGAGCTTCCGTGTCCTCATGTGATATGGAGATTAAAATACCTACTTATAAGTTGTTCAAATTGTTTGTAAAAGAGAGAGAAAACAAAGTACTTGGCACAGTACCTAGCTGTGGCAAGTGTTCTTTCAATGGAATCTTAGAGAGAGAGAAAAAAGTAATTTCTGTATACTTTGGCTGCTTGCAGCCAAATGTGAACCATCAATGCTACTGTTCTTGAGATCTGTGCATGGGATTCTTAAAGGTCAGACTTAAGGGTCAGACCAGATAGCTGTACAAAGGCAGAGAAAGAGGGCACAGCACACTTTTGCAGAGTGGGTAAACACTGATTTTGCTTCCACCAATAGGAGTTTGAGTTTTTTGGTTGCTTGGTTTCTTGGTTGGTTAACTGGCTGCTGTGTACCAGTACTAAGGCTTTAACTCAGGACCTCCAACTCATCTTCTTTGCCGTTTAACAAAATAATTTATGAACACAGTGCATCTTGATCAAGGTTACCCTTTTCAACATTCTCACCCATCCCTCCCAACACCCCCTCTTCTATCATTTTTCTTAATTTTGTAGAGTATGTATTGAATTCTTGATTGTATTCTCCCCATCCCTTCTACTCTTCATTCCTCTACTCCTTCCCCCTAAACCCCACATCATCCCTTTCTATGGTCTCCCCTTCGCCCCATCCCACCCACTTTCTGGTGTTTATTTTGTTGAACTTTGACTTTATACTATTTGAGTTTACCCTTGAATCCACCATATTGCAGTGAATACATTTGCATATACTTGCATACTGTTTACTTGTATGTTTATAAGCTATTTCTTTCTTCTACATATTAGGGAAAACATGGATCCTTTGCCTCTCCAGGTCTGATTTACTTCACATAATTTTTGCAGGTCTTTCCTTTTTTTTTTTTTTTAACAAATGATACAATGTCATGTCTCCAATAGACAAATAAAATTCCATTGTGTATATGTAGCACATTTTTTTGATCCATTCATCCATCAAGGGACATCTTGGCTGAATCCATACCTTGGCTTTGGTGAATATGCAATGAACATGAAATGCCTAGGAGTTGAATTGCTGAATCATAGGGTAGTTCTGTGTTTTGTTTTTTGAGGAACCTCCATACTGCTTTCCAAAGTGGTTGAACAAGTTTTCATTTCCACCAATAGTGTGTTAGGGTTCCCTTTGGGCTGCAACCTCTCCAGCATGTTTACTGTTTGTTTTCTTCATAATGGCCATTCTACCTTGGGTGAGGTAAAAATCTCAGTGTTTTTTTTTATTTCCATTTCCTTTTATGGTCAAGATGTTGAACATTTCTTCGGGTATCTATTGGCCATTTTTACTTCTTCTGAGAAGACTCTCTTTAGCTCCTCTTCCTATTTGGGTTCATTCTCTGAGTGTTGAGCCCACTTATTTAGCTTTTTTGCTGAACGGTGGTGCTCTATCATGCAAACTACACCCCCACTTCCAGTTTTTTACTGGTTAATTGGAAGTTAAGAATCTCTCAGATTTGTCTGCCACTGGCTTCGAGTCAGGATACTCATATCTCAATCTCCTGAGTAGCTAAGGTTATAGGTGTGAGCAACTGGAGTCTGGCCCCTATAAGAGTTTTTATTGTGTTGGGGGTGGGGTGTAATAGTTCACTGTCAACACATATGCATTCTACGATATGATACCTCAAGAGCAATGGCTCTCCAGAGCCAATGTTAAAATACAGCTTATAATTCTGTATGTCTGGGTAGAGTCACAGAATTTGGATCCCAGTAAATTCCCAGGTTGCATTACTGCTGTTGGTCCCAGGAATGTAAGAAGCATTGTCCTAGAGAATGAGAATTTTCTTCTAAAATGACATGGCATTCTTCAAAGCAACTGCCAACAGCTGCATAAGATTAAAATGGTCTTTAAGGCAGTACAGAAGATTCAACATTTTTCATACAATTACCTTTATCAACTGGCAGAAATAGAAGACAATAGAACCCCTGTTGACTTGAGAACCAAATTTAACCCAGCTACTTTGTAAATTGAAATCCACAACATCCTTTCTTCCCCAACAATTTAGTCTCATCTTTGAGGAACCTACAAAACCTTTACCCACTTTATTAGTACTGGTGCGTATGAAACATTACTGTAAATCATGCTTCAGTGTTTGCAGAGTGGTTCGATAAAGTGGAAGATAACATAAGTTTGATACAAATGCTTACTCTCATTGCCCAAGAGGATAAACAAAAAATAAATTACATTCAAGGTGTTCAACCTTAGCAACAGGAATTTTGAAGGCATTCAATATCTACCAAAGCTAATCAGCTGCAACCTTCTGGGGATAAAATGGGTATTTCTATTTCTTCCCCAGGTTCTGTGTGAGATGAACATAAAAGTAAAGGACTTTTTAAGAATAATATAACTTTTTATCATTCCTTTGTTTCCAACCACAAACAATAAAATGCTTGTTAAGCATTTTTAACATATTAAGAGTCTATTAAGTATACTAATTAACAACTGTTCATTGAATGCTTGGTATTCAAAAATGATATATACAGAAGGCAGAAAGGACTACTCTCAGGGAATATAAAAATGTCCATTCTGAGTACACATGGGCATCTCTCTGTAATATATCACCTGCAGGAAGGAGCGAGCCTGTTTCCATACCATTGTATCAGGGATGGTTCCCTGGTCTCTTATCCTGAGCATCAGACCTGTGACTACAGACAGGTGCTGAATCTCTTCAGCCCCTTTGCCTCTACCATAAATTTCTGAAGGAGTCCCTTCTCCTGACTTCACCCAAGACATTCCATTCAGGCAACTCTCTCCCTCTGTAACAAATATGGAAAGGGACAAGTTAGCGACCCCGCCCTGTTTCTAAATCCATTTTTCATTTTCCTCATCATCATAGTTGATGTTTCCGTGGCAGTCACCAAGGTGGCATCTTTCCTCCTGAAATCTCTTCCTTTGCCTTCCATGTCCCATGTGGCCGATCCTTCTCTTCCTTCTCTGGTTAGTCTTTCTCAAGCTCCTCTGCAAGCACACCCTCCCCTGCCTGGGCCACTTCAAAGCTATCCTTAGCACTCACTCTCTTTAGTCTTCATTGTCTCTCTAAGATGTCCAGCGTACACCATAGCAATCATTCACTCAATCCTTTCACTTTCAATCAATTCACTTTCAATCCTTCCAAATCATATCCAAATCTGGAACCTTCCTTTTAGTTTCAGCATTTGATCAACCCTTGATTGCATAATTCTTCTCTAAAATTGGATCTAATATTCTCTACACCAACTGCCACACAGTCTATGAAGATTACTTATGATTGCACATAATCTAGGAGACTTCCTCCATCTCCTACTCCCTACATAATGCGTCACAGATCTGGGAAGTTTACTTTCTAAATGCTCATGAATTATTTGTCTCTGTCTCCCCTGATAGCACCAAAGTATAGATTCCCACAACATGCAGGTGCACCTACCCACATCTACAAGGGCTCATTCCAATATATTTCCCACAATATTAGCAGCATACTGTTTTCCAAATACAGTATGTAACCTCTTATCAAAAACATTCCTTCAAAAAAAAAAAAAAAACATTCCTTCAACTTGCATTCAATGCTCTTAGAACAAAAGCAAATTCCTTCATGCTTCTATATGACTGTGGAGGTTGGTACCTCAACTCCCAAGTCTCTATCTCTCCATTCCCCTTAGTTCTAGGGGCTCAGTTCCTTAAATGCATCATGTCACCCCCTGCAGCCCATGTTAATGTGCTCTCCTCTGACTCATGCCTGGCTAATTCTTATTCATTCTTCAGTTGTTGGCCAAAGCCCACCTTGCTAGGTAACCCTCTCCTAACCCTCAAGACTGTCTCCTGACACCAAGTACTTCTCCTTCATGACACTTATTACAGTTGTGATTGTATGTTTATTAGTATGATTAGGTGAGTAATGTCAGTCACACACACTAGTCTGTCAGGCAGACTGTAATTGTTGCATTATATATTATCTCCTCAACACCTGGTTCTGCTAGCAGTTCAATAAATCCTTGTAGAACAGATGCCTGAACAAATAATGATTCATTGAGAATACATTAATGCACACTGTAAAAGTTGAATACAATCAGCACACAAGTAATATAGGTGTATAAAGGGACAATATGCACTACACTCACTAACATAGGCTACCCAAAACAGCCTGAGTATGTGTCTCTGTCCTAGTTGCTGATTTCTCCATGCTAATGTGTTAGTGAAGTCCAACATACTAACGGCTATAGGGAAGAAGTTTACCCAGGCTATTCTCTTCTTTTCTGGTTTTAAGTCAGCCTCTTAACAGAATCCAGTTTCTGCTCCTTAGCAATCCACAAGCCAGGATAATGACCAACACAGTGCTTGCCTTTCAGGACTAGTCTTATATTAATCACAGGGATAAAGGACTGGTCTTTAGCACAGTCAAGGAATTTCATGATCTGAGACACCCTGCTCAGCATCTCCCCTTTCTAGTTTATCACACTCAGTTCTGGTTTCTCACACACACACACACACACACACACACACACACACACACACACACACACACACACACACACACACACACACCCCACGTAGTTCTCCAAGCATGCTGTATTCACTCCCTCTCAGGAATTACACAGGACCACACCCACTGATCAAGGCACTCTTTCCAATTCCCCCTCACCCTTCCCAGCCTCTGCTTGGCTGTTGCTTCCTTTTGACAAACTTTGTTCTACTCAACAAGGCTTAATTGGGTGCTTCTCATTTGTGATGTCCCCCAACACTCAGTCTTTCCTGACCACAGAGTGCCTCACAGTGGAATTCCATAAGTTGTATGCTTTTGTCTTCCTCTCTAGTCCTGGGAAGCAGGGGCCAAGTCTCTTTCAGAGGTGCATCCCAAAGCTCAGCATGGTGTTGGAAACTAGTAGGGAGATTTTTTTTTAATGTAAAATGAATAGAGAGAAAATTGAGCTTCTACTTATGCAGCTGCTCAGGCATCAGTCTGTGCTATCATTCTGCAGTTCATCCTAATTCTTGCTCTATTTGCTTCAACACAGATTCACTGCCACTTCAAAAACCCTCAGATGCATTTCTTCCCAAATGCTCATTCTACAAAATCACCTCTACAATAAATTCTCACCTTCTATGTGTTACTAGGTACAGGTCATTTTATAGGTTTGTTTAGGTTTTAATGGGGGTGGGGGAGCAACAATTTTGACAGAGTTGGCACAACTTAAAATAATTCTCTCTACCCTAGCCTAAGTCTCAAAGCATTATCCAGAGTATTACTATACAAAGGGCGGGGGAGAAAGTGTCCCAAACTAATGTATGTTTGTGAGACACGGGACTGAAGAAAGCTAAATATGTATCTTCACTGCAGGACTTCTCAGAGCCATTGGCAAGTTATTCCACATTAGGAATTTCCAAGAGGAGATATTTCCAACACATTAACCTACAGAGTTCCAACACCACCCACAATGACAATCTAATATTCTGTGGAACTCACACCAAAAAGTGCTGCTTTATGAATCATTTTTATAACACAACATACCTTCCCCTGACTCCATTTAGATCAGCTGTTCATCAGTGATACACTCAGTACCATATGGACAGAGTACAATGAATATTTTGTAGGACTCTGCTTGTGCAAGAATGCACCCAGCTGATATGTTAGTCAACTGAATTACCTGAGATAAACAATTTAAGAGAGGAAGGATTTATCTTGGCTCACAACTTGAGAGGTTTAGTCCAGGGTGATTGGTTAGTCCCATTGCTGTAGGATACATTTCGGAGCAAAGCTTCTTACCTTTTGGTGGCCAGGAAGCAAGGCCAGACTGGAAGCGTCCAGGGAGGAGATGACTCTTCAAAGGTATACCTTCAGTGACTCACTTCTTCAACTAGGCCACACCTCCAAATACACATTCAGCATGAATTCATCAGGTTAGTGCCCTCATGATTCTACCACCTCTCAAGAATAGCACCAGCTCATTCAATGTATCAGCCCTTAAGGAATGGAGGAAACATTCCATATGCAAACTAGAAATGCTAATAATGTACTGTTTCCACACATCTCTTCCTCTGAGGCATTGTTTCCATAAGTCAGCTTATGTGAACACCTACTAATAGACATGGCATGTCCCAAAAAAGGAGACAACCGTGTCCCTCCGTAGAGAGCCAAAAGTATGGAATGTGGCCTCCCCATATGCCTTATCCAGGATATAGGGGTAAATTGTCCTGGTTTCATCTTGAACTTTAAACTGGCCTAGCTTGTTTCTAAACCCCTCCTAAGCCTTCCCTGGCACATGTCTCTATCACCGAGATAAAGAGAGAGGAAAAAGAAGGAGGAGAAGGAAGAAGGGAAGGAGGAAGGGAAGGCAGGAGGGAGGGAGGGAAGGAGGGAAATACCAGTCCAGTCACCAGTCAATGTTTTGATTTTATGAAACTTCTTACAAAACACCCTTGCCACCAACAATTTAAAATATGTCACTTCTAAAGGACAACCAGACTCTACCCTTCAGAAAACCATTCTCATAAGTCCAGTATGAACAAAAATTGAATTAAAAAATTCAGGAACCCATAGAACATACGCTTCCCAGCTGACGCTACCGCACCATCCAACAAGGACGGTAAATGGGGAGTACGTCCTCACTAAGCCGCACAACCTTCAGCCACCTAGTCCAGTTTCCCAGTGACTGCCCTAGTGTTTACAGCGCATACCATCACACCACTGAGTCTCTTTTTCAGCACCACTATTCTATTGAATTTATGATAATAGTCCTGTGTTTCCTGTTACAGATCAATAAGGCTTCAAACAGAGCTGGGAAAAATTTAAATCTACTGCGAAAATAAAAACCACTGAATTATCCACTTATTTATTATTACTAATAGCATGTGAGCTGATCTAGCAGACCAGCAATGTATTCAAATGTATGATCCCCAAAACTGTGCAAGTCTGAGTCTGGCTTGGGGAGGGGGAGGGAAAGGAAGGAGAAAAGAGAAGAAGGTAAAAGCTAAATTCTAACCACATGCCTTTAGTAGTTACATTGGCTCAATCAGTGTGGGATAAGGAAGGGGTGGAAGGTAGAAATTGCTAGGGCAAATGGCCCTGCCCATGAGTGGCTCATTCCTTTAGGATGGGGATTGGCATCTATACCAATAACCCTGGCATCACAGGGGAGGAAAAATGGGAGGGAAGCAATGACAAGGCCACATAAAACAAGAAAGGCCCAGTCTGGACAGTACAGGACTGGGATAACAAATGAGCCACTCACTATC
Organism: Dipodomys merriami; assembly: GCF_024711535.1. Taxonomy (NCBI): domain Eukaryota; kingdom Metazoa; phylum Chordata; class Mammalia; order Rodentia; family Heteromyidae; genus Dipodomys; species Dipodomys merriami. The sequence goes on from NW_027203048.1 coordinate 30,502,699, forward strand.
TGTAAAGAAATGGCCTTATCCTTGATGCTGCTCCTTCAAGGCAAATTTTATATTCAGCCACTCGTTCTAAGCAGACACTTGCTATGCAGTCTAAATAATAACAATCTCCAATGTCTCTTTTGACCCTAAACTTTTCAAACTTGCTACTGTCCTCAGAAAGGAGCTGTCAATGACCCCTTGTATGTCTTGTCTACACCAGGAAACCATTATCCACCCTGCCCTTATTGACTTATGGCCAAAACAAAATCTCCTATGGAAGGAAGTCCCTCATTTTCCTGAATAGTGATAATCACCAACAATGCTTCACCCTTTCTAAGGGTAAAGAGGGGTAACACTCCTAACAGCTCTGAAGGCTCATTCACCCAACAACATTCATATGAGAAGAAAGAAAGCGGTTAACACATCCTCAAAGGGCTCACAATCTATCAGGGGGACGAAAGACAAACAGATTCTCATAGGAGAATAAGAATGGCCATCCTAGAGTACCACTGGAGCACCCACCAGGTAAGATGGGCATCAGTGACCTGCGTAGCTAATTTTGTCATCCCATGTTCATCAGTCCTACTTTATGAGTGAGGAAACTGAGACATAGATAGGGAAAGACAAGAATTCAAACCCACAGTCACTCCTCAACCTCAACCTCTACCTTGTACTTCAGCATCACATCCTCAACTCTTCCATGCCCCTTCTGCCCTGTTTTCCCATCAACTCTCCCAAAATTTTGTGTAACCTTTCTCTTTTATTTCCCCTAACTCTTAGAAATACATCCAGACAGCTAAAAGAAAGAAGAGGAGGAGACTTGGGCATGTAGTTGTATTTGGCACATTTGGCACAAGTAGCAGAGCTACTTGTCTTCCTGGGCTTTTTTTTGGTGGTGGTGGTGGTGGTCATGGCACTTAAACTCGGGGCCTGGGTGATGTCCTTGAGCTCTTTGGTCAAGGCTAGTGCTCTGCTACTTGAATTCATAGCACCACTTGTGGTTGTCTGGTGGTTATTTGGAGATAATGATCTTGTGGATTTTCCCACATAGACCATCTTTGAATTGCGATCTTCAGATCTCAGCCTCCTGAGTAGCTAGGATTATAGGTGTGAGCCACCAATGCCCAGCTTCTTGGGCATACTTTGGATTGGGGTGAGCACAAATACACGAAACTCAAAATCTAGAGTGGGAACCTTTAGATGTAATAGTGAGCTATTAACTGGAACATTCCAGTTAATATCATCAAGATGCAGAATCTTACTTCCCCAAGACTCATGAAATAACCCCAAAAATACAATGGAGAAGTCCTAGCTATAACTTTTGAAAGAATGGATTCTATGTCTATCTTAATGTTTATCCGGAGAAATTAGTAATGTAATTAAAAACTGCTCTCTAGATCGGTCTAGACAGCAGATTTATCTACTTTCCCCAAACTCATACACCAACTCATTTCATTCTTACAACAATCTCAGAGAGTGTATCTAACCACATTTAGTTAAGGAAACTAACTGAAATCTTTTTAAGACATCCTCTCAAAACACACACACACACACACACACACACACACACACACACACACAAAGTTGGGCTGGGAATGCAGCTTAGTGGTAGAGTGCTTACCTTGCATGCACGAAACCCTGGGTTTGATTCCTCAGTACCACATAAGGAGAAAAAAGCCAGAAGTGGTGCTGTGGCTCAAGTGGTAGAGTGGTAGCTTTGAGCAAAAAAGAAGCTCAAGGATAGTACCCAGGCCCTGAGTTCAAGCTCCAGGACTGGAAAAAAGAAAAGAAAGGAGGGGGCTGGGGGTTTAGCCCAGCGGAAGGGCACCCGCCAAGCATGCGCAAGGCTGGGTTCAGTCCTCAGCCCTGGAAAAAAAAAAGAAAGGAAAAGAAAAGAAAAGAAAACATCTTTAAAAAAACAAAGTTAAGAATTTAAACATTTTTTTTCTGCAAGAAAGAATTTTTCTACAAAACAGTTAACTTGGCAGGGAAAAATAAACCTTTGGAGTTATAAACCACCACTAAGAGAGCCTATGGAATTCCATTTATAAAAAGTGGGAGGGGTTGATAAGAAATGTACTCGTTATCTTGCCCATGTAATTGTAACTCCTCTGTATGGTATTCTCACAATAAAAAAAGTGTGAGGGGGTCAATCTGATTAAAATACTATGCATGCATATGTAAATACCATCATTAAACTCTTTTTAATAATTAATACACACTAAAAAAAGATGAACAAGGGATGGGGGTACTAGTAAGAGGAAAGAGTAAACACTAAGTATGAAGGAGATTCTTAGGTGTGTGTTCAGAATGGAACAATAGAGCTATTTGAGGTTGGTTTGGGAAGAGGGAAAGGGGGGAAGAGGGAATGTGATGGAAAAAAGTGGGTCTAGTCAAGGTACTTCATATGTATATATAGACAGGTCAAAAATGCAATTCCTTTTACAACTAAATGATGCTAGTAAAAAGATGTCAAAACAAAAGAAGAAGTGCAACAATCAAAATACAGACACCATCTTCTCAATCTAAACAGCTTTTAAACTGCTTACTCTCACTCTGGTGAGCCTCTGAACCTCACATTTTAACCCCATTCACCACGGCTTCCTGAATAGAAATACAGCTTCTTCACTTCTATACAGTCATGACCCCACACTTGACGGATTAGATGATTTCTAGTTGCAGCAGTGGGTGTTTGGGTTCAAAGAGAAGCAAAACCACTTGATACACCAAAGTGTTTAAATTCCCCAACTGCTAAAGCTGAGAGCTTATCTACCTACACCTGCAACCTCTGGATTCTCACACCTAAAAAACACTTGAGGGAACACAGTCTCTTTCAAAAGGAAAATGAAAAAGAATTACATGATTCAACTGTAAAGAAAACTGCGCCATCACAAAACACTCTGAAGCCTTCAATGAGCAGCTTTATAAGAAAACAGTATAGGGCAGAGAGGGGGAAAGAGGAGGTCCGTTTAACTTGTAACTCTTCCTCCTACCAGAAACAGTCACCCAGCAAAGATACCTGGACTTTGAAATTCAACACAAAGCTTCCCTAAGTGTCAAATAAGAGAATACCTGTTGAACAAGGTGGTTGGGTGTAGTAGTTAGCTGTGTAACAAAGCTCACAATTGGGATGGCTTAACCAACGGAGTATATTGTCTCAGTTCTACATGCCAGAAGCCTGAGATCCAGGTCTTGACATGTTGCTTCTGTCTGAGAACTGTGAGGGAAAGATCTTTCCTCATGTTTTCTCCTTGGTTCTAAATGGCTATTTACACGGGCACATGGTGTTCTCAGTGTGTGCGTGTCTGTGTCCATCATTGCCCTCTTCGTAAGAATACCAGTCATTTTGGATTCAAGTCTGCCTAATAACCAACCTCTCTTCAGCTTGGTTACCTTGCAAAGACCCTATATCCAAATAAAGGTACAATCTGAGCAACTGAGGGCTAGGATAGCTACATATAAACTATAGTTCCCAGGAAGACTGGAGAGGGACACAATTCAACTCTTCCAAGTTTACAAAATCACAAAATCATATTAGGAAATAACATTTTCGTAAGCCCCTGACATAATAAGCATTTTAAAAAGTTACTCTATCTTGGAGTTCATTTCAATTAACATCATCTTATACAGTCATGTATAGATACCTATTGAGCTATTGTGTTCATCTGCTAGGACTATCCTAGACATATATTAATTATTACAAATTAGGGAAATCATGGGATCTATGTTTCTTCGAGTGTGGCTTACTTCACTTAATATGATTTTTTCCAGGTCTTCCATTTCCTTATGAATGGAGTGATGTCATTCTTTCTGATGGAAACATAGAATTCTATTGTGTATGTTTACCACATTTTCTTGATCCAATATATATAAACAAGAGGTTTCTCTTTCTTGTTTTTGTTTTTAATGTACTATGTAATTTCTTTTTTCTTTTGTGTTTTATTCCTATAGTTTATCCCCTGATGTCACTGTATCTGATTTGGGTATTGTATATATGTTTATCTGAATTAAGGAAGGGAAGGGAAGGGGAACAACAAAATGGTGAGACAAAGGACAAAGGGCGAACCAATGCAACAGTGATACTCATAAGACAATATTATTGGAAATGAACTGTGCGACTTGGGGGAGGGGTTGAAGGAGAGGGAAAGTGGGAGAGAAATGAGGGAGGGGGTAACAAGTTTTATAAGAAATGTACTCACTACCTTACAAATGTAACTGAAACACCTCTATAGATCACCTTGACAATAAATTTTAAAAAAAGGGAAACTTCCAAAAAAAAAAAAAAGAAAGAAAAGTGACTCTACTTCTCAGTGCTGGACCTATCATTGCCTACTGTTTAACTTTTGTTGAGCTATTTCACCTTTCTGAAGCTCAAGGTCCAGGCCTATGAAAGAAGCTAGACTCAGAGATTATAATCTCCTCCTAATTCTGTGCCTTCTAGGTGCCTTTTTTTTCCTAATACACAGATTTTACGTATTGTAACTTCTGTTAGAACACTCTGATTTTTCTTCTCCCCTCTTTTAATCTTTCCTGTTCTTTTTTTTTTTTAGGTCTAAGAGTGGACTCAAACTCAGTGCCTGACACTTTGGCTCACTGGATAACACTCTACGCAACTGAGCCACACCTCCGACTGCACTCTTCCAGTCTTTTCATTTTTTTAATACAAGCATCTCTCTCCCAAACAATTTGAAAACATTTGATTAACATTTTTACTAGTGCATACTAATTGTACAATGGGGTTTCAATGTGATATTTTCATACATGAATAGAAGGTACTTTGTCATATTCGTCCCCCCTGAGTGAGAAGAGAAATAAGAGTTTCCTTTCCGCAACAAAACTGTAAAGTATTCACAATTTATTAAGGATAAAAATGGAGCTTGCTGGTGGATTTGGATTGCCCACACCTCACTCATTTCACCTCCAGGATAAGAGAAAGCACTCTTCCAAGTTTACAAAATCACAAATGTCCAAGCCATTCCCAGGAAACTAGTTGAAATGTCCTTGAACTTCCCTGGAAGTTGGGCAAGGAAGCATGCAATGACAAGTTCACCCAAAGGAAATGACTAAGAGGAACAGATGGTTTTCAGACATGGACAAAACTTGGGAAGTTTTTTGGCATCCTAATTCTTCAAAAAAGAATTTTAAATAACCAGAAAGATAATGTGGTTTTACCTGACTTAACAAAAAAAAAAAAAAAAACACAACTTGGAGTATTCAGAAATTATACCCAGTAACACAATAATTGGTCTATACTTTAAGAGAGAGTTTTACCTTGTTTTTGCTTTCCTTGCAACAGAAACAGCTGTGGATATGATTTGTAAGACCATAATTGTGTCCATGTGATTGTAGGATTACAGGTGACATTGAACACATTGCTGAATTCTTTCTGTCTCATTTTCTATATACCCAAAGAGGCAATAATAATTCTGGCCTCCCTCTTGGGACTATTGGAAGGATCAAAAATATAATAAAGTGTGTCAAAGAACTTTCAAAGCATAAAATTCCTTTATAAATATGAGATTCTTTCATTATTAGCTATGCACATACATACCTTTTGCCAGCTAAATGAGGTCAGGCTGGCTCCCCACAGGCTTGCTCCCCACTTTAAATGGAAATTAAAAAGTACCCTGCCCAGAGGTTCACATTTCAATCACCTACACTCGCTCCTTTTGAACATCATTAAGAAGAAATCCTGAAATGTATCATTTCTTTCTTTTCTTCCTTCTTTCCTTCCTTTTAACACTTCCTGCTCATCACCTAACTATCCAGAATAGCACCTCAGGAAATATGAACAAAAATCTTGCAAAACCCAAGGTAATTTTAACAGAAGCCAGGGAGTGTTTGAGATATTGATAGATACAAACACAGTTGTATGTGCTCATCTGAAAGAGTGCCAAAACATGCCTTGACTTGCAAATACTTAGAGCTGGCTCAGAGGAGAGCACTGGATAATGTTCCCTAAGGAAAAGGCTTCGGCCATTCATTCCATCTGGCCTGGAGATCAGGAATGACAGTTAGATTGCCTTATTCACAGATTTATTGCATGCAGTTTTAACCAGGTGTGGTTAAAAAAAAAGTAACAAATTTTATAATCTCAAATGAAATTCAAACACAGAAATTGTAAATGTCCACACAGCTTAGTTCATATAGAGAAGGTCTTAATCCCATATGGTCATTAGTTGTGTGTAAATCCTTGTGTAATCTGCCGTCTCCCTGTCCTGAATTTTGTGAACATACACCTCCCAAAAAGTAAATGGTGCCTAATATAGTAATTCTCCCAAGACATAAAGGGCATGTAATGTGCATCATTTAAGTGATAATGTGAAATTTATAGATTTGTTGGAAGGCAGCATGTCTTTAGCAGGAAAAAAATGAACTAAGCACCTATAGTACAGTAGTGAATTCTCTGCATTCTGAGCATTCACCACTTTTCCTCAAGAGCTGTCTCGTAGGAACTATAATACAAAGGGGCTAATGTCTACTGTATACTGTATACCTTTACTTTGCACTTCAGGGCCTCTGGCATAGAGAGATGCATATGAAAGTTGCTTAATAAATACTTGCTCAGAATCCCACTTTTGGGTATTTGCCCAAATGATCACAAACAACATACTAAAGCTACCAGCACAGCTATGTTTATTGCAGCATTATTCACCATAGCTAAGATATGGAACCAACCCAGATGCCCCTCAGTAGATGAATGGATCAAGAAAACATGGTATATATACATAATGGAATTCTATGCCTCCATCAGAAAGATTGACATTGCCCCATTTGTTAGGAAATGGAAAGACATGGAAAAAATTATATTAAGTGAAGTAAGCCAGGCCCAAAGAAACATAGGTCCCATGGTTTCCCTTATTTACAATGACTAGTATATGTCTAAAACAAGCAGAAACGGTCAGATAAGTTGATGTTAGACGAAATGAACTCCAAGATAAGGACTCAAATGGTTTTTCTTTCTTGCCATGGTTTCTAACATATTTATATTTCTTTGTTGCTTTGTATATCCCTCCCCCATGGGTTAACCCCTGTTTTCACTGTATTTGATGTTGGTATAATTTGTGGAGGGGCAGGGATAAAACAAATTGTTTAAATAGGGATACAGGTAGACCCATTACAACAATGAGATGTACAAGATGTTATGTTGAAAACGAACTTTACAACTTTGGAGGGTGGGAGGGCTGGAGGGGGGGGGATGAAAAGGGGAAACAAAGGAGGAGGCAACAATGCTTGATAAGAAACGTAATCATTATCTTGCCCATGTAATTGTAACCCCTCTGTACAGTATTTTCACAATAAAGATAGATAGATAGATAGATAGATAGATAGATAGATAGATAGATAGATAGATAGATAGATAGATAGATAGATAGATAGATAGATAGATAGATAGTTAGGTAGATAGATAGATAGATAGATTAGATAGATAGATAGATAGATAGATAGATAGATAGATAGATAGATAGATAGATAGATAGATAGATAGATAGATAGATAGATAGATAGATAGATAGATAGATAGATAGATATAGATAGATAGATAGATAGATAGATAGATAGATAGATAGATAGATACTTGCTCTGGGGCTGGGAAGGTGGCTCAGTGGTAGAGTGCTTGCCTTGCATGTATGAGGCCCTGGGTTTGATTCCTCAGCACCACATAAGCGGAAAAAGCCGGAAGTGACTCAAGTGGTAGAGCACTAGCCTTGAGCTGAAGAGCTGAGGGACAGCCCCAGGCCCAGAGTTCTTATCTCCAATTAACCTCTCCAAAACTGGAAGTGGAGCTGTAGCTTAAGTGTTAGAGTGCTAGCCTTAAGCAAAAAGCTCAAGGACAGCACCTAGGCCCTGAGTTCAAGCCCAGAACTGACCCAAAAAAAAAAAAAATAGAATTACATCTCTAAATTATGCTGAATAAATTAAACATTATGAACATAAATGTTTCACTTTCCTGTTCCAGGCAACCTGATAAGAGGCAGTACCTTAACTAATCCATTGTTAAATTTATGACTGTTTATCTCTGAAGTCAATACTATAAATTTTCACAGTTTTTAATCCATATGTCTACCTGATTCTTATGCTTGCACTCCTAGTTAAATGCTAAGCACATCAGGATCACAGAAAATAGCCTCCTTTGAGCTAAATTATCAAACAAAAAAATCAACCCAATTCCTGATTCACATCAAGCAAGCAGTTCATTCACAATCTACAATGAGGACCTACTGTGTACAGCAGAGTCATGTATCATTACCACAGCGGGACCAGCATCAAAGAGAAACATCCTGATCTTGACCAAGGTACTCAAGGCCATAGACTAGGCCAACCTGGTACATAAAGCAATGAAGTTGGTAGGAAAGTGAAATTACCTATATGTTTTAGATCCATGAAGCTCATCTAAATTCCTTCTTGTGAAGAACTATGGAATTAAGTCTGTGGAACCGCTTAATCACACATTTACTTATTAGTAAGTAGTTATATCACCTATACAATCTGCTCTATCTGTTCACTAAGATTCCAAGACTGTATAGGTGGTTCAACATGGGTTCGGTTCATACTTGTAATTCTAACTCTGTTGAGGGGATATGATGGGAAAATCATGTTAGACAACAGTCCAGGCATACATGCAAGATCCCTTCTCAACCAATACCCATGCACCCAGCTACATGGGAGAAAAAAGATCAGAAGATCGCCCTTCCAAGCAAGCCAGGCAGAAAAGTCTACAAGACTTCACTTCAACTGAAGGAGCTAAGCATATCACCAGCACTAATAATAATAATAATACTATAAAGAAATATAAGAAGAGAAAGAAAAGGAAAGGAATGCAGAGTTAAGAAGTTGAAGCATATGTCATGTGACTAGAAAACATAAAATATTAACTCTCTGTTCCCTTATAGGAAAAGTCAGCCAATTCCTAGACTACAAAGCATCAGGCCACAAGAGCTCCAAAAAGGTTGAGTCTAGACAGCCTGTTAAGATTTTATACTTTCCTGTACAAGAGTAAAGAATGTCTCTATTTTTCCCGGATCCATACTTCTTAAATAACACTAATTTCTTGAAACTCAGCCCTTTCCATAGTCTACTACTCATTAATTCCCCCTGCTAACCACCATTCCTAGCAGAGATTATACTGTGCAGCAAAGTCTCTGGAGCTGATCAGAAATAAAATGATGCTCCCAGTAGCCCTGTCTGTAATGTGGCCTCTTCTGGTTAATCGCTAACTGGATATTTATATAGCAACTGCTAATGGGCAACTGGCTTCCCCTAAAATGGGGTTCAAACTAACTCATTCTTAATGTTATTCTATGCTGAAGCATTTAAAGTGAATTACAGACATTGTAACACATTGACATCAACATTTACTGTAAGACATGATATAATATTCCTAAGTCATAGCAGTTGGTCCTAGCCACATGCATAATGCCTCTGTACACACAAGCATTTTCCTGAATCACAGCTTCTAATAGATGTAACCAATTCTCCAAAATTCAGTCCCACTTGTTAAGAATGTAACTGATGCTTATTATATATATTTCAATTTCCCATAAATGATACAGAAATTTGCCTCATAAATTAAGTCCTGAGCCACAAACAGGAACGTTCATCCTTATAATTTAAGGATCTATGTGTATTTAGAGTAAATGTCAGTACCTTTCTTACTTTTCTTTGCAGCCAGGTTTTCCCAATGCACAGAGAGAAAAATAACTATTCTGATGAAGAAATTTGCCTCATAAGTCCTGAGCCACAAACAGGAACAGTCTTCCCTTATAACTTAAGGACTTAATGTATATTTAGAGCAAATACCAGTACTTTTCTAACTTTTCTTTGCATCCAGGTTTTCCCAGTGCACAGAAAGCAAAATATCTATTGTGCACTAATGAAAGTGAAATCGAGAATCCTTTACTATCATTGTTAAGAACCACTTAAAACGAGGCTACAGTCTCACTTCCTTTTTTTATTGTCAAGGTGATGTACAGAGGAGTTACAATTACCTAAGTAAGGTACTAAGTACATTTCTTGCCAAACTTGCTACCCCTTCCCTCATTTTCCTCCTACTTTCTCCCCCTCCGACCCCCTCCAGGTTGTACAGATCATTTCCAACATATTGTCTTGTGTATATATCACTGTTGCATTGGTTCCCCCTTGTCCTTTGTCTCACTATTCTGTTGTTCCCTTTCCTAATTCAAATAAATGTATATACAATACAAGGGTACCAAATTCAAATACAGTGGTCTCACTTTCTTAACTAGAGATTTTTGTTGATTTTGCTTTGTTTCCCATTTGCTATGAACTGAGTTGTGGAAAGAGCTTGACACTGGGGCCTTGGGCTTTTGCTTGGCCTTTTTGCTTTTTGCTGGTGCTCTAACATCTGATCCATGCTTCCTATCCAGCTTTCTGCTAATTCATTGGGGAAGGAATCTAGTAGACTTCTCTCCTGAGGCTGGCACTAGCAATAACATTACCAGACTCCTCAGGAAAACAAGAAAAATGGGAAAGTCTCATCCTCATTTTACCAAACTACTGCTTGCTGAGAGACTCAAGTGCCTCTCAGAGAAGAATGTGGATGGTTCGGGGTGACTCTAGTTTGTGAAGCTCTGGAGAACCCAGGAAACCATGCTCCTAGCAAACACATTTGCTGCATTCTTTGGGATTTATTTCCTGTAATATAGTGCTTCTGACAAAATACTGGGGAGATCATCTTCAACTACCATTTTTCATGTTCTCAGCCAGCCAGCAAGGAAGAGGTGCAGCAGTTAGGCCAAGCATTTATTTTAAAGCATATCAATAGCTGCTCACAAATAGAAGAGAAATAACAGAGCCAAGTACATCCATTTTCCCAGCACTAAACTTACGCTCAAAACTACCCTGCCCCTTTTGCCAACACTGAAAATAAAATCCAGAAACAGGACCCAGAGTCCCAAGTGTTCACTTTGAAGCCACATCTCAGCAGACGCCCAACCAAAATATGCTTTCAAAAGGTCCTTAAATGTCAGGCAACAGAGAGAGAGGGTTTTTACATCATTTCCTCAGGCTGCTCCACCATCTCATATGTGCACCAAAAGGTCTCTAAAGGAATCATTAGGAACCTGGTTGAAATTCTTCCAGCACTTTTGGCAATTAGTCATTAATTGGATTGGCCACTTCAGCCCCATTCTTAATTGATGTTCTTGAGAGAGGATCTCTGTAGGAAGCTGGTAGTTTCCTGCTATGGGTCACTCAGCAGAAAACATGGTACCCTCCTTTCCTGCCCCAGAGGTCACTGGTCAACCAGGGGCATAGCACCCCAAGCCACACTGCTTGTGCCTAGATAAGAAATTTGCCTCAACAAATGTTTCTGAGCTTGTCCCAGGTATATTTGTTTATTCATGTTAATTAACTATAACATTTCACGCACTGTAGATTTGATGACAACTTTATATATGTTTAACTCACATAACCTCAATGTCATTTGAGGGATGAGTAAACTGAGACTGGTCCAAATTCACACAACCTTTACATTGCTAGTGGGCATCCAGTCGGCTCCATAACCCCAGACTAACCAGCACTCAGGGCAGAAGAGTCCTGCTTACCTCACCACACGACTTTCCCTTCAGAGTATGGCTGGATGCCTCCAGAATTTGATTAACTATAGTAACACAGTCTAAATTTATTGATCAGCCACTTCCCTATAGATTTCCAGTCTATAATTATGGGACTTCACCTGCGATCCTCATAAGAGACAGCCTTTAAGGGGTTCAAGAGACTTTGAGCTTAAACAAAATGAGAGGAGAGGGATGCTGGAGGAGGTAGTAATCACAGCTCTAAAAGATAACAAGAAATGACCCACACAGTGAGAGATGCTAAGAGCGTAATGACCCGGCCTCTACAGAAGATGATCAATAGCCACTCTAAAATGAGAATGGCTTGGAGTCTTAAAGACCAGAAATTGTTTATTATTGAGTTTTCAGTTGTTTACATTCCTGTGATGGGAAGTCATGCACAGAGCTAGATTACAGTGGGCTAGGAGGGGCATCGGGGTGCTCATTATTGGGGTCCCAGCCCGGCAACCCCTGCAGGGCACCAAAGCTTAGCTAAAACCTGAGATATGAGAGCCCTGGGGGATGGGGTGGGCAATATTTTAAGACAGTGAAAGAAACAGAGCAGAAAGCAGAACCAAGCAGTATGCTTTGTGATAGGATTTTTTGATACATGTCTATTCACTTCGGTGAAGTAAATCATAAACTAAAATCATTAAGCAAAAGAGGAAAAGAGATGTCACTAGAAAAAAATTATAGTGTGTGTGTGTGTGTGTGTGTGTGTGTGTGTGTGTGTTCTTCCCTTAGGAATTTCCAGAATGTAAAGAACATCACTAGGTGTCCCCAGTACTCACAGTGGACAAGTTGACCCTGGCCACCTGTAGAATCATAAGGCCAATAGTTAAGCCTCAGTTACATGCGTGGTTTTGTCGTACTGTTAGGGTCATTCTTTATTCACAATTGAACATCTCCTTTCTCTTTTATCAAGAGAAGCTCTCTATTCCACCACCCCTTCTTACTGGTGACAGTGTTCCAAGCTCTGAAGCTTATGCTGGCCCTCAGATCAGGGACTGTCACCCATCTGAAAAGATAGGCCTTGGCCCTAGAACTTATCAAAGCAGCCATGTTTGCTTTTGGACTAAAAGCCTTGTGATTCCCCTGGAAAAAGCTCTGAAGACTTTGCTATGACTCTCACACAGCCTGGCAATACAGCAGCAGTTACTAGAATCAAACCATTCCAGTTCTGCTGCTCACTACTTTTATGACCTGAGTCAAGGCACACAGCCACTCCAGCCCCTTTCCTCATCTGCCAAAAAACAGCAGCCACGTCAGAATGTAGTAAGAAACAAAGACAAGTTTTTGTAATTGTAGGGGGGAAAGAAACTTTTTGAAAGTCAAATAATGCTGTGCAATAATCAGAGCTTTTTTTACATTGCTTTATTATTTTTATGGTTGCTGTTTCCAATAACAAAAATGTTGTAAACTGAGGCATGGAAGGTGTCATACATAGGTGACATGAGGTGCAGACAGACATAGATGGTTGGCCAACAAAATGTTCATTCTCAGCCCTCTCCCTGACTGCCTCCATTAACTGACTATCATCCAAAGCAAGGGAAAAGCTAAATACTTACCTTTCTCAACATTCGGGTAGCTGGAGTAACTAACAGTTCTGTCCAATGAGAACTAAGAAGGCTAGGTTAGTGATTCCCTGACTAGAAAATAAATCCACATAGATGGCGTCTTCCTTTTTTCCTGCACTCAAGGCAGGATGGCACTTGGAACACAGAAGTTATCGAACAGCCAGGAGGAAAATGTCAAGCGACTTAGAAACTCATTGAACTCCTGATCCAACAAACTCAGTTCCCTTTCTCCAGATTCACTTGTTTTTCAGACACTTAAAAAAAAAATCTTGTCTTTTAAACTTGGTAGCGACGCACAGCTAGAAGCATTTCTGACTGATGTAACATGTATCTATCCATTTGAGATCTTTCAGACAAGAAGTGGTTACCTGGTCCCAGCAAGAAAGTAGGGGAGAAAGTGATCATGGGTACAGGAGTGCAGGCAGAGAAGATGAAATCTCTTCTGTTCTGCACTACAGTAGGACAAGTGTGATTGACAACAATGAATTGAATATTTTAAAATAGAGAGGAGGATCTGGAATGTTCCCAACACAAAGAAATGATGTGTTTCTAATATGGTAGATGGGGAAAAGCGGTGGGGGAGGAAAGGAATCATAGGAGAAAAACAAAGGAGGGGATAACAATGTTCAACAAGAAATGTCCTCATTACCGTACTCATGTAACTGTCACCCCTCTGTACAGCATCTTTACAATAAGAATAAAATGCAGATAAGCCAAGGGTCATGATATGATCATGTATCACATCCATGGTTTGTATGTCACATGTTAGCTCATGAATATGTATTATTATAGCAATTAAATTTATGCTTTAATTTAAACAAAGTTATTTTAAAAAAGGAATTTAATCTCTGGTAATATGTTCCAATAAAGGGTTTAGCTCAAAGAGTAGGAAGGAAGGGTTTTTTTTTTCCTCTAAGGACTCATAAACTGTAGAGAAATAGTCAAGGAAAAAAAGGGAAATTTTCCTACACAAAGTAAGTGAGGGTATCACTATATATATCAGGCTATTGGATCACCCTAACTTGCCAAGACTCCTAAACTATAAAAAAAAAAAAACTTTAGTGCCCATCCCCAACCCCTCACCCCAGGTTCTAATGATGAGAAGGCATAATGGCCATTAAACCTCTTTCAGAATAAAATTACTGTGTAGAGGCTGGGGTGACCCAGTACCCCAGATCTTTCTGTAAGATCTGCTTCTACTTTATATCTCTAGTTGCTGACCTAATCTCCAAAGAGTTCAGCATCTTCACCTGTATGCTCTAAACACACTACAAACTCAGCATCTCCAAACTGAATCGATTCATTTCTCCACAAAGCCTTTGTCCTTGGCTTCCAGGAATAAAACCTTCCACAGGTAGGAAATCTACTCATCTTCACTTCCTCTGAGTTCTACTCAAAACTACCCCCTCTGTGTCTCTTGGTTCCATCCCATCTTTTTTTTTTTTTAATCTGAACAATAAATGACAGAGTTTTCTGATCACTCTTCCACCAATTTTTCTAACTCCCGCTTAGACAAAAGAACCTTCTAACAGACAAATAATATCACATCATTGTCTCTTGTAGAAGCTCCACAGAGTCCATGTACTTACCTAATAAGCCAGACACCCTAGGACAGCCACAAATCCCAGCTAAGCCTGGCTTTCCCTTATTTCTTCAGGCTTGCTCTTAGTCCCTCCCTAATCTCAACCTGCTTCCTGGGCTGTAAGTTTATAATACGCAGCACCTGATCTTTTTCCCTTCCTTTCCCTTCTTGCCTTTTTGCCCTCACCATCCTCCCAGTCCTGCCTTTAGTTTTTGTAGAGGGGCAGGGGTTGTGTTTTTTTTTTGCTGTTGTTGTTGTTGTTGCCAGTTCTGTGGCTTGAATTCAGGACCTGAGCACTGTCCCTGAGTTTCTTTTTTTTTTTTTTCTTTTTCTCAAGGCTAACACTCTACCACTTGAGCCACTGCACCACTTCTGGCTTTTTCTGTTTCTGTGGTAAGGAATTGAACCCAGCTGCCTTTTGTTTTTCACACCTGGATTGTTCTAAGAACTTCCTAACAGAAAACTCCTTTGTTTCTTTACAACCAAATTAAGGTATTTAGAAGAGTGATACATACAGGTCCCATTTCTCTTCCTACCCCCCATGATCTGACTAAGTCACTTAACTTCCTTGGATTCTTTTTTCTCTGTCTCCAGTACGTACCCTGTTTGCTCCAAAAATGCAATTGTCCTAGAACACCTCCTGCCCTCTCCATCCACTCTCTCTCTCAATCATGCCATGCCTTGCACCTTAAAGGTTGCCCAGACTTTAGCCTTAGCTTTCTTTCTCTTCACCTGTTTACCAGTGCAGCTTTTCACTAGCCTCAAGCCAGAAATGAGCTCACCTTACCTAGTAAGCATTCAGATTCCAAAGCCATTGCGGCAAGCGAGGGGGCGGGGCGTGGGGAGTAATAACACCTGAAAACCTCAATAGGCTGAAAAAGGAAGATTTCAAAGTTTGAGACCAGCCTGGGCTACATAATGAGTCTAAGGCCTATCTGGACTACAGAAGGGAGATCCTATACAAATAGATAGATGATAGATAGATGATTAGATTAACTCTATAAATAAAAACAACAAAACCCCATGCTCCAAGTGTTTACACCTTTACGTGTAATAGTGTCTTTCACATGCCAGACACATCACCGTCAGGATGTCGAATAAATACAATTGGGTAAAATACACTTTTCAATTTGCAAGCACTTTCACAGCTATATTCCACAGTAGCACCTCCACCCAAGAAGGGCAACACAAACACCATTGTCCTTGCGAGAACACGAAAATCAGAAAAGGTAAGGCGCCTTCTCAGATCATCCTGCAAGGCTCTATGGCTATATATGCTTTCACACTTAGGTGAGGCTTTCCTTGGCTCAGTTCGGTTGTGGTCGTTCTAAGTCTTTCCAGGTCCCAAAGCAACTGACATCACCACACCCCGCAGCCCCCTTGCCAGTCTGTCTTCATTTTTCCTTGTGACATGTGTCTCGGTGACGGGCTCAAAGCTAGTGCTGCCCCCCTGTGGTGAAAGGTGTCCCCTTCATTATTCCCTGAGCTGGAGCCTTAGCATCTGCTGTAAAACAGACACTTGTGCTTCTGCAGCTGTTTCCTGAGAGCAGAGGGGAAACTATTATCCCTGCCCATTGCTCTCTTTGTGTGACACTCTGTCCTAAATATACTGTTTTTCTCATTTTCATTAATAATCCTTCTTTAACACCTAATCGGCCTTGCTGTCTGCCCCAGGTTAAAGCCCATTACTGCATTAGAGGTTGACATTTGGGATGCAATGAGGCATTCATGCACAGGTAGTGCTAATGGGCACAGTGGCTTGAGTCAAGGCTTTATGCACCAGGCAGTCTGGGAAATGGGAGGGGTTGCTGCCTCTGTGCCAGCCACAGGGTGTCAGATCCAAGATAAGCCATAGCCCTGGTGATGGGCTCAGAACAGAGATGTGACCTTTTCTGCCACCTGGGGAGATTTACCAAGCAGGCCCATCTCATAGATCATGTATTTAGAAAGAATCTGCAGTCGATTCAAGGAAATGAAGCCATAGTCCTGATCCAAGTCAGCAGGCTAAAGAAATGTAATTAAATGTGTCTGCCTTTGTGACTCCAACTCTCCACGGTGCAGAACGGCCGTTACTATGGGGACCTCAGAGGGCATCCACTGGCCTCTGGTATTGTCCACACCCTGGCTCTTTGTCAGGTGAGTGAGTAAGAGTAATCACCAGGACCTGAGCAGTCACGGAAATAGAGAATGACATCACCTGAGAGCGGCCCGGTGTATGTGCCAGTTTTCCCTCCGGAGCACACCGGCACTAATAACCAAGGATATGTTGCATACTATTTATGTATCAAAACCCATTCAACAAATACTTTTGAAACCTGCATGGTGTCATTGCTGGATATATCCCTACCCTGATGGAACTTATAAGTCCCCCTTTTGCTTCTGGGATAGGGTCTCACTGTGCCCGAGGCTGTCCTCAAACTCATGATTCTCTTGCCTCAGCCTTCCAAGTAGCTGGGATGACAGGCATGTAACACCACGCCTGATCTCAGGTGTTACATCATTTTCATGCTGACTAGAACTCCTCTGGGTAAGAAGGGGAAATGTCATCTTCAATTTCGAGAAGGGAGAAATGAAATCTCAGTGGGTATGAACACTTAGGCTTGCAGTAAATATACATTTCTCTAATTTGATGCAATCCATCTAACTGCAATTCCCAATATCCATCTTGCCAGATGAGAGGCAAAGTCAGTAGAATATCCCTGGCAACGTTTCCCCTCCTAAAGGTGCATCAGAATCCAGATGCCTGCACCAAGAGATGGCAGGATTGACATTATACCAGGGTCACTGTCATTGGTCAAGCTCACTGTGGTTCCCTGAGCTGCAGTGGTCCAAGAATCTTTGCTGGAGTTGGGACTCCTGATGCCTACGGCTACCCAGGCTTAGCACATGGCCATTCTCTTGGGACTCCTGCTATCTTCTGGATATGGTGGTGAAGGGTTCGTGATGAAAATGATGCACTGTGATTTCTGAAAAGTTCCCCTCTTCGCTCCCCCTTCCCTTTCAAGAAAAACCGTTTACGATGTTATTTTTACAGTTTGGCTATTTTACAGAGATACTGACTCCAGAAGGTTCTATTTTTCCACATCATCAGAAAATGTCTTCTTGATGCTAAGGCTCGCCAAGGGTCTAGCAATTTGCTTAAAAGGAAGGAGCCATTATAAAGAGTACAGACCTCCCAATCCGTAGTCAATTAACACTAAAGCAATACTTATTACCTTCCAATTGAAGGCCTGCTGTGCAGACCCCAAATCCAAGAGAAAGTATTAGACCATTTCTGCTTGTGCATGGCTGCCCCCGCCCCTCAGAAAATCCAGCTATGCAGTAGTGTAGAGCTATGGGGACACCTCTTTACCTTGGCCACACAAGACAGGAAATACACAGTCCACAATAGCTTCTCCATCCCCACTCTGGCCACCAGTATAAGTTCACTCTTATTACTGCCAAACCAAGCCTCCAGCCTTGATTTTTGCTTATCATTTTTAATATGTTTTTATTGTAAAGATACTGTACAGAGGGGTTACAGTGAAATGAGTAAGGTAATGAGCACATTTCCTATCGCGCATTGTTACCTCCTCCTTTGTTTTTCCCCTACCATGTCTTCCTTCCTCTCCTCCTCACTCCTCCCTCCCCCCCCACAAGTTGTAAAGTTCATTTTCAACATTGTGTCTTACACATCTCATTGTTACAATGGGTCAACCTGTATCCCTATTTAAGCATTTTGTTTTTTCCCTTCCCCTCCCCAAATTAGAAAAGTGTATATACAAGATGCCAGGAACTGGAATCACTGTGTTTGCTCATTATTTTTGCAATAGGGTTTGTCTTCCTGCTCAGGTGCATTCCTGGGTATGTTGCCTATGTTAGTCTTCTTATGTAGCTAGAAAAACAGGCCTGTGCCACCCTATCCAGGTCTTTCTGGGGGGAGGATTTGAGAACTTTTCAGCCCTGAGTAACCTCAAGCCATGAGCCTTCTCATTTGAGCCTCCCAGGTAGCTAGGATTATAGGCTTGACCCCCACCCCTAGTGCTCAGCTATTCTTTGGTTTCTTTAATGTCAAGACATTCTACCAGGCTTACAGATTACTTAAATAATCAGAAATAAATGGATTGTTTTAAAGAGTTATACCAGGGAGATCTGGAATACAACGTTAGAAAAGGAAATCCTGATCTAAGTGTGTACATTTCCCCATAGAGTCTAACGTGCAGTGGGGGATGGGAACCACTGATGTTCACAGAACATGTAGTCCAGCAGCTGGGCCACCCAATCAGTGGCAGCCATTGCCACTGTCATGCCCCATCACTGTTGCTGTTGTATGTACTGCAGCATTACTGGAATATTTGCATTCCCATATCAAGTGAGAGGAGACTTGGCGAGGGAGCAGATGGTTCAGGCCTTGGCAGGTTCATTGGAAACCTCCATGAGTACTCTGCTGTTGGAGCTGGTGATACTTTCCTGTCACAGACTCTGTCAGAATCTCTCGTTTCCACAGGCCTGAGGGATAAGTAATGCAGAGTACTTCCAGATTATTAGTGTATAAAACTACAATGCAAAAACTTCTTACTAAAATTAATGATGCCAGACCAGCCATAAAGAAATTCATCTCCCAAGTGACACGCTCCGTGGAGCCGTACCAATTTCCAGAACAGATGTCTAGACAATCTGACTTTGAAATACATACCCCAAACCTAAAGAGCCTGAAGTTTCCCAGGCAGTGCCCAGCCAAAGTTCAAAACAAGAGCTCAGGCAGGGATAGCAGATTTGAAGATTATAAATAAACGTATTCATAAGGAAAGCAGAGCAAGTTTAGCAAGGTAAAAATTGATTGCCCAGAGAGGGTTGACTCATCAATGAGACCATAAAAGACCATCTTGCAGTGATCACACAGCAAGACAGTTCATTGTCCTTAAGCATTAACTGCCTGTCACACCAGGCTTCCCATCAACCGACTGCAAAACCCAGAACTGGCCTCGTTAAGCACTCTAGACATCCCCACCCAGCAAAGAAGCAATCTATTTCTCCTCCATCTCTTTGAAGCCCCACACATCAGTGAATACCTCTGAAATCGGTGTCCTGGATTCCTACTGGGTCAGCCTGTTGAAAGGATTTGGCCCAGCTCAGTCTGGCCTGTCTGATCACTTTAAGACATTGCATTTTTGATCAGATATTTTAAGGCTAACCATCATTAACAGCTGGACAAGGTCAGGCCCAGAGGACCTGAGACAGACTCTGGCTGCTGAGGCAGAGAGAAGACCACTCTCACTTTCAACACATCTTTTGAAGGGTCAAACAATACAACGCCTGACCATTTATAAACATCTGCCCCCCTCTGCAGTTTAGTTAGGGCTGTTTGCAGACACAGATTATACCTCTGTACCCTTGAGCTTTTACTACAATGAAAAACTTCTAAGTGATCCTGAGATTCAAGGGTACCAGGAACATCAACAGGAATTTTGTTGATCCCATCAATGTCTCCTAAGTTCTGGCTGTAGAAAAATACTATGGACAGAGAGGCAGGGAAGGAGTCAGACAGCAATCCTGTTACTAAAGAACTCGTGACTGCCTGGGCACAGTGATTCAGGCCTATAATCCTAGCTGAGGATCTGAGAGGAGAGGATTTGAGAAGGCTAAAATCTGAGGATCACGGCTGGAAGTCAGCCTGGCCAGCAAAAGTCCAAGAGACTCTTATCTCTAATTAACAGCAACAACAACAAAAGCTGGTAATAGTGCTGTGGCTCAAACCTTGAGCAAAAGAGCTTAGGAACAGCATCCAGACCCCAAGTTCAAGCCCCAATACCAACACAAAAATAAGAGAGAGGAGGAAGGGAGAGAGAAAACTCATGATCTCCTAACTATTGAGGGTAGGCTGTGAACCTAAAGAGACAGCCTATAAGTATAAAGGTGACATAGGACCACAGGTAGGGGCTAGCCTGTGAGGACAAGGAAGAGATGAGTTCCCTTTGATAGAGTGGGAGAGGACAGGGGAGGCTTTGAACCTTGAATGATGAGCAGAATGGAAACAAGCAGGGATGTTCATCGCATGCCCATCACAGAAAAGGGTGAGGCCTTTTCAAAGGACAGTCACAGACCAGCAAAACCCAAAAGAGGCTACGAGACTGCTGCCACAGGCTCCCCAAGGATCATGTATAAGTCATCAAATTAATCTGAATGCCACTAGGCTTATGAATTTTGGAGAGATGCAAATGTTCATTCTACAGTGGACAAAAATATCCCCCTTTCACAAATAAAGAATCAGAAGGTCAGAGGCTAAGTGGGTAGCCCAGGGCCCGGGCCACCAACCCCCACACTCGTGGCTGCTTCTGTGAACACTGTCGAGATTAGCAGAGCTTTCCTTGTTTTTAGGTGGCACTTTTTTCCTCCATTCTCTAATTTGGTGTGTCACCCTCTGGGCTATGATGAGTTAGGAGCCTAATTAATGAGCTAGTGACAAGGCAGGTGTACAAAGAGCAGATCTTTATTTTCTTCCTGGTGTGAAACGATTCAGAAGGACTCAGAGGGCAGCCGCTCTCCATGTCCCCTTCATTCTTGAAGACGTTTTGATCATATTATCGGCATGGAGATAATAAGGACAGCTAATATCTATGGGACATTTTCATTTTAAACATTTAAATCTTATTAACTCAGCTAAGTGGTCTAATGAGGTAGATATTATTGCCCTCATCCTACAAATGAAGAAGTGAATAAGCTATGGCATAGAAAGGTTAGGGTCACTCTTTCAAACAAAAACCAGTTAGTAAATATTGAAACTTGCATTTGAACCCAAGCAGAATGTCTCTGGAGCCTGCAGATAGGATAGTTAACCATTCTTGCCAGATGACAGGTAAATAGGATGAATAGATAGGTAGACAGAGATATGGAATGGAATCATGGAAGAATTCCTTATTTCAAAGGGTACCGTGTCTGAACCTATCGCTCCCCTCAACCACTCTACCCTACCTGACCAGCTCCTGATACCTGTTCCACAGATTCTGCTTCTCTGCAGAGATCTGACACCAGAACCTCTTCACCTCCTCCCCAGGATCTCAGTCCCATCAATAGATGCAGAGAGCAGGGTCTGACTACCTGGAAATCCATAAACGATTAGTTAGAACTATTTTAGCTACAGGGGAGCAATTCCAACAGTAGGACGTAAAAGGACCTGACCAATCCATTGGAGAAGGAAAAGAGGTTTAAGAGCTCAGTAAGGAAAAATAATTCTGAGTCGTTCGGGCCGAGAGTAAAAAACGCTAAATTGGGTGAGCAGAACATCTTCATTCAGTCAACCAACAACCCCAACTGAAGCCCTAAAACTCCTGCCTGGAGCTGGGGACATATGTTGAACATGTGTTGGTGCTGAGAGAAATATAAGAGAAAAGAAATATAAGAGAAATAAGAGATAAATGGTCTCCTCCCTCCCTGAACGAATGATGCAACTACCCGAGTAATTAGCAACCAAGACACCTCATCTTCTAGTCAATAAAATGCATTAGGAAGTTGAGCATGCCAACATAGACCACATAAGGACTGTTAATTTCCTAAAATAGAGCAAAAGAGATTTTTTTAAGAATCTAGAAGTGAATTGTGTCAAAACCTGGAGAATTTGTGTTCTGCTCCTGATAGCCCTCAGACTTCCTTCCCTGATATACTGTCCTGCCTTAATTCCCTTCAGTGTACCAGTTACCACAGCCTACAAATGACCATGCGCCTCATGTTCTCTCCATGTCCATGCCTGCCAAACCTACTGACAAGAAGGATTCAGAGAGTCCTGGGTGTGAATACAGACTATGTGTTTTTACATTTTAATAGGGTCCAGACCTTTAAAAGGAAGACATGAATATTAATGGTGAATTTCAGTCAACTGTTAACTGAATGGGAAAGGTATTCGGGCGCAGGCAGTACTAAGTTTTTGTTTAAATGTTTCCATATTGTTTTAAAAGGCAAAAACAAAAAAAAAGGAGTACAATAACATTTTTTAATGCATAGGAAGCATAAATCAAATTAAAAATACAAATAATCAAAACTTAGCCATTTCAGTCTCAACTTCCTCAATATAAATAATGGAGCTGGGCTCAGTAGAGACAATGACCTATTTTTATAAACCCAAAGCCCAACACAAGATCCACAAATATTTAAGATATGCATGGGGTTGGGAAGGTGGCTCAGTGGTAGAGTGCTTGCCTTGCATGCATGAGGCCCTGGGTTCGATTCCTCAGCACCACATAAGCAAAAAGAAAAAAAGCCGGAAGTGGCGCTGTGGCTCAAGTGGTAGAGCTCTAGCCTTGAGCTGAAGAGCTGAAGGACAGCACCCAGGTCCAAAGTTCAGGCCCCACGACTGAACAAAAAAAAAAAAAAAGATATGTTTATTAAACTGAACCAAAGATGGAAATTGCCAAGCGTATTCTACTTCCTGTCTCTAAAAATATCAGAAAGTTTCTTCTTTCTTTTCACGACTCTGGAGGTCAAACCCAGTTTCATGTACATGCAAGACCAATACCCCACCACTGGACTATATTCCTAGCCCTTAGTATTTTTTGAGACTGGGTTTTGATGTGTAGTTCCTGCTGACTTTGAACTTGCTGCCTCTACTTTCCCAAATGCTAGAATTACAGATTCATACTACAATGCCCATCTTGAAGAAAACCACTACCAAAAGGAAATAAATATCAAGTAACTAAACAATCCTCAAAATTGGACAATTAGTCCTTGAGAAATAGTGAAGTAGCCTCACCTATTTTTTACTATTATAGATTTAGAATGCTAACAAGCACTATTTTGTCAGAGAAAGGGCAGAATATTAGACAAGTACTGATAGGGGGAGGCTGCATCTGAGGATTGCTGTTCAAAGCCAGCCCAGGCAAGAAAGTTCCTGAGACTCTTCTCTCCAATTAAACAGCAAAAAGATAGAAATGGATGTATGTGTATGAACATAGAATCATAAAATCTGTTGAAATTGTTTTAAGAGGAGGGAGAAGGTAAAGGAGATAAGATGGAGGGGTGAGGTTGATTGAGGGACATTGGATGCATCCAGGGGGATGTCACACTAAAACCCCCTTTGTACTACTAATATATGTTAATAAAATAATCCTTAAAATGAAAAACAAAGAAATGGATGTATGACTCAAGTGGTAAAGCACCAGACTTGAGTAAACAAGCCAAACAAGAGCAGAATGCTTGCGTTCAAGCCCCAGTATCCCAATATTGGCACACACAAAAAGTGCTGAATTGATTTGAATTTATACTTCATAAAGTCTCAACATTCATACAGCAGAAGATATATTATTGATGTTGATAACAGACATGATATACCGAAGCATTACAGAAGCCATTTTCAGATGAAAATATAAGATGAGGAAGACACAAAAAATAACTTGGAAATGTGTTAAATGTCCTCTCTATAACAAAAGACTAGGGTTCAAAGAATATCTTCACTTTCAGCTAAAATAGCATCATTCAACTCTCTTCTTTCCCTTAGACTCTAAAATTACAATAAAAGATAATTTTAGGTAAACTGAAAAAAAGGATGAAAATTTTCTTTTTTAAAAATATGTAAAGGCCAGGCACCAGTGGCTCACGCCTGTAATTCTAGCTACTCAGGAGGCTGAGATCTGAGGATCATGGCTCAAAGCCAGCCCAGGCAGGAAAGACCATGAGACTCTTATCTCCAATAAACCACCAGAAAACTGGAAATGGCTCTCTGGCTCAAATGGTAGCGTGCTAGCCTTGAGCTGAAGAGCTGAGAAACAGTGCCCAGGACCAGAGTTCAAGCCCCATGACCGACAAAATAATAATAATTATTATTATTATTATTTATTATTATTATTATTATTATTATTATTATTATTATGTAAAGTCAGAAATGCAAGTAAATAAGAGTTATCTGGCAAAGCACTAAGTAAACTGAATCTAAGCCAGTAGAAAAAGAACAAAAAGAAAACCCAGTTTATACCACAAACCCAAAAGGCTCAGAAGATAGTATTGGCATGTACCTTTGGTAACTAAGGTACAAGTAAAAAATAAAAGATGACTAGCTGAAAACTTGCTTAATAGCAGTAGAGATGACGCCCCAAGGTCTCTTTCCTTCACTGTACACAACTGGTGCCCTTTCCATTTTAGAGGACTAAAATTTCTTTTCTTAACAAGAAATAAAATTTCATTCAAGAAATCAGAGAGCCTCCCCCTGAGAAACACCATGTAAAACAACAGTAGGAAACGGTATGGTGCTAAAAATAAGAGAAATTAAGTGATTATGTGTGGGCATGGCAACATTAAAACTCCTACTCCCACATAAGGCCTTCTTCCTTTGCTTGCTTACCAGAATCCTGACACCCCAGCTCACCTACAAATGTAAATACAAACACACACAAACATGCATACGCTCCCATACAAACACGCATACATACACAGACACAGACTGGAACAAGGTCCTTTTTTATAACTCTGACTGCTCCAAGACAACAGACTTAATAACACTGATAACCAGCACCCAGAGACTTCTCCAACTAGATCTCCCAATCATGAACATCAAAACAGACAAGTTCTATTCATTCAAAATAAGTTTCAATGTGTCCTGGTGCCTCATACTTAAACATGAGTCCAGGATTATCAAATATCTCCGCAATATAACTTCATGAACTACAGAGACTAGAATGTTGTTTTTTTTTTTATGTCAGCTTAGGCACTATGAGAAAAAAGAAAAACAGCTGAATATGTCATCCACAAAACAAGAAAGGTATCCCTTCTTTTTTTCCTTCCCCCCTCACCCCCCAGGCAGAACTAGAGTTTAAACTCAGATATGTACTCCACCACTTGAGCCACGCCTCCTGGCCTTCTTGGCTTTATTTTTCAGATAGGGTTTTACGCTTTCTTATTGAGCCAACTTCAGTCTGCATCCTCTTACCCACGCCTCCCACATAACTACACGGCTGTGATTACAGGCATGTGCTACAACAACCAACCCAAGTCATTTTTTTTTACCTGTCCTGGGACTTGAACTCTGGGCCTAAGTGCTATCACTGAGCTTCTTTTGCTCAAGGCAAGTGCTCTACCACTTGAGCACAGTACCACTTCCAGCTTCCTGAGTAGTTTATTGGAGATAAAAGTATCATGGACTTTCTTTCCCAAGCTGCCTTCGAACTGTGATCTTCAGCTCTCAGCTAGGATTATAGGCATGAGCCACTGGCACCCAGCTCCAAGTACTATATCTTTTTGAGGAAATATTCAAAGATCAAGGCTGTAAGAAATCACAAGTATGATGACAGAAGCGAAATTTTCAAATTATAGAATGGGACTATATAGAAGATAATTTTGAAGAAATTATACCTAAAGAGAAAAATAAAATAGAGGTGGAAAATGAGAAATAATTGGAAATTTGTACATGAATTCAAGATGTTTAATTTCCAAATAATAAGAATTCCAGAAATCAAAGAAAGAAAAAAAAGAGTGGTAGAAATCAAATATATAATTCAAGAAAAGTACTCATGACCAAAAGATACAATCTTCCTAATTAAAAATTGCCAGTACAAGTATACAAGTAATAACATATCCAGACAAATATCATCATGAAATTTCTTAGGACACAATAAAAGGTACAACAAGCTTCCAAAAAGGTGAAAAAAATTAACTTTCCACATGTAGGATCAAGAAACATTGTGGCAGTGACATCACAACATCTCTTACATCTAAAAAGTAAAATATTGTCTAGAGAAGGAAGTAAGGAGGGAAAAGAGAATGATAGAGGAGATGATATTGATTTAAATATATTAGTAACATGTGTTAATAGTGTTAATACTATATCAACACATATTAATCTTCCCGTGCACGTAATATATGCTAATTAAATGCTATTTAAAAAACTAAGAATTAGTTCTTTTCAAATACTGGGGAAAAATATTTCCAACCTAAAGTTTTATACCTAACAATGTGAGGGTAGAAAAAAAAAGATATAAAATATAAGTTAAGAGAGATGGTGACAATGTTGTCAGACACTTTGTACTCATATACTGTTTTATAGAATGGGAACTTCTTTGTACAACTACTTAAAGATAATAAAAAAAAATAAAATTTAAAAAAAGTTAAAAAAAAAGAAATAAAAACCTCAATTTTTTTTTTCAAAACTATTCTACAAACCTTTTCACAGGACTATTGGAATACATGTTCCATCAAAATGAAATGGCAAAATACAAGTTAATTTTTAAAACATAATTAAGAAAAAAAGGAATTCAGAAACTAGAGAAGTGAGAGGTACCCAGGACAAGTGAAAGGAGACACAAGATAACAGCTGTATGAGATGGAGGTATGGCTTATGATAGAGCACTTGTCTAGCTAAGTGTGATGACCTGAGTTCAATCCCCCTTGCTGTCACAAAAAAAGAAGAAGAAGAAAAGCCTGGCACTGGTGGCTCACACCAGTAATCCTAGCTACTCAGGAGGCCAAGATCTGAGGATTGTGACTTGAAGCCAGCTTGAACAAGAAAGCTTATAAGATTCCTATTTCCAACTAACAACTAAAAAACCGAGAAGTGGAGCTGTGGCTTAATTGGTAGAGCACTAACCTTGAGCACAAAGAGGCTCAGGGACAGCACATAGGCCCTGGGTTCAAGCCCCACAACTGACCAAAAAAAAAAAAGTCATGTGTCAGGCCTAAAAAACAAGCAGTCTAAATCAATGTAGACCCAAAATAAATCCTAGAGGAGTTTTTTGGCAGTTTTGTTGTTGTTGTTGTTGTTTTGCTTTCTTCCAAAAAAATGGTACATAGTTTAATATGCTTAAATGTATTAAGGTAAGCTACCACAACTGAGGTAAAAACAGGCAGGTAAAATCAGTGACCTGTTCAATAGAAAATTAAGTAAATATATAAGCAAAAAAAGACATTAACTTCAAAAATCATATGGTGGAAAGGAGCAAAATTTATTATAGCAATGCTACCTAACTCACTGTAGTCATATTCATATAGCTACAAAACCATAAGCATGGTAGGAAGAAGATTCTTGCTATCAAATGTCTGTTACTCTTGGCTCTCAGCTCATGTTTAAGTGGAAGACACTAGGGCAGACTGGAGATAGGAATTATTAGACAATTGCTATCTCTAAAATATTTGTGTTAGGTTGGAGGCAAGACAAGCAAGAGTTAACTCCTTGCCTTACCTAGAAGAAAGCCCAACACCTAAAACTGAAAATTCAGGTAGTAGTAAAACTACATGTTCTTGAGAAACACAGGGACAAAAACCATTGCTTCTGAGAACACAGATGAAAATGGTAGGAATGGTAGGTTAGCTGTTTGGCATTACAAACATCATAGACTTCTGACCTTTTTAACCATGTGCATTTCTTCACTTCAATAAAATTTTAAACGTCACAAAAAAAATATTTCCTGAGTCTAAAAACTGTAAGGCATGAGAATGTTGTCACCAGATAAAAATAACAATTATTGGGAATAGTTGACATGAATTAGCTCATTTAAGTCAAAGCAGCCTTATGAGCTTGGTATTTTTATCTTTTATTAATTTTTTTAACCTCTTTAGGAAGAGGAGAAGACAAGTACTCATGATGGCTTAGGAAATACTAGAACTAGAATGTCACAGAGCAGGGAGCCTCCAAGTTTGTGGGTGGCTAGAGACTTCCTATATATTATCTCCGCAGCCAGTATTAGCTTCAGGTGGACAGGAATCACATGCTAATTTGCTTAACACAAAAGCCCAGTACTTAGAAAATAAACAGATACATAAGCAAATAACTTTTAATTTACTCATATGTGGTTTAATATATTCTCTCAGGGCAACCAGATTGCCATATGGTCCTTGACATTCCTAAAATCTAATATTCTAGCTTCCCCAGGGTTGGGTGAAGCAACCCTTACACATACAAACCAACACTCTTCAAAGACAGACTCTCTTACCAGCATAGACACACATACACACACAAAAATCACTACCTGAACTGATTGTTGTAGTTTTGGTTTTGTTTTTGATGAGGCCAAGTGGTTAAGGTTTATCATGAGTAGGTAAAGAGGCATAATATTCCCTGAGTCAGAATTTTCTCTCACTTCCTTTCTAGATCTGAGCCTCTGAGAAAAGGGAGGTGCTAATTATAGAAAGAACAGGAGTATATAAGGCAGGCTTGCGCACACTGATGTCCTTTCTCAGAAGGTGAGAAATGGGGAAGGATTGTGCCATTCACAGCTGAGCAGATGCATTGGTATCCTGCGTGGAGAAGTAGTCAGACTCATCTGAACTGGTCAAACCAAGGAACAGAAGCAGTTGACTAGCTAAAACCTTCACTTAAGTAAGCACCCTAATATTATCTCTCAATTTCATGAGAGCCTGCTCTTATCAGCCTATAAGATATCCACAAGGAACAGCCGTTACACATCTGGAAAGAGACAGAGGTATCCAGACACAGGTAGCCTGCTCTGAGTTCAGCAAATGTGGAGATCCTTCTAACTGCAGCGTCATTTTGTTGCAAGCAAGTGGTTGTGTTTTTTTTCCTCCCTTGGACCAAACAAAGCAAAACACCTCAGTATTTTTTTCTACAACTGGTCAGGGATATATCTTTGCCTCTAACAGAAACACTCTCTTCCACACAAGTTAAGAAACACTAAGAGATTTGGTGACATCTCACTCATCCAGGTCTTCAAAGAGTCTGCCTATGGCTGTAGGTCTTTTGTCTTCTGTCACATCACCATTAATGGCACTCAGAAAACAGACATTTCGATGGTGCTTTTCATTTCTTTAGGTCTGCTTTATAGTGTACCTAGGCTGATATGAAGATGATTCATCAAAGATGTCATGATTCCACATTTCTCTGCCCTGACAGTGCCTTGTCTCGCCTGCTCTGCTCCCAAAGATCTAAGGGCCTGTGTGCCTGGCTGGGCTCCTCTGCTCATTATCTGCCATTCCATTCCCATCTACTCCTGACTGGGGTTGCTCTTTGTTCTTCGGTTCTTTGCCTTTCATTCTCAGAGCCAAATATCAATACCGCTCACACCGTTCCAAATGTTCAGAATCAAAAGTCACATTAGCAATTCTTTCTGAATAGGCTGTCCATGTTTAAAGTTTTTTTTTATTTACATTGACTCGTTTTCACATTTAAAAAATACACACATATTGGCTGTCAGAGGCAGGTAGCTTTTGATTCTTCAAGAGATTGAAGCAAATGCCTCTGGGTACTGCAGGCTCATATTTAATGGCATATAAGGATTTGACTTTCCCCTCCTTCCATCTTCCTTCAATCATTCATATGTAATGCTACATACAATCAACTCCCTGATTTTTGTTTAATCTCAAATGCCAAGTGGTGCACAAATTAGCCCCATACTCTACCATCCAACAACTTGTCATTATTTATCAGCATCAAATGAGCTACCATTGTCATCTGTTCATTAGCTTCCAAAAGAGTTAAGCCTCTTCTCACATATACTCTGAGTTATTTATCATATTCTATCAGCAACTCCTCTTTTCAGTGTGATCTGATTTACAGCCATATATCTTTGTCTGGACAGAACTTCTCCTGAATACCAAAACTGCTACTCTGGCTACCAAAATACACCTCAATGGCCTTGCTTCTTGAATAAGACCAAACCGTTTTCCTAATAACCCAGAAGTGACTTCTCATTACTACAACAGTCTTGTGACAACTAGTTCTCTCCACCAGAGAGAACTACCAACATTCTAAGAGAGCAGGACCAGTCCTTTATGATTTAAAAACAACAACCAAAACGATTCAGCCTCACTAGGAAAATCCTCAGCTCAGGTTTTTGTCAGGGTAGAAAGAAACTGGCTAGCAACCCATTCCCATTTCATGATGAGTCAAGGTTTCAGACACAGAAGGCAACCTGAAGCCACCGCTGAGGTGTGCTCTTCTTCATACTGCTTTTGAAAATCTCCTGGAACATCTGTCTTCTGGGATGACTGACTAGGGTTGACTCCTGAACTGAAAACACACACTAATAATCAACATTCACCAAGACTTCTTAGGGCATTTCACTCAAAGCGAATCTGAAATGTGAATGGCTGGTTCACCCTAGGGTTAGATAAAATCAGAGTATGCTCCATGTTCTTAGATAAAGAGTTAAAGAGTGGAATGAGTTTCCTCCCATTTACCTATCTCCTGGCATGTTTCTAAATGAGTATCCAATAGGCCATGGGAGAAAGAGCTAAAATAGAGCCAATGGATAAGGTAATCTCAGAATTCTAATAGCACAAGCTATATGATGGAAATAAATAGGCTCCTCTATCTGGCCAAAGAAGAAATATGAATTAAGTGGGAAAGAAAAGCAAATGTTGATTTTTGAATAGTAACCAGGACTCTAAATACAGATAGAAAGAACCCAGACTAATTCTTTCCATATAGTCAGCTAGTGTGCAACCATCGTTTATTGAGTATGAGGCTTCCTTGAAAGTTGTATCTTTATAGCCAAGTTCACCTTGATGATAAAGAAAATACTGTTCATAATTGATCAGCAGAGATAGCTCACTGAGGAAAAGAAAAGCACTTTGTGTTCTCTCAGTGCTGTGTAAGAAATAAATGGCTGTCAGACACGTGAATACCCAAATCCTCCAGTGATCTGAGACCTCCAGCAAGGCTTGAACTAAAGCACATGCTTTCCTACAATGTAACACTCTATTCTGATAGTATTAGAAAAAGCTGGAAATTTCTTCCATTAATTTAACTTTCATGAGTTAAAGTTTGAGTATTTTTTACTTAGATAATAGTAAGTCCTCTGGCTTCTTTCTCCCTTATGTAGACATTTGAGGTTGCATTTACCAATTACAATGGCAAACACAGGTGTTGCTACAAATTTCCTGTTGCACTGCACTGCAGGACTTACAGCATGTTTTATCATGGAACCACATTTTAGTCTTAATAAAACACAACACAGCACAGCATGACATTCACTATAATGTAATTAAATACAACACCAAGGGAAATATGTCACTGCAAAGGTGAAACACACATGCTATTTCCTTCTCTCTCCCACGCAAGGGGCAGATAAGGCATAGTTCAGTAAAAAGATATTTAACATAGTGAGCTTCTCTGAAACTTGCCAGCAAGACAAAGCAAAGGAAAGGTGATCGTGTAGGGAAGAGGACACACACCCAAAATGAAAGGAGGAAAGACAAGAAGTAAAATGAGAAGTAAATGGGTAATATTTCAGCTATATTTCCTGCCTAAACCAAAATCTCAGAGAAATCGCAAGTGTAAAGATTCTAGAGTAAGCAAAGAATATAAGTAGAAGATAAGAATAAAACTATATAAGATCTCACTCTTAAGTCTATGCCCCATGACAGGCCAGCTACTAAAGAACTAGCTTGAGCCCAATGCCAGTGGCTCCAACTGTAACCCTAGCTAGTCAGGAAACTAAGATCTGAGGATCATGGCTCAAAGCCAGACCAGGCAAGAAAGTCTAGGAAATTTTTTTCCTCCAATTAACCATGAAAATGCCAGATGCTGTAGCTCAAGTAGTAGAGTACCATCCTTGAGCAAAAAAAAGCTAAGGGACAGCACCCAGGCCCTGAGTTCAAGCCCCAGTACTAGCACAAAATAATTAATAAGTAAGTACGTAAATAAATAAATAAGAACTTGCTTGAATAACCCTCAAGTAATGAAAATTCGTTTTGTTCCCTCCACTCTTGTGGGGGGCATCAGATAAGAAAATCAAGAGCCAGGAGGTTCCGGGAAGATGGCGGAGGAGAAGCTGGAATCTGAACAAGCTCTCGCATAGAAAGCAGTTTTAGACTTCCAGTGAACAGTCCTAAGCCAGAGAATCACACCAAGTGTGCCATCACAGGACAGAGAGTTAGACAAGAGAGGGGAAGCCAAGGCAAAAAGACACATCTGAGCGCCTGCCAGCAGCCGCCATGGCGGCGGCAGGGTCGCGGCAGAGTCTTCAGCCGGGGCCATAACTGAGCGCTCACACAGAGAGTCCGGGACGAAGGAGCCAGACGCAGCAGGTGAGTGGATTCTACTCAACACCAGCAAGAACCGACAAGGAGCGGACATCTTCATCCTGCAGTTCGCAGACCAGAGACGACCCAGGATCCAAGACTCGGCGTGAGTACAAGCCCGACGTCCTCACTCCTTCTCAGGGAGCAGAGGAGGGAAGGCCACCCCTCCCCCCCCAGCACCGGTGATCTCCATCTTGGATACCGACAAAGCTCGGAGGAGCTGCCAGCTCCAACCCAGGCCTTGGAATAAAATGAGTCATTTAGCAGGTCACAAGAACTTAACGGCGGCGAAGTGACCTGCCAGACTCGGCTCCATCCAGGGAAAAGTCACCCAGCTCAGGCACCAGCCATTGGAGTGGCTTTCCTCACTGGGTAACCAGAGCCAGCGGCTGCCCCTCCCTCTAGCAGACTCCACAATCAATTGAAAAACAGAAACCCTGAGAACGGCTCCAGGCTGGGCTCTGTGTTAGCCCCAGGAAAAAGCTACTGATTGTTGAAAGGCCTCAACCCTACACAGAACCTAGCCTCACCACTGCATCCCCCTCTTTTGTGATTCTCAAAGCAGATCACCCTCCCAGTAAACTAATCTGGGAGGGGGATCTCAAAATCTTGGATAAAGCAGAGCATTTTTCTGCCTGTTCGAACAAACTGACTTAAGAAACCAATCAAGCCACAGGACCTCAAGCTGACCAGAGACTCCAACAAGAGGCTGGTTACAGACAAAAGGGAGATACAGGATTCTTCCAACCCCTCCCAAAAAAAATAAAAAAAAAAATCAAAGAACTTTTTTTTTCTTCCTCTTTTCTTTTTTTTCTTTTTTTCTTTTTTTTTTGGTACCTTATATATATATTTTTTTTTCCTTTTCTAAAAATTTTATTAATCTTTAATTTTTGCCTTTTTTGAAAAAATAATTATTTTCCAGTAACTTTTTTTTCCTCTTATAATTTTTATTTTAGGAACACATGAATGTGCGTTTTCCTTTCTTTTCTTGTCTTCTTTCTCTTTTTCTTTCTTTCTTAACTATCTTTTTGTTTTTTTGTCTAGCTCTACTGAACTTCTGATCTTTTTTCTCCCTTTCTAATCCTTTTCACCTTTTCTTCTCTTTTGATCTTCTGTATGTGACTTAACTCTTGTCCTGCACATCCTCAGATAAACCCGTAGTTAACTAGTAGACCCTATCCCCCATTGTGTACACACTTAATCCACAAATTTATTACTCAATTCAAAACCTCTGAGACTTAAATTCCTTAATAGCAGTACTACCTCTTTATACCTATATAATATTTTAAGCATTTTTTTAAGTTTTTCACTTCTCCTCTATGTCCCTACCCTTCTATAAATATACTCACATTCCTCTCTAAATAGATGGTCTTTTAATCTCCATAATAATATTAATTTTTATGTTTCTATTTTTTTTCTGGTCTCTTTTCATTTCCCTTTCCCATTCTTCTTTTTCTCCCTCTCTCTCTACATGCATCCTACCCAACCTATTTCCTGCATTGGGATTAGGACATAGTTAACTCTCCCTGTGCCTCCCCACACCAATCTATTCCTATTTTCTACCCACATCTCTCCCTAACCCTAATAATTTCTGGTTTTCCAAATTCTTCTCTGTGGTTCGAAGCCCATTAACATATAGTTGTTTGAAGTTGAATAGATGTGTCTGTTGAACTAGATTGTATCTGTAGACTATTGACTGTACAAATGCAAACTTTGATTGATGGTTGCCTTAAGATAGTGTTCTAGCACAAAACTGGTGCTATTTTCATCTCAAATGGGCAGAGTAAGCCGAAAAAACACTAGAAAAATGGCAAATCCGGATATCTCAAGTCCCAATCTTGATAATCAGGGGTCAGAACAGATAATGAATAATCCAGAGGAGAGTTCCCAAATAGCTCTACAAACACTGCTGGCAAACATGATAAATGAGAAGTTTGACAACTTACAAAGGACTCTGTATGAGCGTGAAAGGGAGAGAGAGGAAGCATCCCAAAAGCTTATACAGGAATATCATAAGCGTGAGGAAGCTACTCAAAAACTGATACAGGATTTGCGTGAACAACTTGAGAATACTCAAAGAGAAAGGGAGGAATGGCATGAGCAGGCTGAGAACACTCAAAGAGAACTGCAGGAATCCCACGAACGAGAGGAAAGAGAACTGCAGGAATCCCACAAACGGGAGGAAGCTAATCAAAGAGTAATTCAGGAATTGAGAGACCAGGTAGAGAATACACAAAGATCACTAAAGGCATTCATGGAATCTATTAACAAAGAGCTGAAGGAAGTCAGGGAGACCACAAAGGGAATGCTGAATGGAACCCAACAGAAGAAATGGGAGTCCAAAGAAACCATAACCAATCAACTAAGTGATTTGAGAACAAACACTGAACACCAAATTAAGTAAGTAAAGAAATTCATATAAGACCTAAAACAGAGCTTCAACAAAGAACTTGAAGCCATCAAAGCTGACCAATTAGAAAGAAAAGAGATAAAAAACAAAGTAGAGAGTCTTGACAGCAGGTTAGACCATGCAGAAGATCGAATCTCAGGGATTGAAGACAGCCTAGATATTATAGAGAAAGAACATACAACCATCCAAGACAAGTCCAAGAAATATGATAGATCTATCCAACACCTGGAAGACACCATCAGAAGGCCTAATCTAAGGATAATGGGTGTAGAGGAGCACCTAGAAACAGAAGTTAATGGTCTAGGAAATTTAACAGGATCCTAGCAGAAAACTTCCCAAACATACAAAAAGATAGGCCTATTCAGATACAAGAAGCTTTTAGAACCTCAAATAGACCAGACCAGAATAGGACATCCCACCATCACATTATAATCCACACAGGATCAACTCAGACCAAGGAAAAGATCCTTAAAGCTGTCAAGGAGAAAAGATTAATCACCTATAAAGGAAAACCAATTAGAATCACTTCAGATTTCTCAGCAGAGACAATCAAAGCAAGAAGAGCCTGGAATGATGTATGCCATGCCCTAAAAACAAACAACTATCAACCAAGAATACTGTACCCAGCTAAACTCTCCTTCATAACTGAAGGCCAAATAAAAAACTTCCATAGCAAAGAAAAATTGAAACAATACATCTCCACCAAACCAGCCCTACAAAAGATTCTTAAAGATGTCCTACACATAGAAAACCAACAAGACCGCAACAAAGGCCAAGAAACTACACCCAAACTGAGAGTCCAAGAACCATAGGAAGAACCCAGTTTTCGCAGCCCCCAAGAAGGTGGATAACATGGCAGGAACTCCCAAATACCTCTCAGTCCTATCTCTTAACGTTAACGGACTGAACTCTCCAATTAAGCGACATAGACTGTCTAGTTGGATTAAAAAACAAGACCCTTCTATCTGCTGCCTGCAGGAGTCACATCTTGCCCGTAAAAACAAACACATTTTCAATGTTAAAGGCTGGAACAAAATCTACCAAGCAAACGGCCCCCATAAACAGGCGGGAGTCGCAATCCTAATATCAGATAAAATAGACTTCAAATTAAAATTCGTGAGAAGAGATAAAGAAGGTCGCTACATACTAATTAAAGGATCTCTCCTTCAGGAGGATATTACAATTCTAAATATCTATTGGCCAAACAATGGAGCACCCAAATTTATCAAAGAAACACTACTTTCCCTCAAATCCCATATAGATCCAAAGACATTAATTGTTGGGGATTTTAACACACCACTCTCCCCACTAGATAGGTCAACTCGACAAAAACTCAACAGAGAAACCGCAGATCTAAACAGCTGCATAGATCAACTAGACTTAACAGACATCTACCGAACATTTCACCCAGCAGCATCAGAATACACGTTCTTCTCAGCAGCACATGGAACATTTTCTAAAATAGACCACATTTTAGGCCACAAAGCAAACTTGTCTAAATTCAGAAACATTGCAGTTATACCTTGCATTCTCTCTGACCACAAGGGAATAAAATTAGAACTCAACACCAAAGCCACCAAAGAAAGTCCAGTAACACATGGAGGCTGAACAACACACTGCTGAACCATGGGTCATGGAAGAGATTAGAAAGGAAATTCAAATGTTCATGCTATTCAACAAAAATGAACACACAAATTACCAGCTCCTCTGGGACACAGCAAAGGCAGTACTCAGAGGCAAGTTTATAGCTCTGAGCTCCTACATCAACAAATTGGAGAGATCTGAAACTAGCAATTTAATGACACATCTAAACCTCCTTGAAAAAGAGCAGCAAGATAAACCCCAATCCAGTAGACGGAAAGAAATAATCAAAATTAAATCAGAATTAAACGAATTAGAATCCAAAAAGACTATAGAAAGAATCAACAAAACAAAGAGTTGGTTCTTCGAAAAACTTAACAAAATTGACAGACCCTTAGCAAATCTTATCAGAAAAAGAAGAGAACACACCCAAATTAATAAACTCAGAGATGAGAATGGAAACATCACACAGAAACAACCAAGATTCAGAACATTATAAGGGAATACTTCTCAAAACTTTATGCTAATAAGTTTGAGAACTTGACAGAAATGGACCTCTCCCTAGCAAATATTGACATGCCAAAACTAAACCAAGATGAGTTAAACTATCTTAACAGGCCCATATCAAGCACTGAAATAGAAACAGCAATAAGAGACCTCGCAGCTAAGAATAGTCCAGGACCAGATGGTTTTATAGCAGAATTTTACAAGGCCTTCAAAGCAGAGCTCACACCAATACTCCTCCAACTCTTCAATGAAATTGAAAGAGAAAGCTCACTACCGAACACATTCTATGAAGCCATCATAACCCTCATCCCCAAACCAGGCAGGGACTCATCAAAGAAAGAGAAAGAGAACTATAGAGCCATTTCTTTGATGAACATTGATGCAAAACTTCTCAACAAAATTTTGGCCAATCGACTTCAACAATTCATCCAAAAAATCATACACCACGATCAAACAGGATTCACTTCAGGGATGCAAAGCTGGTTCAATATACGCAAATCAATTAATATTATTCATCACATCAACAGGAGCAAGAATAAGAACCACATGGTTATCTCAATAGATGCAGAAAAAGCATTCGACAAGATCCAACACCCCTTCATGATGAAGGTTTTGGAAAAATTAGGAATCCATGGAACATTCCTCAATACAATAAAGGCTGTATATGACAAACCTACAGCCAGCATTATACTCAATGGTGAAAAAGTAAAGCCATTTCCTCTTAACTCAGGAACAAGACAAGGATGCCCACTCTCTCCACTTCTCTTCAATCTAGTATTAGAATGCCTAGCTACAGCAATAAGACAAGATGCAGACATAAAGGGGATCCAAATAGGGAAAGAAGAAATAAAACTCTCCCTTTTTGCAGATGACATGATCTTGTATTTAAAGAATCCCATAGACTCCACTCCCAAATTACTCAAGCTGATTCAAAACTTTGGCAAAGTAGCACGTTATAAAATTAACCCCCAAAAATCAATGGCTTTTCTGTATGCCAACAATGAGAAAAGTGTGGCTGAAATTAGGAAAGCAACTCCATTTGTAATAGCCCCACAAAAAATAAAATACCTAGGAATTAACTTAACTAAAGAAGTGAAGGACCTCTATGATGAAAACTTTAAAATCTTGAAAAAGGAAATCAACACAGAACTAAAAAAATGGCAAAGCCTCCCTTGCTCCTGGATTGGCAAGATTAACATCGTGAAAATGTCAATACTTCCCAAGGCTATCTACAAATTCAACGCAATACCTATCAAAATTCCAACCTCATTCTTCAAGGAAATAGAAGAGGCAATCCAAAAATTCATATGGAACAATAAAAGACCCCGAATAGCAAAAACGCTCCTCAATGGAAAGAACACTGCTGGAGGAATATCAATACCAAACTTCAAACTCTACTATAAAGCCATAGTAATCAAAACAGCTTGGTATTGGCATAAGAACAGACCTCAGGACCAATGGAATAGAATTGAAAACCCAGAAATGAACCTACAGACCTATAGCCATCTAATCTTCGATAAGGGAGCTAAAACAATAGAATGGAAGAAAGACAGCCTCTTCAGTAAATGGTGCTGGCAAAATTGGTTAACTACATGTAGAAAACTAAAGCTAGATCCTTATATATCACCCTGCACCAGAATCAACTCCAAATGGATCAAAGACCTTGAACTCAAAGCAGACACTCTGAAAACATTACAGGATGGAATAGGAGAAACCCTAGGTCTCCTTGGCTCAGGCCGAAATTTTCTGAATTGAGACCCAGAAACACAACAAATCAAAGAAAGGTTGGACAAATGGGATTGCATAAAGTTGCAGAGCTTCTGCAGGGCAAAGGACATAGCTAGCAAGATCAATAGAAAGCCCACAGATTGGGAGAAGATCTTTACTAGCCATACAATGAACAAGGGTCTCATATCTAAAATATACTTGGAACTCAAAAAATTAACCCCCCAACAACAAATCCTCAAAGAAACAACTGCCCAATAAACAAGAGGGTGAAAGACTTAAAGAGAAACTTCTCTGAAAAAGAAAGAAGGATGGCCAATAGACACATGAAGAAATGTTCAACCTCCCTAGCCATAAAAGAAATGCAAATCAAAACAACATTGAGATATCACCTCACTCCAGTTAGAACGGCAAAAATCATGAACTCTAACAACAACAGATGCTGGAGGGGATATGGACAGAAAGGAACCTTACTTCATTGTTGGTGGGAATGTAAACTTGTTCAACCACTTTGGAAAGCAGTATGGAGGTTCCTCAAAAGACTTCACATACTCCCCTATGACCCACCAATCCCACTTTTGGGCATTTACCCAAATGTTTACAAACAAGACCACACTAAAGCTACCAGCACAACAATGTTTATTGCAGCATTATTTACCATAGCTAAGATATGGAACCAACCCAGATGACCCTCAGTAGATGAATGGATCAAGAAAATGTGGTATATATACACAATGGAATTCTATGCCTCCATCAGAAAGAATGACATTGCCCCATTTGTTAGGAAATGGAAAAACTTGGAAAAAATTATATTAAG
Source organism: Dipodomys merriami (assembly GCF_024711535.1). Classification (NCBI taxonomy): domain Eukaryota; kingdom Metazoa; phylum Chordata; class Mammalia; order Rodentia; family Heteromyidae; genus Dipodomys; species Dipodomys merriami. The sequence goes on from NW_027203048.1 coordinate 30,542,387, forward strand.
TGAAGTAAGCCAGGCCCAAACAAACATAGGTCCCATGGTTTCCCTTATTTGCAATATCTAGTATATGCATGAGTCAAGCGGAAAAGGTCAGATAATGTGATGTCAGGAAAATGAACCCTTAGATATGTATTTTAATGTTTTTTTTCTTTCATGCATGTGTTTCTAACGCATTTATAAGATTATCTCTTTGTTGCTTTGTATGTCCCTCCCCCACAGTATAACCCCTGCTTTCACTATATTTGATGTCAGTATAACTTGAGGAGGAGATGGGGAAAAACCAGTTGTTTAAGGATACAGGTGGACCTGTTGCAACAATGAGAAATACAAGTTGTCATGTCCAAAACGAGCTTTACAACGTCGGTGCGGGGGGGGGGGGGAGAAAGGGGGGGAAGGAGAAGGATTGGGATTGAGGGGGAGGGGGGAGGCTGGGAAGGGACGTGAAGGGTAAACAAAAGGAGGAGGCTGCAATGCTTGGTAAGAAATGTACGCATTATCCTGCCCATGTAATTGTAACCCCTCTGTACAGTATGTTCACAAATAAAATAAAATAAATAAATAAAAATTATTGGAAAAAAAAAAGAAAGAAAATCAAGAGCCATCATCAAGAGGCAAGACTTCTGGGTTACAGTCATGGTCAGATCTTCAATCAATTATAACCTAATGCAGACAATTGGCATTTAGGGCCTTCAGCTAGGTTTTCTAAAAGTTAAATGTGCCAGGTTTCTAAGACTCCCACATTGATTTTATGTAAGCAAATGTATCCATTTGCATTTCTGTCTTCCTCATTCAATCGGAATGCTCTGTTAGAATAAATAGAAGCTATACTCACATTGTACAAAGACCTACCGTAATATGTACAACCCACAACCCACAACACTCTCCTCACCTGCTCAGCCCAGAGACTATTTACTAGATTCATTTCCTAGTGTCTAAGAAACAAGCTAGTATCTGTCTCCTTTCTGGCCAGCATCGCCAATTGCTATGAGGTTCTCTTGAGGCCCCTTGCTCATGTTGCAGGATAGGAAATGCAAGCCTCAAACTGGGTATGGCAGATTGCCCTTGTAATCCCAGCTACCAGGAGGCATAATTAGGATCTTGGTCCAAGACCAGCCCTGGGTAAAACCTTATCTGGAAAATATCTAAAGCAAAAAGGAGGGGGTTCGTGGTATGGCTCATGTGGAAAAGCACTTGCCTAGCAAGACAGAGGTCCAAAATTTAAATCCTAATAACACAGAAAAGAAGAAGGAGGGGCAGGGGGGATAAGGAGAAGGAGGGGAAAAGAGAAAGAAGAAGAAAACAGAAAGGAAGAAAAAGAAGCACACCTCTCTTCTCCAGAATAGAAGAGAAATGCCATGGTATGAAACCCCCATGGACAACTTTAAGGAATTATTTTCCCTCTTAGATATGAAAGCCATGTTGCAGGCTTAATCTTGGGCACCTCTTAACATGTCAGGTACAAGTGGGTCTAACAACTTTTTTAAAGGTAAAGGAGGTAGTCAACTGATCCCCTCAGCTAAAATCCCCAAAAACATCTTGTAAGACACATGTTATGTTTTACAGAGCCTAAAGAGAGTTGTTTGTTTTAACCAGCAGCTTTCCCACTCCAAAAGAAAAGAGGTCTAGTCTTCTAATATTTTCCAACTCGTATGATCCTACTATTCAACCTACCAGCTATTCAGCTTCTCTAGAGTCTACTCTCAAGTTCTCAAGAATTCTTGACATTCAGTCCATCAACAAGTATTATGCTATTTGCTTCCAGGCCGTCATCTATCTTTACTCGTCCAGATTCTGGCGATAGCTTCCCAGCTTCTCAGCTTCCATTCCTATTGGACTGCAAACCCCCTCCTTTGCCCACCAGTCAGGGAGTCTCCTAAAGGTACAAGTCACATTAAGCCACACTCTACTGACAGCTCCCAGAGCTTTCTAATCTACAAACCACAAACTCTTACCAGCGCCCTGTGTGCTCAGGCTCAGTAGTTCTACACCCTGGCTTCTTGCCTATCCTCCACCCACTCAAGTCTGTGTTGTTCTTCAGTCCAAAAGTTCCTCTCACCTCTGCGTCTCTGTACCCTCCTTCCCTCTGGCTGGAAGATCTTTATCATTTATGTGACAATTCACCTACACCCTCACTGAAGCCACCAATTCCACCAGCCATCACCACTTCATTCAGACCCAAAACATAATGGTTTATTTTATTAGGGCTGATCTTTGGTTACTTTTTGATGATGAGGGTATTGGGGACAGATATCTCTAAAACAAATGAGAGGGAATGAAAAAGAGTACAGTATGGACAATAGAGAAATAGAAAATGATTTTTTTAAGACTGGAGTACAATAAATACTACCTCAAAATAAAATAAATGTGCTTTATTTTATTAATATATGCTTAAAATAATATTTAAAGCAACTTTAAATAATTTAAAATATATACATACACACACACACACACACACACACACACACACACACACACACACACACACACACACACACACACACACACACACACACACACCCCATAGAGAGGGGTTACAGTTACATGAGTAAGGTAATGAGTACGTTTCCTATGGAACATTATTATTGCCTCCTTTGTTTTTCCCCTACCATCCCTTCTCTCCCCACCTCCCCAACTCCTCCCTCCCCCACAAAGTTGTAAAGTTCGTTTTCAACATAGTGTCTTGTACATTTCATTGTTACAATAGGTCAACCTGTATCCTTATTTCAGCATTTTGTTATTTCCCTTCCCCTCCTCAAATTAGAAAAATACAAGATGCAGGGCACTGATCAAACACAGTGAAAACAGGGGTTATACCATGGGGGAAGAACATACAAGAGAAACAAAAAAATCATATAATACATTATAAATACATTAAAGACAACAGCAAGAAAGAAAAAAACCACTTGTGTCCCTATCTTGGGGTTCAGTTCACTTAACATCATCCTATATAGTCATATGTACATAGCTTTTGACCTTTTCTGCTTATCCTAGACCTATACTAGTTATTGAAAATAAAGAAAACCATGGGACCTATGTTTCTGTGGGCCTAGCTTACTTCACTTAATATAATTTTTCCAAGTCTTTCCATTTCCTAACAAATGGAGTGGTGTCATTTTTTTCTGATGGAGGCATAAAATTCCATTGTGTGTGGGTATGTGTGTATATAATATATGTGTGTATATAATATATAATATATATATATACCACATTTTCTTGATCCATTCATCTACTGAGGGGCATCTAGGTGGTTCCATATCTTAGCTATGATTAGTAATGCTGCGATAAACATAGTTGTGCTGGTAGCTTTAGTATGGCCTTGTTTGTGATCATTTGGGTAAATACCCAAAAATGGGATTGCTGGGTCAGTTATATTTTTATAAATTTATTTTAAACTTACAATATAAAAGGAAGGAACATGACATACACACACAAAAAAAAATGTAGACAAGAAAATTAAAATGAGAAGAGTACATGGCAGAGAGAAACAAATCAGAGAGGTGTAGAGTGGCTGAAAAACAGCTGTGCCATCACAGATAAAGCTATTAGAGGTTGGATTTCTCAGATAGAAGCCATGGGAGAGTGACTAGCATGCAGGATATTTGTGATTACACAAATGATAGCGCAGCACATTTCCTGGCTGCCTTGAGAAGATCACCTCCTCCACCAGCTGTTCCCATCCTGATGTTAAGCAGTAAGCCTGGCAAGCTTGGACTGAAACTCTGAAATCCTGAGCCAACATAAACCTTTCCTCCTTTATAGCTGAGGTACCTCAGGTATTTGTCACAGCAGCAGAAAGCTAACACAGGCTTTCCCGAATACAAATACAAACTAGTTAATTACTACCAAACCTTTTCTTTTCCTTTTCCTTTTTTTGCTTAGTAGAGAATTTAGAAGTTCACTTTCTATCCCTCTTAATAAGTACCAGGCTAAGGAAAAACCATCACAAACTGATACAATCATTCTGTGACAAGGTACTCCATTAATATGTTCAAATGTGTCTTTCTATAGATAATTATAAAGTCCCTTAGCAGTCATTTCTCTGATGTCTTCTTACCTTACTATGCTGAAAAGTATTAAAAATGCATACATTATCCTGAAAATCCATGGCAACATGCTTTAAAATATCAATACTTTCCCTTCATAGCTCCTCCCCCTCCCTACTCCCACTGTCAGGGAGATGAAGAATCCCTGGGGTTTGAACTTGCTAGGGTAGATGCTGTACCATGTGAGTCATGTTACCAACTATTGTTTGTTTTAATTATTTTTTTTGATAGGATCCTTGATCCTCCTATGTAGTTGGGATTTCAGAAAGCCCCGTCATATCTGGCCTCAGACCACAGTCTGCCTGATCTCTAGTTCCTGAATGGCCTCTTTATTATTATCATTAATGAACATATTTCTTTTTGGGGGGGGTCCAGTCATGGGGCCTGAACTCTGGGCCTGGGCACTGTCCCTCAATTCTTCAGCTCAAAGCTAGCGCTCTACCACTTGAGCTATAGTGCCACTTCCGGCTTTTTCTTTTTTCTTACGTGGTGCTGAGGAATCGAACCCAGGGCCTCAGGCATGCAGGGCAAGCGCTCTACCACTGAGCCAACTTCCCAGCCCACATGAACATATTTCTTTAACATAGGTTATTACATTTTCGGTGCTTGCCACAGGCTTGTAAACACTGATAACACGATCCGAGTAAAGTTTTGAGCCACCTAGCCACTTCTCACATGAATTGCCTATTAGCTTATTTAGTTAACTTATGACTGAAATCTTGCTGAGAAGCTAAAAGAAATCAGTTATTCGTGAATCACTTAAAAGTGGGAAAGTTTGAGAAAAGTCTAAACTGAACACCAACCAACAAGGCATCTATTCAGTTATTCGTGAATCACTTAAAAGTGGGAAAGTTTGAGAAAAGTCTAAACTGAACACCAACCAACAAGGCATCTATTGATCTGGCTGGTTTTCTATTATTAACTAGATATTGACTTCTATAGCCAGTCTACATTAATAACAGATCAAGGCAAGTGGCAAAAGTTGGAATATGACAACATTGACCTAACTACTTGAGACTATATACTGTTTCTACAAACACAATATTAAGTGGAGCATTAAAGTAATTATCTGGATAATTTAAAATTTTTATAATATGCCATCAAGAGGAAAGAATGGGAAGTAGGGAATGAAGACACAAATTATCCATTAAAAAACCATTATCTCTATTAGTTTCTAAATAACATGCCTCATTTAGATGACAACTCTAAAAGAAAGAAAATATTTCAGAGTGATTATGTCTAATTGTTTTTCTAAACATTTGATAAACAATGACATTTATACAAAGGGAAGAGTCTGTCAATATCTGCAAATAAAATTGCCTAACTTATTTAGGTTTTTTTTCTACAGTGTCAGGCTTGGCCAAATGGCAGCTTAAATGAGGACCAATAAAACAAGGTCTAAGTAGTCTTGAAATTCCACTAAAGTTGATTTATCCTCCTTATTCTATCTAATGCAATCATGGCAGTTGTACAAGACCCACAAAATAAAGCCAACAAGACAATCTCAAATGGGCTTGAATATGGATGTAGAGTTGGCACTATTAATGCAGAAATTATCAGCACCATCAGATCATTATATTTGAGCTAGACATCAGACTTTCTAAATGTTTTCTCCTACCTGAAGCCTGATAATATGTAAGTTAGACATGCAAGTTCAGATTTGTCTTTAACACTCTGGCTTTTCAGGACCAAAATGGTAAAGCCAGGTCTGGACAGGTGACTAGCCTAACCTCCCCAGATCATTCTCTTACATGCATATAAATTGTTCTCTTTCAAGGAGCTACACATCAAGCTTTCTTCTGACAAGTTAACATGAAAAGTTGTGTCAAACTGATCTGTCCCTGAGTTCACACTCTTTGAACAGGTTGAATGAAGTAAAATAAGCCCACCATCTGTTCCTGACACTTGTTTAATTTTGGAGGGAATCTAAAATTTGACTAACTCTGTAAGAGGAGCTGAGAAAACGTAAACAAAGCCTCTTAATTTAAAATTGACTAAAGGCATGTTTTTTTTCCTAGTAGCAGACAATCTGCTGTCTTCCAGCTGTGCTTGCTCAATTTGGCGTCATTCTGGGAGCCCTGGTGTCACTGCAGAGACTAGGCAGGGCTGGGCAGAGATGAGACGGTGCCAACCTGGCCTCCCCACAGCATACAAATGAGCGCCCTTCTGAAGGCATTAATAATGCAGAGCACACAAGGTAGACAACTTGGCACAGCCTGGAATGCACAGCAACAGAGGCATCCGGGACTCGCCAGCTCGAATATCTCTGCACAATCTAACTGTCTGAGAGTGCCTGGTCTCCTAATCGCCAGTCTCCTTTCCCGTCACCCTCAAGGGCTTCATGAATAAAGATGAAGGACAAACACATTCTGCTTCCCTTTAGAACCCCAGCAGGTGCACACTTAATAAACTTTCTTATCTCTTTGGGTACAAATGACCTCAGAGATTCTGCAAACCCAAAACTGTCATTTTTTTCTCCTTTCATCCACAAAAAAAAAAAAAAAAAAAGCCCAAGTCACTGACAAAAAGGAAGAAAATTCATGGATGGCAATAGTAAAAGAAAAACAAATCTCAAAGAGATGCAGCATGTTGGTAGCTGACCACAGTCAGCTGTGACACGTGCCTTACTCCTTACTCACCAAAGAAAAAAAGACCAAGCCAATTTTTTTCATGTGATAAGAAGTTACAAGAGACATACAAACATCATTCAAAGGAAGAATATAGATTGTATTAATTGGACCGTTGTCTGACAGAAGTCAGTGCCCAACTCTGGGATTCTGGATAAAACCCAGCCAAAGTTGACATGTTCCCACTTCAAAAAGCACAGGGGAGATGACCTTGCTGAGTGTTCTCACATGGCGATTTGCAATCTGGTTAGGACTTTTAAATGGTCCACAATAATTTTAGAACATAAAAATGCAACTGTATAGGTGAGCTAGCCAGCAATTAAATACAGTCTTTGAGTTGTAATTATTTAAAAGTAGATTTGTTTGTTTGTTTGTTTGTTAATTTTTATTTTATTTTTTGTGAACATACTATATAGAGGGGTTACAATGACATGGGCAAGATAATGAGTACATTTCTTATCAAGCATTGCAGCATCCTCCTTTGTTTACCCTTCACATATCTTCCCAGCCTCCCCCTGTCCCCCCACCTAGTCCTCCCCCCTCCCCCGCACCAAAGTTGTAAAGTTCATTTTCGACATGACAACTTGTACTTCTCATTGTTGCAACAGGTCCACCTCTATCCTTAAACGACTTGTTTTTCCCCATCTCCTCCACAAATTATACCGACATCAAATATAGTGAAAGCAGGGGTTATACTGTGGGGGAGGGATATACAAAGCAACAAAGAAATAATCTTATAAATGTGTTAGAAACAAATGCATGAAAGAAAAAAACATTAAAATACATATCTAAGGGTTCATTTTCCTAACATCACATTATCTGACCTTTTCTGCTTGACTCAGACATATACTAGATATTGCAAATAAGGGAAACCATGGGACCTATGTTTCTTTGGGCTTGACTTACTTCACTTAATATAATTTTTTCCAAGTCTTTCCATTTCCTAACAAATGGGACAGTGTCATTCTTTCTGATGGAGGCATAGAATTCCATTGTGTATATATACCACATTTTCTTGATCCATTCATCTACTGAGGGGCATCTGGGTTGGTTCCATATCTTAGCTATGGTAAATAATGCTGCAATAAACATAGTTGTGCTGGTAGCTTTAGTGTGGTCTTGTTTGTAAACATTTGGGTAAATGCCCAAAAGTGGGATTTCTGGGTTATAGGGGAGCTCTATGTGAAGTCTTTTGAGGAACCTCCATACTGCTTTCCAAAGTGGTTGAACAAGTTTGAACCTACAGAGGTTGATAATTCATTCATTTTGGAATGAATGGGTGATAATACTGATAAATGGTGATAAGCTCATTGGCCAGTCTCGCTTTCCAGAGTATTTCTTGGCCCTTTCTATCAAGTAGTTGTAGCGTCCTACAATACACACACACACACACACACACACACACACACACACACACACACACACACACACACACACACACACACACACTCAGCACAAAGCATAAAACCTGAAAGAAACACAAACTAAAGAAGATAGACAAGAGCCAGTGCTAGATGCCATGCCTGTAATCTTAGCTATTCAGGAGGCTGAGATCTGACAATTGTGGTTCAAAGCCAGCCTGGGCAGGAAAGCCTGTGAGACTCTTATCTCTACTTACCTACCAAAAATCTGTGGTACTGTGGGTCAAGTGGCAGAGTGCTAACCTTCGGCACAAAAACTCAGGGCAGCACCCATGCACTGAATTTAAGCCCCAGGACCAGCACCAAAAAAAAAAAAAAAAAAAGACAGAAAGACAGAAAAAAAGACGGAAAGACAGAAAGACAGAAAAAAAGACGGAAAGACAGAAGGAAAGAAAGAAAGAAAGAAAGAAAGAAAGAAAGAAAGAAAGAAAGAAAGAAAGAAAGAGAGAGAGAGAGAGAGAGAGAGAGAGAGAGAGAGAGAGAGACATAAAGATGGGGGAAAGCAAGTGGGGAAATATTTTCCCATGGAATTAACTCTGCTAGACCAGTTAATTTGGTTTTGCTATATGGCTATCAAATGATGGGGCTTGATGGAAGGTCATTCTTAACCCATCTAGAGTGATTCTTGACCATATGTGGTCTCATAACTCCTTTGGGACTCTAGAAAGATGTAAATCTCTTAACAGAGTTATCATGGTCTGAATATCTGTGTCCTATCTACAATACATATGTTAAACATTAATCACCAATGTAATAGCATGAAATGGGGAGTGGTTAAATCACAAGGGTGGAGCCCTCAGGAATGGACAGGCTATTTAGAAAAATAGCAATAACTCAAAGCAAGTGAAAAGTCAGGAAATCAAAATTTAGAACTGTTACCTTGTCCAGTTTCAACAACAACAACAACAAAAATGAGACATGGAAAGAAACAGGAGGTAATCCACACACAGGAGGAGAAGATGCTATGAATAGAAACAGTCTCTGAATGCCTCTTCATGTGAGTTTCAGTAGACAATGAGAGCAAAGGAGTTCTTAAAAACATGTTCAATGAGCAAAAATGAAACATACTTAAGAATTGAACTCTCAACAATGAAAAAAGAGTAGGAATTCTCAAGAAGGACTAATGACTCCTTAAAGAGCTAATATAAATTCTGGAGAAAAAATATAAGTGAAATATGAGGAGCTCAATTGATAATTCAAAAATCAAACAGAAATTATCTAATCTGAAAAAAATACAGAGAAAAACTTTGACAACTTTAGAACAATATCAGGATAGTACTATCCCTGAGAAATTTCAAAAGGAAAGGGGAGAAAGAAACAAAAAATATTTCAAGATACAATTATATTTGTTAAATATGAGTCTTCAGATCAAAGAACCTAACAAACTGCAAATAAAATAAATCAAAGATGCTAATACCTATACTGATTATACTCAAATTATTAAAAGCCAAAGAAAGAAGTCTTTAAACGCCAAGAGAGAAATGATTCATTATGTAATCTCATCTAAAGCAACAGAACCAGAAGACAGTAGAATGAGATTGTCTATATGCTAAAGAAAAATTTACCAGCCAACAATTCTGTGATCATCAAAACTATATTTCAAAAATGAAGGCAGCTGGGTGCCGGTGGCTCACACTTGTAATCCTAGCTACTCAGGAGGCTGAGATCTGAGGATCATGGTTCAAAGCCAGACCGAGTAGGAAACTCCGTGGGACTCCTATCTCCAATAAAGCACTAGAAAACCAGAAGTGGTGCTGTGGATCAAGTAGTAGAACACTCACCTTGAGCTGAAGAGCACAAGGACAGCACCCAAGTCCAGAGTTCAAGCCCCATGACCGACAAAAAAAAAAGACAAAATTTAAAAACACAAAACACACTATATTCATAAACTGCTTTGTTGAATGGCAACTCATTTGTACAACTAAAGATAACAAAATATTTTTTAAATTAAAATACAGTCTCATGAAACAAAAACTGGGAGAATTCATTGGTAGGAAGCCTGCCTTACCAAAAATTATAATATTGTTTATCCCCAAAAGAAATTACAGCAAACAGTAACTTACATGCATGAAAAGAAACGAAGAACACTGGATATAGTGTGTGTGTTAATGGAAAAGATTATAAATACATTTGAATCATTTCTATACTCCCTAAAAGACATATTATTTTATAAAGGAAGGATTTGTAGCTGTACTAATGAATTAGCAATGTACAGAAATGTGATAGAAAGATAGATGATCGATTATATATATATATATATATATATTTCTAATTAGAGTGAGATATATCAGATATCTACTATATATATATAATGACACATATATAGAATGGTCATAATCAATAATATGAACAATAACATGCTGGTGAATGTGGAAAAGAAGGGACTCTAACACATGATCATTGGAAATGTCTAGTCTCTCCTTATTCCAATGGTGCATGGAGAGTCCCCAAAAAGCTAAATCTAGAACTACCCTATGATCTAATGATGACAGAAGACAACAAAGGCACCCACACGCCCATGTTCATTTTAACACTGTTTGCAATAGCTCAATTGTGGAAACTTCCCAGCTATCCTACAATGAATGAGTAAAGGAGAAAAAAAAAATCTGTGGGAAGTATGGGTCTGTAGGTCTAACAGAGCTCATGCCAAGTGTATGATTTTAGTGAGAAAGACAGTCTGGACAGACAAATGCCAGCACTAGCAGTGACAAAAGGGAAGAGGAGAAAGAAAGAAGGAAAGGAAAGAAAGAGAGAGAGGGAGAGAGAAAGAAAGAAAGAAAGAAAGAAAGAAAGAAAGAAAGAAAGAAAGAAAGAAAGAAAGAAAGAAAGAAAGAAAGAAAGAAAGAAAGAAAAAGAAAGGGAAGGAAGGAAGGAAGGAAAAGAAGGGAGGAAGGAAAAGAAGGGAGGAAGGAAGGAAAAGAAGGGAGGAAGGAAGGAAAAGAAGGGAGGGAAGGAAGGGAAGGAGGGAAGGAGAGAGGCAGCGAAGGAGGGTGGAAGGGAAGGAGATGGCAGAGAATATTCAGAAAAGTGAAAGAACACCATAAAGTGAAGAGAGGGGCCATTTTAACCAGTCACTGTAGTCCTCTCCAAAAGTATTATGATTCTGCAACTCGGAGCCCAAACCAGCATGAGGGAGTACAAAGGAGAGAGAGAGGTCCCATACTCGCCATGCAGCAACAGATGCTGACAGGAAAAGAAAGCACACTGCCATTGTTCCTGGGACTAGTTCCAGAAACAAAATGACATCATCGCCTGCATCACAAGTGCCTATTATTCCCTGAGTAGATGCTTCCTATGGGTCTTCTTTCAAATAAGCTGTGGCATCCAAAATGAGCAACTTTCAGTATAACCCTGAGAAGGGTACGAGTGACCCGTGACACCTGAACTAAATTAGCGTCTAGCTGTAAATATGCATGTGCTACAGAAATGCAAGGCTGGAAGTGTGCATGGGCACAAAGACAGGCCTGGTGAGAGCACCGCAGAGGGAGATGGAAAGTGGCCCTCCTGTACCTTGACATTGGCAGCTCTGTGTCTGTGTTAGGCCTTTCTTCATTTTGGTTTAACCTCAGAAAATGCATAGCCATTTGACAGAGAGAAAATCTAATAAGATGAAAAGGGTGCCAGCTTTTCAACGTTTTCGTTTCTAGTCTCAAGTTTCTAAACTTACCGAGAATGCCTTCATGACTGGTCTTCCCAAAACACACAACCAAACACTTCTTCCAGAAGCACCTCCCACGAACACCTCTTCCATTCTGATGTTAGCTTCTTAATTATCTCTAGCATTCACTATGAACTCACCGTTCTCCCCCTGGTCTAGTCTCTCTCCTTATTAGCTCCCTTTCTCAATGCACTCAAGCAGAGATCTCTCTAGTTTGAGGTGATGTATCTCCATGCCCAACACCCCAAGGCCCACTCACCTTTGCCTCATGCTCCTCTTGTGCCTCCCCCTTTCTCTTTCCATTCAAAGGGCTCCACCTAATTGAATCTATCTAACTAACCTTCCCGACACTGACCTCTTTTCTGAGACCTTGCAGTATCACACCAGAAACACATAATTTGCACTTCATTATATTGCAGAGAGCATCTGTGTAACGTTTTAAAATATGGCCAGTCGTGAGCCCAGGGTTATCTCCAAGGAAACCAGCAGGCTGTCTCCTAAGCAACCCTACAGGGTGACATATTTACGAGCTTAAAAAGTATTTCCTCATCCAGGAATTGTCTCTTCGACTTGCAGTTTCAGACACCAAGTGTTACATCACTTCATGGTGCCCTAGCAGTGACTTCCATTAACTATCCTCACTAGATCCTCTTGTTTGGAGCCAAAGCAGGAGAAATAGCTATGGGTATGTTGCAGCCAGATTGCTAGATTCAGATACCAACATCAGCATTTGTTGTTGTGCAAGCATAAAACCTTGTTGGTGTATATTTCCCATTTGCAAAATGGGGACATTCATAGATAGTAACATCATCAAAAGATTGTTGTGATGATTAAATGGATCAATATATGTAAAGGGATTTGACAAAGCCCAATACTGGTAGGCACGGACAAAAGTTAGCTGTCATTTCTAATAAGACCAGAAGAATAATCTATTAACTTACAACAAATTAAGTGTTCCAAGGAATTCATACCCATAAAGTCAGGCTAGTCTAGCTTCTGCATCGGTAAAGATGGCTTGGGATCAAGTAGTTTTATTGCAGGATTCAAATAATGGAAGTATTAGAACATGATGATTAACAACTTGATTTGTTTAATCCTGGTTCCAGTTAACTGTGTAACCTTAGGCAATTTATTTAAGCTTTAGTTTCCTCATCTAGAAAACAGGGAAGATGACAGAATATTTGTCATAGGGCTCCTGTTAAAACTTCTGGGAAGAGCCCACATAGGGATTCTCACCATGCATATGTAGAAATCACTCAATATACAGTTCAGCCTGTATTATATGATATTTAACATCACTCAGATTCATTTTCTTCATCTTGAAGGATCAATGGACTATATGCAAATAATTTGAAACATCTACATTTAACCACCAAGAGTAAATAGACAGTTTTCTATCTTCATGTGAGAGGGAATGCACAGTGAATGGACCCTAGTGTAAAATTACTTAGGTCTTGTATCTAAAATATAGTCTTTGCTACACTGTAGCTGGAGCTGTGAAAAGAGGGAATTAAAGCTTTATCTTTTTTTTTCGGTCATGAGGCTTGAACTCTGGGCCTGGGCACTATCCCTCAGCTCTTCAGCTCAAGGCTAGTGCTCTACCACTTGAGCCACAGCACCACTTCCAGTTTTCTGGTGATTTGTTGGAAATAAGAGTGTCACAGACTTTCCTGCCCAGGCTGGCTTTGAACTGTGATCTTCAGATCTCAGCCTCCTGAGTAGCTAGGATTATAGGCATGAGCCACCAGCAACTAGCAAATTGATGCTTTTGTTCTTTTTTTTTTTTTTTTTTTTGTCGGTCGTGGGGCTTGAACTCTGGGCCTGGGCGCTGTCCCTCAGCTCTTCAGCTCAAGGCGAACGCTCTACCACTTGAGCTACAGCGCCACTTCCGCAAATTGATGCTTTTGAAGGGAAGATTCTGCAAACAAAATGCAATACTGGTATGAGAGAGATACTGAGTTGCCTCATTTCTTGTGACACAAAATCAAGATGAACAATGGAAACACAAAATGAAATCAGAATTTTTTTCTAAATATATCATTATGTTCTCTCTCCATCCATTATCAACTCCCCAACTAGAACTGAGGACTGAAACCCAAGTGTGGAAAGAATTTACTCTTTTTTTCTCATTAATCTGTATTTGGATCCATGGGAGACCTAAGACTAGGTTTTCTTCTGTTACTGAATTAGTAACGCTTCCAAGAGAAGATCTCCAAAAGGAAGAGGCCCTGGGGTACCAAGTTCATGATTTTGTCTCTTCATGGAGGGGTTACGCACAGGTGGCTCACATTTATAAGCCTAGTTCTCCAAGAGGCTGAGATCTGAGAACTGTGGATTCAAGTCAGGCCTGGTGGAAAATTCTACTCTTATCTCCAATTAACAATCAAAAACCAGAAGTAGAGGTATAGCTCAAATGGTAATAATCAAGTGGGAACATTTAGCAGGAAAAGGTAAGAGAGAATACCCAAGCCCTAAGTTCAAGCCAGAGTATAAGCACCAAAAAACAAACAAACAAAAATAACAGAAAGGAAAAAAGAATTAGAGAACAAATTGAGACCAAAGGAAGCTTATTCATAGAGCAAAACAAAGAAAAAATAGAAAGGAAATACATAATCCAGACATGAGTATAAGTACAACTAATAACAATTGTAATGAGTGGCTTGGGGTTGGGGAATTTGTTTTCTTTTCTTTTCTTTTTTCTTTTTTCTTTTGGTCAGTCATTGGGCTTGAATTCAGGGCTGTCTGCTGATCCTGAACTTTTTTCACTCAAGGCTAGTACCTACTACTTTGAGCCACAGTTCCACTTCCAGTTGTCAGATGATTAATTGGCAATAAGAGTCTCATGGACTTTCCTGCCCAGGCTGCCTTTGAACTGAAATCCTCAGAGCTCAGCCTCCTGAGTAACTAGGATTACAGATGTGAGCCACTAGCATCTGGCAAATAATTGTTTTAATATCACAGGTATTTTTGGTGAAAAAGTAGGTTGGGATTTGAGTTCAGCGTCAGGTTAGGATGAGTGTTCCTGTTTGATCTAATGCCAGATGTCTCTCATCATTCTTGCTGTTACACTGTTTTGTCAATTGATCACAGAAATTTCGAAATCAGTCTGCTTACTGATCTTGGGTCATAGATATCTGTACATCCTTTTAAACAAAGAATAGATCGTGCCACAGGTTCCCTTCAAGACCAGGGTTGTCCTTGAGATGAGTGCACTTTTAAGCAGGTTTTCTGCCATGAGGAGTCATTTTCCCCCTTTTGTTTTTTGCTGTGGTTGGTTTGCTGTTTGTTTTTTCCAGAATATATCCTTGCTCAGTTCCCAGAGCACACGGTCAGAAGGTTGCTGCTCTATCCTCCTTTTCCTTTTACTACATATTGTAGCTTACACAAGAGTAAAAGTCTTAAGGCAAAGAAAATAGTGCTAATGTGCCATGGTTTCCCTTATTTGCAATATCTAGTATATGTATGAGTCAAGCAGAAAAGGTCAGATAATGTGATGTTAGGAAAATGAACCCTTAGATCTGTATTTAAATGTTTTTTTCTTTCATGCATTTGTTTCTAACGCATTTATAAGATTATTTCTTTGTTGCTTTGTATGTCCCTCCCCCACAGTATAACCCCTGCTTTCATTATATTTGAAGTCGGTATAATTTGTGGAGGAGATGGGGAAAAACAAGTTGTTTAAGGATACAGGTGGACCTGTTGCAACAATGAGAAGTACGAGTTGTCATGTCCAAAACGAGCTTTACAAGTCGGTGCGGGGGGGGGGGGGGGGGGGGAGGAGAGGGAAGGGGGGGAAGGAGAAGGATTGGGATTGGGGGGGAGGGGGGAGGCTGGGAAGGGATGTGAAGGGTAAACAAAGGAGGAGGCTGCAATGCTTGCTAAGAAATGTACGCATTATCCTGCCCATGTAATTGTAATCCCTCTGTACAGTATGTTCACAAATAAAATAAAATTAAATTTTAAAAAAATCATGGAAAGAATATCAAAAAAAAAAAAAAAAGGATACAGGTGGCTCCATTGCAACAATGAGAAGTACAAGTTGTCATGTCGAAAACGAACTTTACAACTTTGTTGCGGGCAGGGGGGGGGGAGAATTGGGTGGGGGGGCAGGGAGAGGCTGGGAAGGGATGGGAAGGGTAAACAAAGGAGGAGGCTGAAATGCTTGATAAGAAATGTACTCATTATCTTGCCCATGTAATTTTAACCCCTCTGTACAGTGTGTTCACAAAAAATAAAAATAAAATAAAATAAATCAAGCTATTCATTAATAGAGTGTTGATCTCTGAATTCCTGGATGCTATTTCCCATGCCTCATTTTCCCTGGTCTATACCATCTCACTTCCCTGCCAGGAAAAGTATTTCATCTGCCAGTCATCTGCAAGATCTGAGCCTTGAACTTCAAGGAAAACAATTAACTGTACAAGGACACTAAAAGAATGTCCCAACATCTGTGACATTCAGACCACCTTGGATGTTCTGGGATCCTCATGAAGTAGGCTACCTCAGAAGATTCATGGCTTCATCTTTGGTGATGTGCATCTTGGGTCATGGCACTACATTGTACTAAGAATTTATCTTTTGAAAAGAATGGAAGAAACCAAACAAAAAGCTGGTTCTTTGAAAAAATAAACAAAATTGATGGCCCATTGGCTAGATTAATTTAAAAAAGAAGAGAGGAAACCCATATTAATAGGATTAGGGATGCCACGGGAAACATCACAACACGTACCCAAGATATACAAACAATTCTAACAGACTACCTTCAAAAGCTATACTCTCTAAAGGAAGAAAATCGGGCAGAAATGGATGCATTTTTAGAGAAATACAAGTTGTCCAAACTGAGCAAAGAAGAAGTTAACCAATTAAATAAGCCAATATCCTATAATGAGATACAGGAAGCTATCAAAAGTCTTCCAACAAAAAAAAGCCCAGGACCAGATGGATTCACAGCAGAATTCTATAAGACCTTTAAACAAGAACTAATACCCATACTCCTCAAGCTCTTCAGAGAAACAGAGAAGGAGGGAGCTATCCCAAACTCATTCTACGAAGCCAATATCACACTCATCCCCAAACCAGGCAAAGATCCAACCAAAAAGGAGAATTACAGGCCAAACTCCTTGATGAACACAGATGCAAAGATCCTTAACAAGATTCTAGCTAACAGAATCCAGAAACACATAAAAAAAATAATTCACTATGACCAGGTAGGCTTCATCCCAGAGACACAGGGATGGTTTAACATATGTAAGTCAATAAATGTAATCCAACATATCAACAGAGCCAAGGTCAAGAATCACATGATTATCGCCACAGATGCAGAAAAGGCCTTTGACAAAATTCAACATTCATTCATGCTAAAAGCTCTGGAGAAAATAGGAATAGAAGGAACATTTCTAAAAACAATAAAATCCATTTATGACAGACCAATAGCCAATATTATACTTAATGGGGAAAAGCTACAACCAATTCTCCTAAAATCAGAAACAAGACAAGGATGCCCACTGTCTCCACTCCTCTTCAATATAGTCCTGGAACCCTTAGCCAGGGCAATAAGGCAAGAAAAAGACATTAAAGGGATCTGCATAGGGAAAGAAGAAGTTAAATTATCCCTTTTTGCAGACGACATGATACTATACCTCCACGATCCCAAAAACTCCATCCCCAAACTCTTAGAAATCATAAATCACTTCGGCAAAATAGCAGGATACAAAATAAACCCACAAAAATCAGTTGCCTTCCTATACACTGATAATGTACAGGAAGAGAGGGAAATAAAGGGAGCAACCCCATTCACAATAACCTCCCGAAAAATAAAATATTTAGGAATTAACCTAACCAAAGATGTAAGAGAACTATTTAATGAGAACTATAAAAAGTTAAAGAAAGAAATTGCAGAAGACACTAGGAAATGGAAAGACATCCCATGCTCCTGGATAGGCCGACTTAAAATAGTAAAGATGGTAATACTTCCAAAACTAATATACAAATTCAACGCAATTCCTATTAAAATCCCAATGACGTACATCACTGAAATACAGAAAACAGTCCAAAAATTCATATGGAACAACAAAAGACCTAGAATAGCCAAAACAATTCTAGGGGATAAAGACAATATGGGAGGGCTATCCATGCCGAACTTCAAACTCTACTACAGAGCTATAATAACAAAGACAGCATGGTACTGGCACAAAAACAGACCCGAAGACCAATGGAACAGAATAGAAGATCCAGAAATAAATCCACAGGCCTACAGCCAGCTGATATTCGACTAAGGAGCCAAAGACATACAATGGAAGAAACACAGCCTCTTCAACCGCTGGTGCTGGGAAAACTGGGCAGCCACATGCAGAAAACTAAAAGTGGACCCCAGCCTATCACCATGCACCAACATCAACTCAAAATGGATTAAAGACCTTAACATTAAACCTGAATCTCTGAAACTACTGCAGGACAGAATAGGAGAGACACTTGAACTAATAGGCACAGGAAAGAACTTCCTGAACAGAGTCCCAGGGTCACAACAAGTTGGAGAGAGACTCGACAAATGGGACTACCTTAAAATAAAAAGCTTCTGCATAGGGGCTGGGAAGGTGGCTCAGTGGTAGAGCGCTTGCCTTGCATGCCTGAAGCCCTGGGTTCGATTCCTCAGCACCACATAAGCAAAAAGAAAAAAGCCGGAAGTGGTGCTGTGGCTCAAGTGGTAGAGCGCTAGCCTTGAGCTGAAGAACTGAGGGACAGTGCACAGGCCCAGAGTTTAGGCCCCACGACCGGACCAAAAAAAAAAAAAAAAAAGCTTCTGCATAGATAAAGCTATCGCAACCAAGCTAGAAAGACAACCAACTAATTGGGAAAAAATATTTACCAGCAATATATCAGACAAGGGGTTAACATCCTGTATATACAGGGAACTCAAGAAACTAATCCCTCCCAAACCTAACAAACCAATTACTAAATGGGCAAGGGAACTAAAGAGGGACTTCTCAAATGAAGAAATAAAAATGGCAAAGAAACACATGAGGAAATGTTCATCATCCCTGGTGGTGAAGGAAATGCAAATAAAGACAACCCTGAGATACCACCTTACCCCAGTCAGAATGTCCCACATCCACAAATCAGCCAACGACAAATGCTGGAGGGGATGTGGAGAACGAGGAACGCTATTACACTGCTGGTGGGAATGTACACTTATACAACCACTTTGGAAAGCAGTCTGGAGGGTCCTTAGAAAGCTAAAGATTGACCTCCCTTACGACCCAGTCATACCACTTCTAGGCATCTACCCTGAACAACAGGAACCAATATACAAGGACACGTGCACCTCCATGTTTATTGCAGCACTGTTCGCAATAGCTAGGATATGGAAACAACCTAGATGCCCCACCACAGATGAAGGGATCCAAAAATTGTGGTATCTATACACAATGGAATATTATGCAGCCATTAGAAATGACAAAATAATGGCATTTGCAGGGAAATGGATGGAGCTAGAAGGAATCATGTTGAGCGAGGTAAGCCAAGAGCGAAGAGACAAACAGTACATGGTCTCCCTGATAAGTGGATGCTAAATCCAAAATGTTAGGTGATATGACAAAACTAACAGGACTTAAGAAACAAAGAACTCCCACTCATCTGGCTGAACCACTACCAAATATCCCCATGCTGCTGATCACATATATGGTATATAACATGTGAGCACCGTTATATATTACAGACTGTGATAGACAATTTGCTCCAGGAAAGTTAGAATGAACTTGTGACTTTAAATGAGCATCATTATTCCACAATACTGTGAATTTCCGGAAATTAAGTAATCACTTAATCACAATCAAAAAAAAAAAAAAAAGAACCTCGGAGAAGGGAGGGAGGGAGGGGATGGTAGGGGGAAAACAATGGAGGGGGTAACAATGTTCAAGAGGAAGTGTACTCATTACCTCACTCATGTAACTGTAACCCTCTGTATAGTATCTTTATAATAAAAAAAATTAAAAAAAAGAAAAGAATGGAAGGTAAAATATAATGCTCCAACAAGACTATATGTTAACATTCTCCTTCATTTTGCAGTGTAATGTTAATAATTGTCAGATCTTTTGAACATAAATGAGCTTTTCAGGAAGGAAAATACTCACTGGATCAAAAAGCAGTAGACACCAATCACTTGACCATGTTTAGCCCAGGCCAGGCCTCACGCTGCAGCTGCTGAGTGAATTAATTGAAGAAGACTGCTGTGTACTCTGGACATATTTCACTTAGCAAGAATTGCCATCTCAGCATTAGAAGATATGACATTGAAGTCCTAACTGTGACCATCTGGGCTGGGAGACATTAAACATGCCAACTTATTCAAAATGTTATACTTAGTCGGAAAAAATATCTGAAGAGAAATTCAATGTTTTATCAAACTAAAAAAGAACTAGAATCCCTCAGAACACAGAGTAGAGTAAAATGATGAATTCCTAGAAAGATGTGTTTCTATGCTCAGCTGAGGCAGGTGAATTGAATTAAACCAGGAAGGTAAGTGAGAGTGGTGGCATGCTGAGGTACACCAGCAGGGAAAATAAAACCACAGCTGTTAAGTCAGGTATGCTGATGCACACCTGTAATCTGACAACTCAGGAGGCAGAGGTAGGAAGATCAGGAGTTCCAGGCCAACCTGAGCTAAACAGTGAGACTGTCTCAGAAAGCACAGCTGTTTTAAGAGTTGGATTTTTACCAAAGGTGAGGGAAAATGGAAAGTATTTGTGTTGGGATGGTCACACCGAGTGTTGATAGGGAGGGTGGAGAGCAAGGGACAGATGGAAAAGGCTATTCAGAGAGTTCTAAGTTAGAGTGAAGTTCTGATGGGCTGTTGTACAGTATACTTCAAAAGGCTAGAAGAAAAAATGGTTAGTGATTTCCACATTGACATGAAAATGTGAGCCCATATCTGTGGCTCATGCCTGTAATCCTCACGACTCAGGCAGCTGAGATCTGAGGATCACTGTTCGAAGCCAGCCCAGGCAGAACAGTTCATGAGACTCTTATCTCCAATTAAACATCAAAAAGCCAGAAATGGAGATGTATCTCGAACAAAAAAAGCTCAGAGACAGTGCCCAAGCCCTGAGACCAGCCCTCCAAAAAATATAAATAAATAAAACATAAGAGGTGATGGATGTTTTAAGAGATAGCCATATCTACCCTGATTTAAGCATCACATGTTGTATACTTGTATGGAAACACTGCATAGATCCTAGAGGCCAATAAATGCATTATAAATCTAAACCATTTTGTGCTTTTGTGAGAGATAAAGTAGAAGGTCCAATCTTGAATAATGAGGCCCCTCAGCTGGATTTCAGAATGACGTTTGATTTGGGTGCTACAAACTCTCCTGAGCTTTGGGCCAGCTCAGTCCTGGGAGAAATCTTAGTGATATAAAGCACCATGGCATTAGAAAATGCCCTGGTGATAAGATAAGACCCAACATTTAACACACGTAACAGGGGAAACACTGACCTTGAGAACTCCACTCTAGTGAGACTACTTCTTGAGAAAACCAATACAACCCAGAGCTGTTAGCAGACTCAAAAGCTTCCCAAATGTGTGGACACCTTGGTAAGGAGCTTCTGTGGCCAATGACAGAATCCTTAGATTATGCATGAGAAATAGGACAAAATGGGAGTTTTGAGGCCAGAAGGGATTGGAGGATAATATTTTGTAATGTGTACAGAGCAAATTAGATGTTTTATGGGACACTCCCATTCCCGGAAGAGCAAGTTTTTCCCCCTGCCCCCTCATTATGTCAGATTGTATTTTCAGAGCCTATGTGAAGACGTCACAACAGAAAAGAGGGAAAATTGAAGTCCACCTCTGCTATCGCTTGATAAATGGCTATCCATGAGTGGTCATTAAAACAAGATGAAATTCTCAACTTTCAAAATCAAAGACAAAATATGAATTTCTCATAGTGGATATTGTGATTGGATTAGCTGAATCTTAGTCTAAGTGAGGATGAAGGTCTCAAATCTGACCAGGATTAAGGAAGTAGAAGGTAGAATAAGTGTAGAAGCAAGACTCAGGAATCATTAAGTCACCATCACCTGGGCAAGACTTCAATGGAGTGCTTGTGGCCCCAAAATACGTGTACTACCAGGCTCAATCACCTCCATTCCTCACAGCCCCAACTTGAAACAAGCTTAACTTTTCAACAATAGGCAGGTGAGTTGACTAACAAATTGTGATAGAATGGTATCACTTACATCACACAAAGAACAGTTGACCAATATCTACCAACAACATTGATAAATTTCAAAAGCATCATAGTAATAATACATCTCAGACTTAAAGCAGACTTAAACAACTTTTAGCTATAAGGGAGTGTGACTATAAAGAAACCTAGGGGAATTTTGAGGGGGTGATAGACATACAAGTGTGTGTACATGTAAAAATTCACGCTTATAACCTGACACCAGTGGCTCACATCTGTAATCCTAGCTATACCAGAGTCTGAGATCTAAGGATTACAGTTTGAAGCCAGTCTGAGCAGGAAAGTCTATGAGACTCTTATCTACAATTAACTACCAAAGAAGCCAATTGGCTCAATTGGTATAGTGTCAGCTTTGAGCAAAAAAGCTTAGGGATAGTACCCAGTCCCTAGGTTCCAGCTCCAGGACTGCCATGCACGCGCGCGCACACACACACACACACACACACACACACACACACACACACACACACACAACACAATTCCATTCCCTGTAATCCTAGGCAGGAGGCTAGCCTGGGCTACATAATGAAATCCTGCCTGTAAAAGCAAAAAAAATGAATACATAGGTTTAAGACAAACACACTCATTCCCCACCCTCCTACTTGTAATGCTGAATGCCGTTTGCCTTGGACAACTTACACCTTGATAAAAATAAGCTATGCATTTTGAAATCAGTTTAGTTGACTAAATTGTATTATTTGCACTGCTTTCATAGTGTTAACATTCTTAACAGGTATTTCATTATTTCATACCAGGCTTGTAATAAAAGCAAGTGTCAGTGTGTAACTAAATGCAGGCCAGTTCCAATCAGAAAAATCATAACCTCTCTTTTAACTCTATTGTGAGTTATTATATAGATGTAGGATTTTCAATTGCATTTAAGTTTTACAAGTTACTTATACAAATCTTATAAAACATGGCTTTTCTAGGCCTGTAAAGGCCTCTGTTGCTCTGTGTGAGTAGGGAAAGCCCCGTTTGGTATGTCTCATTTCTCCCTAGGACAGGCCTAGGAAGGGGCTTATTGTAGACCCAGGAAGAAGCTTACTGAAGGCCCAGGAAGACTCCAAGAAAGAGACACTTCCATTTGGGAAAAGATGTTCAGTATACCAACTATGACAAAGAATTTATTAACCAGGGCTGAGGGTGTGTCCCAAAATGAATACTAGGAAGTAGGTGGTAGGGAGTCAAGGGGATAGGAGTAGACAAATGAAGAGAGGAAGAAGGGGATAGTCATGATCTTCAATGTATTTGAAATTAGGGAAATTGAGGGGAGGGGTTGGGTTGGAAGGGATGGAGAAGAATAATGCAAAGAGATGACAGTGATCAAGATGCATTTTACTCATAAACTGACATGTTGAATTATAACCCCCTTATAGAACTACTTAAAGATAATAAAAATATAATTTTAAATATATTTATACATATATACTCCTAGGTATGTATGTATATATTCAAAGGAATGAGTGCATGGGTCCTCTAAAGAGCCTTACAAGGATGGCCAATGTATCTTTAATAATATTACCAGCTGCAGATGAAAATGTTCAATGGTGGAATGCATAAATAATTTGTGGTATGGTAAACCATAGACTTGTGCATCACAATGAAAATTAATGAACCATTGACATTTGCAACAACACAGATGAATCTCAAGATACTGTTGAGCAAAAGAAGCCAAACTGGAAGGAAGATGTAGTACAGAATTGAGCTTCTATGAAATTTCAGAAAGACAAATCTCTCATAAGAGAAGTCAATATAGCAGATATTTTTAGGCATACTGCCTGAAGAGCATGATCATGCCTGCTAGCTCCCATCTGAATCGAATCAAGGAACCAGAGATACGCACTTGAGGTGTGCACTTTATAAATAAGTAGTACCTCAGCAGAAAATAGAGACTCAAACTCTGTAACACTTAGAATTTACACAATGTACTTCCCATGGTCTATTGAGTTATCTTGAAATGCTTTCATTAAATATCTTTTATTGATTGCCCAGTCATCCTTTTACAATAAAAATGTACAAATCAATTTTTTTTCCTGTCCTCCAGGAATGTATTTTAACAGGAATGGATTCTTCCAAGTGGGGAACACCAGTCAACTCTGGTGTGAATGCTCAATACAGAACTGGGACACAGGAAGCGCCAAGAAAGTTTCTGGAGTGATGAGAAAATGTAGAAGTTATTGCAACTTCTTTGGCAGGGGACCATACTGGAAAATGCATACTTCAGAGCATGTGAGTTGAACATCATATCCACCTTCCATAGTCTTGAGACACAAGACCACTGACTGAACCTCTCTGGTGGATATTACTATTTGGGAATGATAGCAGAACTCATGGTGAGCACTGGGTGATCTGAATTCCAAGTGGCTCATATCCCTGATAAATGGTGCTTATGTTCTGAGTATCCACACCAAACCTTAGCACATGACTCTCAACCAGAGGGAAAGAAAGGATTTGAGCTGGTGACGAACCTCCAACAGAAGTCCTCAATACCAATCCTGATTTTATAGTTCAACTTTGTGCATCATGGATACTCTGCCATATGCTTTTACTAAACTCAACACTGGCCCTGGGCTTTTTTGCTCAAGGCTAGCACTCTACCACTTGAACTACAGTTCCACTTCCAGCTTTTGGGTGGCTAATTGGAGATAAGATTCTCATGGACTTTCCTGCTCAGGCTGGCTTTGAACCGTCATCCTCAGATCTAGCCTTTAGAGTACATAGAATTGCAGGTATGGGCCACTGGCACCCAACTTTAGATGTTATTTTTATTACTAATAAAAATAAAAAGGTAATAATAACATGATTTTTTAAAATTGCAATTGCTAATTTTTTTTTCTTTCTGCACTGGAGTTAGAAATCAGGGCCTTACTTGGGGGTGTTCTACCCTAAATTTCACTTTCAGCCCTTTGATGATTATTTTTGAGATAGTCTTGCTTCTTACCCCGGCATCCACCTCCGATCTACCTGTTTGGGACTTCCTACCATGGCCGAGATGACAGACTCAAGATGCTATACCCTAGCTTCTTCCACTGAGACAGCATCTCACTGAATTTTTTATCCAGGCTGGTCTGGAACCACAATCTTTCCAGTCTCAAGACTTTCACAAAACTAGGATGACAGGCATATACAATTAAAAGCAGCTACCGGTTGGAAAGGGATGTAAGGTCCGCTCCTGGATGGCTAGCAGACTCCACCCTCCTCGCAGCAAAGTCTCCACCCAGTACCTGCGTTACCTAGGCAACTGGGACACCTGGAAGAGGTCACATCTGCATCTGCTGATGTCACATCTGAATTTGATGTGGCCACACCTTTCCCCACCCATACCCTACATAAGGGCTAGCCCAGGCCCAGACTCTCTCCCTTTTTTTTTCTCTCTCTGTTCGTTTCTAGCTCTTGCTGCTCTTTTCTTGCTCTCTTGCTCTCTCTCTCTTTCCCAGCCACGTGGAGTGCCAACCTTGCCTGGTCCCAGCAGGTCTACCCCTTACCTGAATACCACGTGAGTGCTACTGTTCTTACCCCTCTCTCTGCTCTTTTCTCTCTCTTTCCTCTCTTCCCAGCTCTCTCTCATTCCCAGGCCTTTCCCAGCCACGTGGAGTGCCACCCTTGCCTGGTCCAAGCAGGTCTACTGAATAAACCTACCCCTTATCTGAATACCACGTGCGTGCTGGTGCTGTTCTTACTCGGCTTACCTCTTTTTAAAAACAGGGATCATGAGAGTTTTTTGACCTGGACTCAAACCATGTTCTTCCCATTCTCAACTTTTAGCTTTTAGCTTTTTTTTTTTTTTAATTTTATTTTATTTGTGAACATACTGTACAGAAGGGTTACAATTACATGGGCAAGATAATGCATACATTTCTTACCAAGCATTGCAGCCTCCTCCTTTGTTTATCCTTCACCTCCCTTCCCAGCCTCCCCCCTCCCCCCCCCACCTAATCCTTCCCCCCCCCCCTCCTGCCCCACCGACATTGTAAAGCTCCTTTTTGACATGACAATTTGTACTTCTCATTGTTGCAACAGGTCCACCTGAATCCTTAAATGACTTGTTTTTCCCCATCTCCTCCATAAGTTGTACTGACATCAAATATATTGAAATCAGGGGTTATACCGTGGGGGAGGGACATACAAAGCAACAAAGAAATAAACTTATAAATGCGTTAGAAACACATGCATGAAAGGAAAAAAAACATTAAAATACCTATCTAAGGATTCATTTTCCTAACATCACCTTATCTGACTTTTTCCGCTTGACTCATACATATACTAGATATTGCAAATAAGTGAAACCATGGGAACTGTGTTTCTTTGTGCCTGGCTTACTTCACTTAATATAATTTTTTCCAAGTTTTTCCATTTCCTAACAAATGGGACAATGTCATTCTTTCTGATGGAGGCATAGAATTCTATTGTGTATATATACGACATTTTCTTGATACTTTCATCTACTGAAGGGCATCTGGGTTGGCTCCATATCTTAGCTATGGTAAATAATGCTGCAATAAACATAGTTGTGCTGATAGCTTTAGTGTGGTCTTGTTTGTAAACATTTGGGTAAATGCCCAAAAGTGGGATTGCTGGGTCATAGGGGAGCTCTATGTGAAGTCTTTTGAGGAACCTCCATACTTCTTTCCAAAGTGGTTGAACAAGTTTACATTCCCACCAACAATGAAGTAAGGTTCCCTTCTGTCCACATCCCCTCCAGCATCTGTTGTTAGAGTTCTTGATTTTTGCCATTCTAACTGGAGTGAGGTGGTATCTCAATGTTGCTTTGATTTGCATTTCTTTTATGGCTAGGGATGTTGAGCATTTCTTTTATTTCTAAAAAAAAAAAAAAAAAAAAAAAAAAAAAAAAAAAAAACGAGAATGACATTAAATTCACAAAATAGATTCTTTAACCACCATCACAATGACTCCATTTTATAAGTATTAGGAAACTATTGGTGATTCTGCACCTTCACTAATTTTTTCAAATAAAAATGTCCCCTCCTGTCCTCACTTATCCCCTCCTGCTGTAGCCTATGAGTTGCAGCAAAGAGAGCTCAGCTGGACTTCCAAAATCTTCCCACATGTTTTGCAATGAACTGCTCTGGGCTAAACCTTTCCAATCACTCCCTCTTTCTCTACTAGTCAGTGCCACCAATACTGTTTGATTTTTTTTTTCATTTTGGAACTTAGAGAAAATTAGGTGGCAATTATATAGTTTCAGGTAAATATTTGCTTCTACACCTTGCTACCTGTGGAGCAGGTCAACTGAAAATACTCATTTTCCATACATAAAGAGTCACTTCTGCATATGCTGTGATTAAGTTGTTGTCTGGTTTTCAACATCCACCTGCAGTTTTAAATGAAACTTCTAAACAGATGAATGAATGCTTTTATGGAACAAACAGAAGAAGAAAATACCCTAACCAGACTTTGCAGAACTCCCCAGAATCTCCAAATATATGACTTGAGTTCAGTGACAAACATAACCAAATTTATGTACTTATGTAGGTATGTATGTATACATGTATGCATGTATGCATGTATGTATTGTTGGTCCTGGGGCTTGAACTCTGGGTCTAGGCACTATACCTGAGCTGGTTTTTTGCCCAAGGTTAGTTCTTCACCACTTGAGCCACAGCTCCACTTTTGACTTTTTCTGTGATTAATTGATAAGAGTCTCACAGACTTTCCTGCCTAGGCTGGCTTTGAACCGCGTTCCTCAAATCTCAGCCTCCTGAGAAGCTAGGATTACAGGCAGGCGCCACTGGTGCCCAGCCATAGCCAAATATTAAATAAGGAATTGAGACACTTATTTAATACCTCTCAGAGTTCATTCTCTTTAGAATGCTACAGCTTATTTCTGCAGAGTAGGGTACATAGGCATCATCAAGATTCCCTTTAGAGTGCTGAGACGTTTAGACTCAGACCTAGCTAGAGCTTGTTCACAGTTCTCACTCTGTATTCCCAGATTTCCTTAACTCCCTTGACTCTCAGAAGACCACTGACTGACCCCATCTGCTCACAGTAGGACTAATGCCCTCTGTAGTTCCTGCCAGTCACAGCACTCATGATGTTTCAAACCTGGCTTTCAAAGGCAAAGACACAGTATAGCAGAGGTATGTCTAACACCCTCTATGACTGTAAATACAGAAACAGGGCTGATAAAAGGAAAAAACAATGTTTAAGCATTACTCAGCTCATCTAAGTTGACAAAGTAGAGGTTTCCATATGACCCTACTTTACTCAAGTGGCTGGTTTCTTGAAATGCTGGCTTATCAAAATACCATCTGTCAATTCTGGCCACAAAAGATGCATCATCGTGTCTGTCTTCTTCAAGTACCAAAGCTAATTTTTAGGGTCTTAATTTTTTTTGATGGCTTGCAAGTTACAGGTTTCTGATGAGCACACAATTAAACAAATTGTTACATTGGAAGCCAAATTTCACCACGTTGTCGTGATAGCAGCTGCTATGCATAAGTCGGGGGACTTGAACAACACAAATCTGAGTGCCTGTGGTTTATTTGTTTAGGAAAATGGAAAAGTAATAGGCCAGACTTATCATCAACAGGCTAGGACTGTTTATTGCCAGCGAGGGTCATAGAACTATGGGCAGATTTAGAAGTTGTGCAAGGGACTGGATTTTGGGGTGGGCTTACATAGGTCTTAACAAGGAAGCAGAAAATAAAAAATGGGCTATGTAGACACTTTGGTTGAACACACACTTCACTTCTCATAGGGGAATTTCTAGGACTAGGCATGGTTTTAACTTTATAAGAAAATATGAACACATCTAATTTTTTCCACAAATGAATATGTGCCAGCTCCTACCACAGACAGACTTGTTGTTTTCTTTTTAAATCTTTAAGTAGTTGTACGAAGGAATTGCCATTCACCAAAGCAGTTTATGAAGACAGTGCATCTTGATCAATGTTACCCCTTTCGACATGCTTAGCCACCCCTCCCAACCAGCCCTTCCCTTATTTATCTTAATTTTAGGTTATACATTGAATTTTTTGCAATTTAACAAAGCAATTTTTGTGTACAATACATCTTGATCTGTGCCACCACTTCAACATTTCACTCCCCTTTGATCTACCCCTTCCCTTATATTTCTCAATGCTGTGGCATATACCATGAATTCTTGCCTGCATTCCCCCCACTTTCCCCTTCATTCCCCTGTCCTTCTCCTTTTGGACCTCCCCTCCCCTCTTGCAAGTACTCATTTCCTAGTACTTATTTTGTTGGGCTTTGACTTAGGTTTTTCATGTGCATGCTGTTCCTATGTCTTGAATTCAGAGCCACACACTCTGTCAGCCTTCTGGCTCAGGGCTGACGCTGTACTACTTGAGTCACACCTCAGGTATGTTGTTTGTGCTGGTTAACTGAAGTAGACTCTCATGGGCTTTTCTGTTCAGACTGGCTTAAAACTAAGATCCTCAGAATCTCAGCCTTCTGAATTGGATAACAGGCATGAGACACCAGCACCCAACTCAACAGACATATTGTAAAGACAATGCATGATAAAATACTTTATTTGCTTTTCTATTTCACTCTGGCAGTGAAATAGGGTGATCAAGTCTGGCTGGCACCATCTTGGCCACATGGTGGATGGTAAGGTCTGGAGTCTTGTCTTCACTCTGGGAGAAGGTGAAGCCACCACCTCCCAGTTGAGGGGTATATCTGAATCCCTGGAGGCAGGGGCTGACAGGTTACTAAACCTGTCAGTCCAGTAGCTGGGACTAGGAGTTTCCTGTGATCCTGCTCCCTGACCTGACCCTATTTAGGCCTGGACCGGCTCAGGCGACATTACAACATACCACACGTCTTTGTGTTCATGTCTTGTCTTGGGTCTCCTGGCTCTTCTTTGGTCAATACGGAGTCCCAATTCAGCTCTCTACTGGAGCTGGAGCTGAATTGGTTTGTTGTTATTATTTTTGTTCTTTCTTTCTTCTCTAGCCTTCATGGCACAGTTTCCTAACAGTGTTAAGTATATTTATTTGCTGGCTGCTGGTCTTTGAGACAGGAGTCCACCATGCAGTTGCCAGCCTTTTAATAAAGACTCCAAGAATTGATCCTTTAAAATGTGGCTTCTCTGATTTCTCACCTTACAATATCAGGTAAGTTTGGTTGCAGAAGCAACCACTGCCAAACACTGGCAGGGAATCATTGATTCTGCTTAAAGAAAATAATAAGGAGGGGTGGGGTTTCAAAAGGAGAGTTAGTTGTCCAGCCCATCCTGCAGCAGATCTGTCTCTCCCCAAGTGAGGGGAAAGAACTCAACTCCTGAGTCACCTTGTGAAATTAGACAGCTGGAAATATTTTGTCTTAATACCATTTGCGTTTAGCAGTGAAATCACTGCTTTAAAAGGGAGGGTGGTGAAAATTTATATTGTAAATATAAATTTATGTTATAAATTTATATTAGTTACTAATGTGATCTTGGACAAGCCTTTTGCTTTGTTTCTGTTTGGGGGATCTAGAGTTCCCCAAGGTACCTTGGATGGTCCTCAATGGCTGGCCCTGTCATGGGATAATGACAGTTGTACAACTGAACCAGTTCTGATGGTGTATAATCAGAAGTTCTCCTTGTTACACAATTAAGAGTCAGGTTTACGTCGCTCTCCTCCGGCAGCTGGCTTCCCTCGCTCAGACTTCAAGATGGGGAAGTCCTTAGCTAACTTCATGTGCCAAAAGCACTTCCACCCCACCTCCAAATCCAACATCAAGAATGTATGGGTGGCAGAACAGAAAATATCCTATGATAAAAAGAAACAAGAATTAATGCAACAATACTTTAAAGAACAAGAATCACATGATAACAGATTGCTTATGGGAGATGAACGTGCTAAGAACGTCCTTAACTTCATGTATGAGGCTCCACCAGGAGCTAAAAAAGAAAACAAAGAGAAAGAAGAGACAGAAGGAGAGACAGTATACAAATGTGAATGGCAGAAAGGAACACCATGAGAAAAATATGCCAAAGATGACATGACCATCAGAGATCAGCCCTTTGGTATTCAGGTTCGAAATATGAGGTGCGTTAAATGCCACAAATGGGGTCACGTCAACACAGATCAAGAGTGTCCTTTGTTCAGTCTTTCTGGAATTAATGCAAGTTCAGTTCCTACTGATGGCTCAGGGCCATCGATGCACCCCTCCGAGCTAATAGCTGAGATGAGAAACAGGGGTTTGCACTGAAAAGAAATGTACTGGGGAAAATTTTGACCGCAAATGATCCATCACAGGAATATGTAGCAAGTGAGGATGAAGAAGATCCAGAAGTCACTAACAACTAAACAAAAACAGAAACTTCTCAGGAAATTGGATAGACTTCAAAAGAAAAAGAAGAAGAAGAAGAAGGATAGAAGAAAGAAGAAGTTACAGAAGACAAGAAGCAAGCACAAAAAAACATAAAAATAAATTCTCCTCCTCTTCTTCCTCCTCTTCTTCTACTGAGACTTCTGAAAGCAGTAGCGAGAGTGACAGTAAAGAAGAAAAAAAAGAAAAACAAGTGTACAGGAAACAGCACCAATGACTCTGAAGAGGACAAATCTAAGAAGAGAAAACTTTATGAAGAACTTTCTAGCAGTCATAACAAAGAAAGAAGCAAGGAAAAACCTAGGTTCTTAAAACAAGAGAGTTCTGAAGAGAATAGCAAATGGAGCCATTATGATTCTAACAAGAAGTCCAGAAGCCGGCATCACAGTCCAGAGAAGAGAGGATCTGAAAGAAATGGGGGGAGCATCAGAAGCCACAGCAGGGAGGAGAGAAGATGGAGGAGGAGCCGCAGCAGAAGTCCTGGTGGTTTTAAGGAAAAGGAGGCAAGGAACCAGCGATAGCCAGTTCCCATGAAGAGCAGAAGAAAGCCATGGCCCAGATGTGTATAGGGGAAGAACACACAGAGAGCACACTGAAGTGACACAGACAGTAAAGAGAAGCGTGACAATTTCCTGAGAATAAAAACAGCCCCGTTTTCTTATTAAATATCTTTAGCAAGGGCTGAAGTATGGACTATTGTATTTGTCATTTTAAAAAAAGCTCTTAATTTTTCATCTGTGCAAATTGTCATTTCAAGTACAAAGATTATATGAGTACCATAAGAATGAATTTTGCAAATATTTGAAGTCGTCTATTTGTGGGCTTTCGAAATATTTTCTGTTGGAAATCTGTTGGACAAATGGGATTGCATGAAATTGCAGAGCTTCTGCATGGCAAAGGACATAGCTAGCAAGATCAATAGAAAGCCCATGGATTGGGAGAAGATCTTCACTAGCCATACAACGGACAAGGGTCTCACATCTAAAAAATTAAATCCCACAACAACAAATCTTCAAAGAAACAACTGCCCAATAAATAAGTGGGCTAAAGACTTAAAGAGAAACTTCTCTGAAGAGGAAAGAAGAATGGCCAATAGACACATGAAGAAATGCTCAACCTCCCTAGCTATAAAAGAAATGCAAATCAAAACAACATTGTGATACCACCTCACTCCAGTTAGAATGGCTATAATCAAGAACTCTAATAACAACAGATGCTGGAGGGAATGTGGACAGAAGGGAACCTTACTGCATTGTTGGTGGGAGTGTAAACTTGCTCAACCACTTTGGAAAGTAGTATGGAGGTACCTCAAAAGACTCCACATAGAGCTCCCCTATGACCCAGCAATCCCACTTTTGGGCAATTACCCAAACGATCACAAACAAGACCACACTAAAGCTACCAGCACAACTATGTTTATTGCAGCATTATTTACTATAGCTAAGATATGGAACCAACCCAGATGCCCCTCAGTAGATGAATGGATCAAGAAAATGTGGTATATATACACAATGTAATTCTATGCCTCCATCAGAAAGAATGACATTGCCCCTTTTGTTAGGAAATGGAAAGGCTTGGAAAAAAATTATATTAAGTGAAGTAAGCCAGACCCAAAGAAACATAGGTCCCATGGTTTCCCTTATTTGCAATATCTAGTATATGTCTGAGTCAAGCAGAAAAGGTCAGATAAGGTGATGTTAGGGAAATAAACCCTAAGATATGTATTCAAATGTTTTTTTTTCTTTCATGTGATTGTTTCTAACACATTTATAAGATTATTTCTTTGTTGCTTTGTATGTCCCTCCCCCACGGTATAACCCCTGCTTTCACTGTACTTGATGTTGGTATAATTTGTGGAGGGGAAGGGGAAAAACAAATCGTTTAAATAGGGATACAGGTGGACCCATTGCAACAATGAGATGTACAAGTCGTTATGTGGAAAATGAACTTTACAACTTTGGGGGGGCGGGGAGGATTGGGTGGGGGAGTGGAGGGGGGAGGATGGAAAGGGATAAGAAGGGAAAACAAAGGAGGAGGCTACAATGCTTGATAAGAAATGCACTCATTATCTTGCCCATGTAATTGTAACCCCTCTGAACAGTATTTTCACAATAAAAAAAATCCAAAAAAAAAAAAGAAATATTTTCTGTTGGTAACTGTTTCTTGTGACCTCTACTAGATTTTTTTAAACCCATATAACTCTGTGACATTTTCTTTGTTCTAAAGCATCATTAAAAGAGTGACAATACATTGAACAGTTAAAAAAAATTAAGAGTCATCTTTTTGTTGATATGAAAAACAAGGAAACAAAAGGTCATGCTTAAAAATAGTTATTTGACATAGAACATATTTTGCTTTAGTCAAAACTTTATTTTAACTCCTCTAAGAAAAATAGCATGAGGACTCATCTCTTGAAAATACCAGCATCACTCTGAACACTAGGGAAATTAAAAGACTAGATAGAATGGATTTCTTAGGAAAAATCAGCCTGAGTATTCAGAGTTCCCTGGCTTTATTTATCAATTGTGTGCTAGGGGAGAATCATCCATCTACCTTGGACTTAGCCATTACGGTGTGAGGTTTTTGTTTTGGGTTTTTTTTCTTTTTAATACAGGGTGTTTGACATTGTACAAAGTCAAGTTCAAATGGAATCTAAAACTTAGCAACTTTGGAAGTTTTGGCTATGGTAGTAAAATTAGAAAAAAATCAAAGAAAAAAATCAAAGATACAATTACTGATCTCACCATCATCCCTTGCCAGAAAAAAAAGGTTTAAAGAATCTTCACAGTATCAATAATTCTTTGAAGGAAATGGAGGTTTATGAAGCATTTGGAATAATGAATCCAGCTTAGCCAGACCAGTGGTCAGTATACCCCTATGTACTGCTGTTGCTGAAAAGAACTGAAGAGATACCTTTGTTAGGTGAACAGTCACAATGAAATAAGGAGACTGGGTCTAAGTAACACCATTTTGACATCTTAACAAAAGTTAATAGAAGATGGGGACTTTCTGAGAACTCTGGAGGTGACAGAGGACATTCTTTGGATTGCAGGTGTGTCCTGAATTGTAGGGCTCCAGAAAAGTCTTACTTCCCCTAGATAATTGGGTCTCCTGCTTACCCCTATTGTTCTGCTCCCAATTTGCTCTGCCTATGTATAACACTTTTGTTTAGGCTTTATCTTCACCCCAACATGTAGTTTTTGTCTTTAAAAGCTATGTGCAATCCCATTTCTCCAACCTTTCTTTCATTTGTTCTGTTTCTGGGTCTCTATTAAGAAAATATCAGTCTGTGCCAAGGAGAATAGGCTTCTCCTATTCCATCCTGTAATATTGTCAGGGTGTCTGTTTTGACTCCGAGGTCTTTGATCCATTTGGAGTTGATTCTGTGCAGGGTGATATATAAGGATCTAGATTTAGTTTTCTACAAGTGATTAACCAATTTTGCCAGCACCATTTACTGAAGAGGCTGTCTTTCTTCCATTCTATTTTTTTAGCTCCCTTCTCAAAGATTAGGTGGCTATAGGTCAGTGGGTTCATTTCTGGATTTTCAATTCTATTCCATTGGTCCTCATGTCTATGCTTGTACCAGTATCAAGCTGCAGAGCTTCTGCATGGCAAAGGACATAGCTAGCAAGATCAATAGAAAGCCCACGGATTGGGAGAAGATCTTCACTAGCCATACAACGGATAAGGGTCTCTATCTAAAATATACTTGGAATTCAAAAAACTAAATCCCCCAACAACAAATCTTCAAAGAAACAACTGCCCCGATAAATAAGTGGGCTAAAGACAAAGAGAAACTTCTCTGAAGAGGAAAGAAGAATAGCCAATACACATGAAGAAATGCTCAACCTCCCTATCCATAAAAGAAATGCAAATTGAAACAACATTGAGATACCACCTCACCCCAGTTAGAATGGCTATAATCAAGAATTCTAATAACACCAGATGCTGGAGGGGATGTGGACAGAAGGGAACCCTACTGCATTGTTGGTGGGAGTGTAAACTTGTTCAACCACTTTGGAAAGTAGTATGGAGGTTCCTCAAAAAACTCCACATAGAGATTCCCTATGACCCAGCAATCCCACTTTTGGGCATTTACCCAAATGATCACAAAAAGACCATACTAAAGCTACCAGCACTACTATGTTGATTGCAGCATTATTTACCATAGCTAAGATATGGAACCAACCCAGATGCCCCTCAGTAGATGAATGGATCAAGAAAATGTGATATATATATACAATGGAATTATGCGTCCATCAGAAAGAATAACATTGCCCCATTTGTTAGGAAATGGAAGGACTTGGAAAAAATTATGTTAAGTGAAGTAAGCCAGGCCCAAAGAAACATAGGTCCCATGGTTTCCCTTATTTTCAATAACTAGTATATGTCTGGGACAAGCAGAAAAGGTCAAAAGCTATGTACATATGACCAGATAAAATGATGTTAAGTGAAATGAACCCCAAGATAGGGACACAGGTTTTTTTTTCTTTCTTGCTATTGTTTCTAATGAATTTATAATGTACCATGTGATTTTTTTCTTTCTTTTGTATGTTCTTCCCCCACGATATAACCCCTGTTTTCACTGTATTTGATGTTGGTGCCCTGCATCTTGTATATACACTTCTCTAATTTGGGGAGGGGAAGGGAAAAAAACAAAATACTTAAATAGGGATACAGGTTGACCCATTGTAACTATGAGATGTACAAGACACTATGTTGAAAACTGAACTTTACAATTTGGGGGCGGTGTAGTGAAGGGGGAGGGTGGGAATGTAGTTGTGGAGGTGGGAGGGAAGCAATAGTAGGGGAAAAACAAGGAGGTAACAATGCTTGATAGGACATGTACTCATTACCTTGCTCATGTACTCATGTAACTGTAACCCCTCTGTACAGTATTTTTACATTTTAAAACATATTTAAAAATAAATAAAAGGGCTGAGGGCATGGTTAAAATAAATTAAAGCTATGTGCTAGCTCCATTCAGGGCTACAAGTCTTTGAGACAGGAATCCATCAGCAGATGCCAGCTCTCCAATAAACACTCCCAATTCAACCTCTCAAAATGGACTTCTCTGTTTTCTTGTGACTGAGTTTCCATACAACAACATGTAATCTGGCACTACAAATTGACAGGAGATTCCCATGCTGTTCATTCCAGAGACACTAATAAATACTTCCAACCAGAGGAAACTGAGCCTTCTAAAATGACTATCTGTCAAGAACACAAACTTTTTCCACAATAAATGACTGAAATGGGAGAAGAAATTCTTGGCTTCAGATTAAGGAAGGTTCCATGATCTCCCCTCTCCCTAAACTCAAGATGGGAAGATGATTTCTTCCTATTTGTTTCCTTAACTCTCAGAACTAGGTTTTGTTTGTTTGTTTGTTTGTTTTTGTCGGCCATAGGACTTGAACTCTGGGCCTGGGTGCTGTCCCTGAGCTATTCAGCTCAAGGCCAGCGCTCTACCACTTGAGCCACATGAGCACTACTTCCGGTTTTCTGATGATTAATTGGAGATAAGAGTCTCACAGAGTTTCCTGCCTAGGCTGGCTTTGAAGAGTGATCCTCAGATCTCAGACTCCTGAGTAGCTAGGATTACAAGCCTGAGCCACTGGCACCAGCTTGTTTACTTTTTTTAATTTACATTTCCAAGAAAAAGCTCTTTTCTGAAGAATATCCATGCTGAAGTGACAGCATTGAGCTCACTGAGATGCCACTGGTCACTGAATGAACCAAGAAAAGCAAATGGAAATGAAAGACCTGTCTTCAAAGAAACGCTGGCATGGATCCTTCTCACTTCGGCTCTCGGAGCTGTGCACATCTACCCGCCCACAGTCCATTCACCAAGGCACTTTTCTTTCTGGCTAGATCTGTAAGGGGGAAAGATCTACTTCTCCTTCCCAAGGTGTCAAACTTCGTTGTTACTAATGCCTCTGAACCTGCAATCACTTGATGAAGCTAATGGGTAAAAGCACTTAAAGTGTTGGGCTTTGTGGTTCTATCATCATAATCTATGTAAAACAAGCCAGGCCCAGCTCAGCCTGACAAGCTTTCAGCCTATTATTATTTGGGGTTGATTTAAATTACAGGCTTGTCTAAATTTATAATATAGCCATCGTACTCAGCACACTTTCCTTTTCTCTTCAAACTAACCCCCCAAGAGAGACATTTACAAAATCTCTTTCTCCAGGCTGTCAAATGAGAAAAATGTCAAGTGGCAGGGGTGGCCAGAGGGAGGGGTTGAAAGTGTACTTAGAATAGTAAGCTGAAATACAAATGGAATTGCACAGCTACCATTCTTTACTGCTTTGTCAATGGATACCGCGTATGTGCTCATCCTTGTTTTAAGGTTCCTATTAATCCTGACATTGCACTAGAAAAAGTGTGGTAAAAGGCAAACCCCATATCATCCCTCCCTTTCTCACCCCTGCCTGATTAGAGAAGCCCTTAACAACGATTGAAGCTAGTGCATTAAATGTTAATGCATTAGCTAAGGAGGAAGAATGTCACTTCAGATATCCTTCTTTGGGAAAGAATAGTACTGGTCTGGGAGGTCAGCAATCTGTAAGTATGTCAAGTTTTGGTAGTTAGGGCTTAGGCTATTGAAAATGTACATCCCTGACATTACAAATGATGTCAACCTTACACAAGTATTTCAATGAAGCAAACTATGAAGGACTCTTGAAAAAAAATGACATCCTTAGTGTATGACATCCTTAGTGATTTTTGTCCAGACAGTAGTTCATGAACCTGAACCCAGGACCAAACATTGTGCTTGGTGCTGGTAAGACAGGGACACAGCCTCAGTGATGAGCGGAGGCGATGGGCATACAACCAGGAATTACAAAAGATTCTGGTGAGTTTGGTAGGAAGATTGTGCATCTTGCTCCAAATGAGCAGGAGAAGAAAAAAGAGACGAAATTTCTACCTGATCAGGAGGTGACAGGAAAATTGTGAACATCTTAAAGCAGAAGATGACTGCGGAATGGATTTTTGTTGTTTTTGCAGAACTAAAAGTAAAACCCAGGACCTAGGGACCATTGAGCTACACCCTCAGCTCTTGTGGCATGGAATTTTAAGAATGAACTATTGCTGGGCACTGGTGGCTCACGGCTGCAATCCTAGCTCAAAAGGCTGAGCTCTGAGGATCACAGTTAAAGCCAACCCAGGTAGGAAAAGCTCATGAGACTCCTGTCTCTAATAAACCATCCGAAAACCAGAAGTGGCACTGTGGCTCGAGTGATAGAGCACTAGCCTTGAGCTGAAGAGCTCAGGGACAGCGCCCAGGCCCAGAGTTCAAATGGACAAAAAAAAAAAAAGGAATGAACTATTAATGCCTGTTGTGGTAGTTCTCACCTGTAATCCTAACCACTCAGAAGATGGCGACCAAGATGATCAAAGTTCATGGTCAACCAGGGCAAAAGTTTTCAAAGACCCATCTCAGCCAATAGAAGCTGAATATAGAGTCACTGACTACACACATATTCTCCAGCCTGCCACATTACCATTCCCTATAATAGTTGGCTTATAGCCCATTTATGATTTGGCTTGACCTTATTTGCATTGTCATATAAGAAAATGTTTCTCTATAACCATTTTGTTACATAGAGGGGCAGGCAAGAGACAGTGAGAAGTTATGTGATTACTCCCATCTGCTTTGCTTATTATATGACCTGCCTGGCTTGCAAAGGCTAGATTCCTGGATATGTAGCCCCTGTTCTAGAGAGAGACTAGAAGGGATAACAAGATGAGATCTTTTTTTCTTAATAAGTTTTGGGGCTTTAAAGGGCTTTGGAGTGTTAAGTGCTGTTTGACTAGAGGATTCAAGACATCTTAATCCTGTCTTAGACTCTCTGCCCTGTGGTATTCTTCAGAGATAAAATCTCCTACAAGATAAGAGAAAAGGGAAAGCATGACCATTTCTTGACTAGGGGTCGGGCTTGTTCCCATTACCTTGTTTTTATTAAACTGGGCTAAAGTGCAAGGGTTTGGGATTAACATAGGCTGGGTTTCTCTGGGCCCTCTGCCAGTTGGGGAGGTAACAAGTGGTCCTGACAGTCCTACAGAGTGCTTCCAAGAAAAAGAAAGCATAAACTGGCCACACCTGGGTGGGGCAGGCAGGCTCTGATTCGGTTTACCAGCTGGAATATATTTGTGGACATAGGCCTACGTTTGTGTGTGTGCTGGTACTGGGGCTTGCACTCAAGGTCTCATGACTTTGCTTAGTTTTTTGTTTTTTTTTTATTCAAGGCTGGCACTCTACCACTTGAGCCCCATCTCCATTTCTGGCTTTTTGATAGTTAATTAGAAATAAGAGTCTCCTGGTCTTGTCTGCCCAGGTTGGTCTTAAACCAGGATTCTCAGATCTCAGCCTCCTGAGTAGATAGAACTACAGGGGTGAGCCACCTTGCTCAGTCATGGCATGAGGCCCAGTCATGTAAGCAGATCCATGCCAGAGAATAAGAGTTTTCCCTCTACCAAAGTCCTCTAAAAAGAGAGAGAGACCCTCTAATAATAGTGGGGAAAAGACAAGTTAGGAAGCAGAAAATTATTGACCACCAGTAATTAGGCAATCACAGTTGTCTATGCAAGAAATGACACCGCCTACCATCAAGGTGGGGTGATGTAATTTGCATTTAACAAGTGGTATATAGAGAACAATGGATAGCTAAACCCAGCACTCTCTCCCCAGTACTTCTCCTACACAACATATGGTTCACTCAGCTTGACACGTGTGCAGCCAGCTGGGCAGGACAAACCTTGTTCCCTGGGGAGTACGGCTTCTTACTGCAACTAGACTAGGCAAAAAGTCTCAG